>NC_053164.1:27238070-27838070 GCF_016835505.1 Polypterus senegalus
CTCCGGGGAATGAAGAAAAGCTCTTCCCCAGTCTTGAATAAAAGTGTGTTGTGTTCTGGAGCTCGTGTCTCTGCCTGTCTGTTTTGGGTTAGGGTGGTTGTATGTGCCCAGGCTTCACACTTGATTTAACAGTTTTGGTTCGCTTTTATGCTTGCCCTTATGTTTTTGTGTGTTTTGATCAATTTGGCCTTTTTAGGCTTTCTGGCTTAAGGCTTGTTCTTTCAGTATCTAGGTCTTTGAATATTGGTTATTGCATTATTCGTTTGTAGTTAATTTTGTCTAGTTTTATTAACTTATTCTAGGTTTTTGTTCTTCTGTTTTTAATGAATTTACAATTTTGAAAACCTTTGCTGTTTTCATTCATTAATCAGTGAATTCTTAGTGTCTGTAATACTACTCGGTTTTAAGCTACCTTATTGATTTAAAAAACTCAATTGGTTGGAAGATAAAAACTTATTAGGAAATATATTTTAAAGTATTAGGCCTTCCCCATTTGAGGTTTTTCATAGCAATAGACACATATCTAAAATAACTTTCTGCTAAAATATTAAAATCAATTACAAATAATAATTGTGACTGTACTGACTCAAAAAGAAGCAGAATTTTAATAAAAAGATGAGGAGATCAAACTTACTCAGAAATTCAAGCTGATGTTTTTACCAAATGTCAGACTGATCTCTTTCCAAATTCAAAATGTTAATCAAAATCAAAGTCCTAAATACCAAAAGTAAGTCGAAAACCAGAAATGGTTTGTGGGAAGACTGTCATAGCAAATGATGATGCTAAAGTCTCAAAAATCATGGTGCCTGTAACTATACAAAATGGTATGGTGGCCTTTGGGTACAATTATGTTACTTTAACAAGAATTCTTCTAGATGAAAACAAAGGTAACAATTGAAATCTACTATAGGAAATCTCAAAAAAGTTAATGACAAAGCACCACAGCAACCATCGTATACAGGTCATAATTCAACATCAAATTAAAATCAAATCATCAGGTAGGATGTATAAATAATTCATTTTATATGAAATATTCTGAAATGTTAATGGAATTATTTGATCACAAATGTTTCCTTAATAAAACTTTGCTTAAACACACAAGTAACCTTTTATTTGAGACCTCTCTTAATGGTTTTACTTATCTTCCTAAATCACCCATTAGATTCTGATGAGGCAGAAGTGGAGTGATTGTTAATAGTTGTAATTTGAATTTCACCAACAAGTGTCAATAATATTACATCGTTTGAGGTCCTAATGTTAAATATTGAATCTGAACAGTTACAGTATATCACTAATTTATTTATTGTTTATTCTTATTCTTAAGTGAGCTAGGCAACCTTTCATCCAAACTATGTATTAATTATTGATTCACTTTATTATTTACATAGATCTGGTAAATATCACCTTCAGTAAAAGTTTCCTTTTTCCAATTGTTTCTGTGGGGACTGTCCAATTCCGAAAATTTCTACATTCTGTCATAAGTATACTTTAAATTTAATTATTACAAATGTGATTATTTTTCTTGTATTAATTAAACTTTCAAGATCATTATTTGATCACCTTATGTATTGCTTCCCTTTGCATTGAGAAGTCAATTTAAAGCTATATGACTTTTAAATACTAATAGTACTTTAAGATTTATTGATATCATTAAAAATCAAAGCTTGCAATCACATAATATAAATTATCTGTCAAACAGCTATTACTTATAAATATGAAAAGGCTTTACTCACAATAAATCTCTAAACACTCATTAGTCTTCTACTGGATTTTTCTTTCCTGGTTGAATATAAGTTTAAATAGTGTCACAAGAACGAGACATGGACAGATAAAGAGTTGGGGCAGCCACTCGTATAATATAGTATCCTGGCTGCAAAAGGTCGTTTTCACAAAATAATCAGCACTGAAGTGCATTCAACGGAGTCCAGTACAAGACTGAGGAAACAAAGGAAAAGGGGCAGGTTTTAAAGGGGGAGACAGGAAGTGAGGTCGTATGGATCTGGCACGTGGTCTTCCACCATTGATTCGTAGCCGGAGGTGACATCAGAGGGACTGGAGCTGGTGTGGCCGACTTCCATTGGCTCAGTCCCGGAAGTGATGTCAGGAGATCCAGGTGAAATCCCCCGGGGATGGTCTACAGGCAAGGGAGAAAAAGAGTCAGTGCACTCTGCCACACCCCGGCATGCCTCCGAACTGCCTTCACTCAAGCCCTTTAGCTGCCTCCCATGCGCACGTGTGTGACAATAGGGAGCATCATCAGGGCTGAAAAGTGCTTAAAACTGCAGTGAGTGAAAATGGGGTGTCACAATCTTTAACACCTTCTTATTTTTCATTTATCAAATGGAGGAGGATTTTCAAGATAATCTTTCTATTTGTTTTCTCCTCTTTAAGTTGGAAAACTATTTAAGATGAGAAAAATGTGAAGTCTGCATTCAGTCACAAACTTGAGACTGTAGAGGACTGAGCTTCCTCCACAGAAGCAACCAAACCTGTGATCGAGTAACCAGACTCTTCTTACATTTATTGTTTTACTGAAGGTTATTACCTTCAGCAACCAATGCATTAAATAGGGTATCTTGGTGTTCCTCAACCCTTTATCTTATTATTTCACTACACTCTATTTACTGTCCAAACTTTAGAGCTATCTTATATGTGAATTTTTCTTCACCTTAAGTATCTTTATTTTAAAAGAAGCAGCAGTCAAGAGACAATTAAGAGAAGCCATACCCTTTAAAGTTGTTATCAAAAGCTTGCTGGATCTCATCCTATCTGGATGCAACCCAGAAAACTGCTTCTGCACTGAAAAACCTCACTTCACCTCCTGTGCTGACTCTCATCATTATTTACTTTTGATTTTTTTTTCTTTGTTTGTTTGGCAGTGATTAGCTATGAACGATGCCAACTTGGCAGCATTGTCTCTTTAGTCTTCTTTATATACCCTGTTCAGGTTCAGATTTAACTTCTCCATAACACTCCAGCATGGATCTATTCAGCACACTGATTCTAGCTGCTGTCATAATCGGATTGATTTTTATCATGTTCTTAAAAAAATCAAACCTTTATGCTAAGATGCCACCTGGCCCAACACCCCTCCCATTAATTGGAAATATGCTTCAGGTGAATAGCAGGACTCCCCATGAGAGCTTCATGAAGGTGAGGACTTGAATTATGGTTGATAGCTTATCATATAGCTTTCACGTATGGGCAGAATATGCTTAATTTTTATGTTAAATTCAATAGATTGAAATTAAATGAGACCTGTTCTCTTTAAGAAAAAATATTTTGAGATATTTAATTCATTGTAATAAACTGTAGGTAAGTTTTGTGCATACATTTTTTTTACACAAGTGTAAAGAAGCTGATCACCTCTAAACAGTAATAGGGACTACTAAGGTTGTACTTAGTTATTTGAAAAATTGTAGAAGATGATGTGCAGTTTAGAATAGAGTGGCTTTTAAAAGAATTCAGGACCCTTCAGTTTCCATACACTTTATTGTGTTGTAAATTTGATTTTTAATGGATTTGAAGCACAGAAGGTGAATGGTTCTGAAAACTTTACAGTATCTCAAAATGCATTGCAGATATCTTAAAATGTAAACATTAGAAAATCTGTAAAACTTTTGACAAGAACAGACCATCAGTCGTATCTATCTAATCCATTTCCAAAACAACATCAAGTTGAGTTTTAAATGTACATAGAGTCCTACTCCCCACCACACTACTTGGTAGTTTACTCCAGGTGCCTATAGTTCTATGTGAAGGAATATATTTTGCAGAAACTGGAATGTGAAATGAATTTTAAGATATCTGACATCCAGTTTGAGGAATCTCTAAATGTTAGTTCAGCTTAGAATACTGGGTAGAGTTTTATTGTACCATTTAATGTGGTTTTGCTGTATATTTGGATTAGAAGAGCTTTGAGAAAAGAACCAATAAATTTCCAAAATGCAACGGAGACTTTGTTCCTGATCCACATATATAGCAATACTCTTTTCCTTTATAATTTCTGGATTCAACATATGTGTCGATTAGAAGTTCCAGCCTTCTAAATATGAAACTGGAACTTTTTACCTGTTCCAGTAGACCATATTTTATCCCAATATTCAGAAGTTGTTTTATTTTTCAGCCATTCTTCTGATATAAGGGCTACAGTTACCCCATGTCTACTGGAAGGATTCAACATATTTCAGACCTTATGTGTAATGATAGTAAATATGAAAGTAATTTGTTGATTGTGTTTAATATAACAATAAGGTTACATTGCAAACTGGGGATTATATGAAGAACCATGCATCAAATGGTATATAAAATTGTCTGGTGGCATTCAGATTTACAATTCCATTTATCTATCCTTTGGGTGGCGGCACGGTGGCGCAGTGGTAGTGCTGCTGCCTCGCAGTTAGGAGATCCGGGTTCGCTTCCCGGGTCCTCCCTGCGTGGAGTTTGCATGTTCTCCCCGTGTCTGCGTGGGTTTCCTCCCACAATCCAAAGACGTGCAGGTTAGGTGGATTGGCGATTCTAAATTGGCCTTGGTGTGTGGGTGTGTTTGTGTGTGTCCTGCGGTGGGTTGGCACCCTGCCCAGGATTGGTTCGTGCCCTGGGATTGGCTCCAGCAGACCCCCGTGACCCTGTATTCGGATTCAGCGGGTTAGGAAATGGATGGATATCCTTTGGGTAACTATTATTTATTCTTTCTATACTTTTGCATCACTGATATTTATATTTTGCAATAAATTTTTCTTTGGTCTAAATTGTATTATGATGTAGGTACTCTTCAGTCAACCATTATTCCAATAGGGAAGTCTTTGTTGTAAAGGATAAACTGACTGAGTAGGGTAATTTTATGAATTTGCTTCTTTCATGTCAGGGTTACAGGGACTCAGGCCTAGTGAATTATAGGATAATAATAATTCTTTGCATTTATATAGCACTTTTCTCACTACTCAAAGCACTCATCAATTTCAAGTTAAGGGCTTTGCTCAAGGGCCCAACAGAGCAGAGTCTCTTTCGGCATTTACAGGATTCAAACCGGCAAATTTCTAATTGCCAGTGCAGATCCCTAGCCTCAGAGCCACCACTCCACCTTCTTATTACAGGGTTAACTCATACTCACAGCCACATTACCTAACTTCTCTTCTCATTAATGCTTTTACTTGTTTTTCTCTACTGCACACCTGCCATCCACAGCTGAGTGAAACGTATGGACCTGTGATGACAGTGTACCTTGGCCCACACCCAATGGTTGTTTTGGTTGGACTACAGGCAATTGAAGAAGCGCTGTTGCAGCAGGCAGATGCATTTTCAGGGAGAGCATGTCTACCAATGTTTAAGAAGCTCACAGATGGGTTTGGTAGGTTTTTCATAAATATATTTTAGTTTATTTTTGTTTTTTTCATCTTTAGTTTTGAATTTTGTTTGTTATGAATGAAATCACAATGTAGCTACTTCTGCACAAGGTGAACACTGCCATATATATCAATGTTTTGTGTATGTCGCAATAAATCCACAACTCAGTTAAAAAGCAATAATGGTATTTTCAAATACCCAAAGATGTCTTCTTTCAATTAAATTATAATTTTCCATGTTGTTTGCTCTCTTCAATTAGTAAAAGATAAGAGTTGCACACACACATCCAAAGCCAAGCAGCACATCATAGCTGAGTAATACTGGTTTTATCAAAGATCCCATCTATGTCACTCCACATACAGTGAAAGACTCATTACTACTGGACAGCTGAGTTTCAGATGTTTCCAATTTTGTATAATTGCCTATGATTGGTCATTTGTGCTAAACATCACAGCTGTGAGTAAAAGACAGAAAAAATACTGCATATCCGACAGTGCATCTTTATGTATTGTTATACACAAGCTTCTGCGAGAGTGCATGCAGATCAGTGGCGGCTGGCCAATAGAGGGCGCTAGGGCGCCGCCCTCCCTGAACCACACACACAAAATAATAATTATATAAATTATTTAAATGTATAATTATATGATGTGATATATTAGAAAATCTTCTGTAAAAAATAAATGTTTTCACCATCACCATATAACTTCTCTGCCTGTCAGCACGTCTCAATTTCAGCTGAGGGGCGATCGAGATATCGCCCAAAGGAGGCGGGTCTTTGTAGAATTTAGTCAAATGCTGATTCAAGATATAAATATATTCAAGATGTGACATAAAATTTAGCCAATCAGCGTCCTCAAATCTTAACTGAAATGGGCGATTTTTCTGTCGCCCAAGCAGCTAAAATCAAGGATGGTCTGTAGTGGCGCAATTTTCAATTAACATTACGTGACAATGGTGGACTCAGGTGTTGTTAATTCCAGACACGAACCCAACTCTGTTCAATCTCTACCCAATATCCGTTTGAGAAGAGAACTTTGGCAGAAAAACTGAAGGTAAAGGAGCTGGGTCCAGATCAGCCTAACCTCTTAATCAGACAGCAGATAAGCGAAAAAGGGAAGAAGTACACGCGAAGCTACTCTTCCAGTTGGTACACCAAAAAGGCCTGGCTATGTGGATGCGTTTCTGCTAATGCCTTATTTTGTTTCCCGTGCTTGTTGTTTAAAGCAACTGGGACAGATCCTGCTTGGACAGTTACGGGAGTGAGAGATATGAAGCACCTGTCCGAGAAAGTAAGAAAACATGAGAACACCAGGACACACATGGATAATTCCGTCAAACTAGCCATTTTGGGAAGAGTAAACATCGCTACTCAGTTAGACGACGGTCACAGGATTGCGATAAGAAAACACAACGAGGAGGTAGATAAAAATCGGTATATTTTATCCAAGATAATTGATTGTGTTAAATTTTGTGGGGCTTTTGTGGCAATGCTTTCTATTGAGAAGAAACTTGTCAGAGACATTCCTGACTTCAATAAGAAAGTAATTGAGAAGTTTGTTAATCAGAAGGAGAGAAGAGCAAAATTCCTGTACAAATAAGTAAAAAAAAAAAAGATGCAGTTATTTTTTTTTCCCACCACAGTTATTTTCCTGTACATGGTTGTCCTCACATTTGTCGTGTGTGTGTATATATATATATATATATATATATATATATACTGAAATAATTGATCAGACATGATTTAATAATGTTCTTTAACTTTGTCTGCATTGCAATAAATCATATTGCTTTGATTTGTGAAGAATTGTTTGAGAAATTGTTTGCTGTACCACAGCCCCACCTCAAAACATTTTCACCAGCCGCCACTGATGCAGATTGCTCGGATGTACAATAAGACTTGAGGTTTGTACTAGGGAAATGTCTTCTACAAAAATGGGAAAACATATGGCTAAGGAGCTCCTGGAAAAGGTACAGAATGTTAGTGATACAGTATATGAAGACCCAGAGTCACAGTTTTGACTATTAAGAACATGTTTGCTGAAGGTTGCTATGCTTGATTTGTGAGTATTATTTGGTATAACTTTGAAGCATTGTGTCTGGCACATTTACAGTTTAAGCGTCATGGGTTTAATTAACAGAGCAGTGCTCTTCCAGTTTCAACTTTTTTGCATACCCTCTTGAAGTTTCATATGAGGAGCCCTTTTCCTTTGATTGAATGTCATTGACTGTATGAACTTTCATGGAGGACCACTCCGTGATCAAATGTATTTGTATTTCACCGTGCAACATTGCTGCTTGCAGTTTCACATGGGGACTCACTTCTTCCATCCAATGTCACTGAATCACACACCACAAATGTTTATGGGGGCTTGCACTTCCATTGAAGGTATGCATATCATGCCACACCACCTCGGTTTCACGTGGGAACCCCATTTCCTCACCTGGACTGTATAACTGTCTTTTAGGTGCAAAAGACTAAATGTTTGCAAAAGAGGACAAAATTATACTACAGTAGAAAGGGAGTCACCATGTGCCTGTTTGTTTTTTGGTTGACTGTTACGTTTGTGACTTCTGCTACTTATGACTCCCTTTTCATCCTTATGACATCGTTGTTTACTCATCAAACAAGTTTTCATGTAATAAACAGTCATCTTCTAACTCTATTTTGTGCCCACCTTGCATATACTGTAAGTTGACTCACAATAATTCTATGTCAGATGTGCATCCAGTAACATATGGTATCTTAACAACTAAACTCAAAATGATAGAGCTAAGTACATGATCAGTAGGAAACACCAATTGTTAAACCATAATAAATAAATAAGCCTAAACTTAAGAAGACAAAAAAATAATGATTGTTAATTAAATTGTGACTGCAATAAATGTTTAGAATTTTAACCGGCAAGAGCTAAAATTACACTAAAAATGTGAATTGATAAGAATTCCTCTCTATTAAAAAAGGAAGTTGGCTGAAAATAAAATAAAATTTTAAACCATTGCCGCCTTCTAGGATGTTAACAGAGTAATGGGCTGTGTGATAAAGCCTACATTGACAGCATGAGGTACAGAGTGGGATCCAGTAAATGTCATGGTCCACATATAAATGTCTACATGGGTTCTAGTTTAGTTTACCCAAAAAGCCACATTGTCCATTGGTATTTTGAGAATAATCTGTAGACCCTACAAACAAAAAATCAATATGAACAAGGGGGGAAAACATGCCAGTGCCATGCAGTGTTTTGCTACAAGATGGCAAGGAAAATTATATTATAAGATGGGAGACACTGTGCTATAGGAATCAACCACTAAAAAGGATTTAGGGGTTTAAGTTGATATAACGTTGCCATTGTCAAAGCATGGTGCAGAAGCAATTACATGTTAGGTTATAACAGAAAAACTCTTGAATATAAATCAAGGGATGTTATGCTCAGATTATGTATCACACTAGTGAGACCACACCGGGAGCATTGTGTGCAGTTCTGGTCAGTACACTATAATAAAAAAAAAGACATAACAGCACTTGAAGTTGGGTAGAGGAGAGCAATAAAGTGCATCCCAGGACCTAAGAACATGTCCTACAGTAACAGGCTCAAGAATTAATCGTTTTTAGTCTCAAGTAGAGGAGACCTAATCGAAGTCTTCAAAATTCTCAGAGGCATCGATAAAATAGATCCACCAAAAATCTTTCAGCTAAATGGCTTTCGTGGACACCAGTGGAAATTATGGACTGAAGCCAAGAAGCTTTTGTTTATGCAAAGAGTTGTGGGAATCTGAAACAAACTACCAAGATACAGTATCTGGATGAGATATTTGGACAACTTAGCTAATAGCTAAACAAACAAACATGATGGACTGAAAGGTTTCCTCTTTTTTGTCATATTTCTTATGTTCTAATGTTCCAATGTTCTAAGAGTGAGACCAGGAGAAAAGGCATAGTCATAAATAGTGAAAAAGGTTTGAAACCGGAAGGTTAAACTATACTGACAACAAAACCAAAATGAGTAGTAAATATCAGAGTTGAAAAATACAGACTAATTATTTCTCTAAGAAAAAGTAAACGAGGCAAAAAGGGTCTTGGTATCCGCAAACTGAGATGAGTAAGCAAACCTTAGATGACCATCGAATTGTTACACTAAAAGGTCATGGCCTCCAAGGATACACCCGTAATAAGGACAAAACGGTGACAATTGTTATAAGATAAAAAAAAATTGGTAACAAAACCAATAACAAATTTGAATTGTAGAGTTAAGAAAACCCCTAAAACATGGGGTAATTAAAGAATTATCATAAAAGAAAGCTGACAAAATATTTAAAACTGACTCCTAACATACACAACCTTAAAGGAATTTTCTTCCCAAAATATTTTTACATGTTGCTTATGCCATGTAGTTTGTAGTGAAGCCTGAGAAAAAGATTTTAATCTCAAATTTTTTTCTGGAGAGCAGTGAGAACAAACTTTTTGATAGAATGGATATCCATGAAGATCAATACTGAATGACAGCAAACAATATAAAAATGTCCATGAAAAATGTCACATAATCCAAACATCAAGTCATTCAATCGTATGCTCACAATGGACAAAAAAATTGTTAAATAAACACTTCCAGATAATCAGAGCAGTACCTGCAGAGGAAATGTGTTCTCATGGTAATGAGCTTTTACATTGAAGGCAAATCTCCCGACATACGAATGAGGGGGAGAGGCGGACCTTCGGTTCAAATTTGTTTCCTCTGCATGCACTTCTGTAATTTTCCATAAATATTTATTGAACAATATTTTAGCAAAACATGCATGCATTTTGCCAAACAATTTGATGTTTTGATTAAGTGACAGAAGTAACTTGAGATTTTTCGTGCATGTTTTTTAATACTGTTTGCAGTGGTCCAGTGTTGGTCACTATAGGATGCCATTCTATTATACACTTTGTTATCTCTGTTCCCAATGAAATCATGAAATCAATTTTTTTTCTCGACCATCACTATAAACCACAAAGGGTAAGTAGCATTATAAAAATCATTTTTGGATGGAGTATTCCACAGAAATCTTAACATCACCATAGAAATAAATTTTACATTTTATAAGTAGATGTCAAATGATTTAAGATTTATTCAAAGTATATTTCAGTCTGCAGGCAACATGGTTGTTTAGTGGTTTGTACTGTTACCACACAGTTCTGGGTTTGATTTATTCTCTTATGTTTGCATGCGTAGGATATTGTGCTCATATCCATATGGGTCTTTGTCTGGGTACTCAAGCTGTGCCAGTTAACTGGCAACTCTAAATTTCCTTTGGGACAGTGATAGTGCACTGGTATAGACTGGCATGTCATTAGCAGATGGTTGCAGTCTTGTTTCTAAATCTTCCATGGTGGGCTCCAGTGCTCTATGATACTGAACTACATAAGTAGATTTAAAAAATAAATGAATATTTGCACTATTTCTGCAATGTATTTGATCAAATTACAAACTATGAGGATTTTATAGTTTATTATGTAACATACTTGCCGTTTATCATTATAAAAATATTTTTTTGCATTTGACTTTTATGTTCATTTTGTGACGATGGTCTACTAACATTCAGTATGTAGGAGCCACCATTGAATGTGTAGTTGGAAATTGTTAATTGTTTGACTAATCTCATCAGTAGCGGAGGGACACATTCAGAGTGTATATTTTAGATCAAAGGTTCCTCAGGTGAGAATCTTAAGAAGCAAGTTAATGGAACTGAAGCACATAAATTACTTAAGCAGCAATAATTGAATTCTAATTCAAAACTTTGTTTGGAACAGAAGTTTTCCTCCCCTGTAGGACTCCAGGGTCATATTTGACGACACTGTTTCAGTTTATCCTTATCCCTTTAGATTGTATTTGGGAGTAGTGAATAAATGAATACCATTATGTACTGTAGTCTCGGACTGGTCATTCTCTTCAAGTCAAGAGTAATTGGAAATATTTTTGTTACAGCATAACTGGCCATCACATTGATGAAATGAATATCAAACTAACTGTGGTAAAGCAGCTCAAAATGACAGAACTTTATAATTAAAGTGAAAATGTCACTTCAGTATACTCTATGCATGAGTGTTTCTTCTTTATGCAGGAGTGGCCTTTACTAATGGAGAGAACTGGAAACAACTTCGTCGGTTTTCTATAAAAACACTCAGAGATTATGGAGTAGGTAGGCGTAGCATTGAGGAGTGGATCCAAGAAGAAGCACAAAACCTTGTAAAGGAATTCAAGAAATATCAAGGTAAGCTGAGTTAAAGGAATTCCCCCACCCAAAAATTGCATATATTTATATTTTATATGTTACTTATCCCAAGTAGTTTGTTATAATGGCTCAGAATCTTTTTTAATCTTATGGAGAACAGAGATAACAAAGTTTCTGATAGCAGAGTTGAACAGATCAAACTATGTGATAATCGTAAATTGAAAATCTCACATTTACTCGTGTTGCGTAGTCCACATCTCATGTCATCTAAATGAATGATTTTCAATCAATTTCAATAAATGTTCCCCTGATGCCTTTATCCAACGCAGCTTATAGTATTTATGATATAATTGGTTACATTTCTTTTGGTTGTTCCAATTGGAGTACAAACAGGTCATGTGACTTACTTATGGTCATACAGTGTCAGTAGCGGGATTTAAACCCAGAGCCTTAACCACTACACTGCCTGCCTAAAGTAACTGAAAGGAAGATCATGAGGAGCAGGCACCACTGAAACTTGAACTCAGGATCTCCTGGGGCCTCATGTATAACACCGTGTGTAGAACTCACACTATAACATTGTGTAAGCACAAAGCGGGAATGTGCATATGCACAGAAAAATCCAGATGCAGGAGTCTGTGCGTAATCAAACATCCACGTTCTTCTGCTACATAAATCCCGATAAGCGTGAAAAGTGATGCACGTGCACGCGCCTGCTGCCCCACCCCATTTCCTCCCAGAATTACGCCTCTTTGAATATGCAAATCAATATAAATAGCCCTTAAAATCAGCCTTCTGTGAAAAGACAATGGCAAAACCACGAGGAAAAATGGAACAATTTCAGCGAATACCAAGTGGAGGCAAGGAAAAACATACTATTTTTTGGTTATCTTTAAACAGAGGTATAAAAAGAAAAGGAAGCTGATCGAGTGACATAGCGTGTCGGAGAAACTCGAAAGCTCAAGTTCACAAAGTCACACAGTGCCCGAAATAAAAAAGAAATCTCGCATCAAAGTCGCCGAGAAAAGGTGAGTCGTAGCCCACCATCTGAGTGTCATATGAAAGCTTATTAGGGTACAGAGAAAAAAAAAGGGACACAGTGGGGAAAAAGCATGAAATGTTAACTTTAATCTCAAAATTTCCTCTTTAATCACATAGCTTATTTTGTCATTAAAGTAGAAAATCATAAACTTAACCTTAAAATCATTTAATTTACTAGTTTCTGAAATCACATCGTAACTACAGTAGTACGTTAAATGCTTTGTTTTGTATTTGATCTTCTATGTGCTCTATGTGTGTGAATCACTATGTGCTTCTTAAACCGGCTTTCTCTTCCTCCGACAGCACACAGAATCCATTACATTCGTAATATTACAGCTCTCTGAATAATTAAAACACTGAGATCTATATGTGATATCCTTTTCAAGATGATAGGAGTTAAAGCATGTTATTAAACATGGGAACACGGTGCGCGACTTTCGATGAAATAATTTATTGCAGCAGTGCTGTCTCTTTCAAACGTACTAATCTCCAATTCCTGTCCTTCCTTTTCTTTCTCCAAATACCCAATCACCACGCAATCAGCTCTGTAATAGACATTAAGCCATCTGTTATCTGATTCTTCAAAACTTTTAAGGAACCTTGAAATATCTTCGTAGTACATGTTTAATTATTCTATCCATCTATCCTTCTAGTGTCGTGCCAGCACCAGCAAGAATACAGTGCGAGGCAGTAACAATCTGTGAACATAGCTCCAGCGCCTCGCTAGCGCTGCAGCACCGTGTCCTCACATGTTTAATTATTAACAGTATAGATTATTTAAATGAAGTTAAAGTTTTATCTGTATAATATAATAAACATATTTTGCTGTATTTCATCTGAAAAATGATATCATCATCATATGTAAATACGTGCTTTATAAAGTGGCTCAGGTTGTGCAATATTATAAGTGTATCACAAGTTTACAGTGAGGTAATTGTACTTATAATTACAAACAGTTCTACAAGGAGCAGTTGATGGAGTGATTGAGTGTGTTTAGTGCTCTTGGGATGAAACTCTTTCTGAACCGTGCGTTCCATACAGTAAAGGTTTTGAAGCGTTTGCCGTGTGAGAAGCAGTTCAAATAGGAAGCATGGTTGAGGTAGCGTGTGCTAGATACTGTATATCCTGATAATTCTCTTTCTGATCAGCTGCTACGAGTGGTACAGTGGGAGTAATATGGACAAAGATGATCCGTTGTGGTAACCCTTAACGGGAGCAGCTGAAAAAAGAAGGTGCAGTGAGAGTAACAACACTAAAGCAGCTATGGTATTTAAAATAGTTTGACCATTCTGTGGACCATTATATTATTACAGGTTAATTACAATCACATGCATTAAACTAATAAACAATATGTGGTTAATTTCAGTGCATTTATAAATGGTCAGGGATGTGGATCTGAAAAAGAAACATAAACCACACAGGAACAGTAGCATTGCTTTGACGCTGGGTGCCGCCAGTCTGCAAAACTGAGCGGAGAACAGGGTATGAGGTACCGTGGAAAAGTGTGTGGCTTTACGCCAAGTTTAGGTTTTATACATCTCGATTTGAATGTGGAAAGGTTCGTATGCAACATTTCTGTGCGTACGCACCATTTATGCATGAGGCCCCTGGTTACTACACAGGCACTTTAACCAGCCAAGCCACAATACCTGAAAATGAAATGCATTTAAACATGATTGATCATTTAAACTGTAGACCTGCCTCCTCTTCTCATTTATTGGTGCAGCCCAATAATATGAATCCTTTATTAAACAAAAAGAAATAACAATCATTACCATGGGCATTCATTTATGGTACTGACTTCTGTTTATCGAAATCGTGTCAGCTACATAGCTCATTTTTTTCAACTTTCACTGCTTTAAAAAGAGGTGGACTCTACATGTTTCTGGCATCAAATTTCAGATTTGGATAAGTGGATAAGTTATCTGGGAACCCAACCCAACCAAGAAAAAATGGGCACCTCCTTGAGGCAAGTCTGTGCCCTGAGGCTAGTTTACCCTGCTTTTGAATTAGACAAAGAAAAAAAAAGTTTTGCGCTTTCACTTAGTGGAAGGAGGGGGTGCAGGAAGTTGGCAAAGTATGCTGGATAGCTACATGGGTGCAGTGTGGCATGCCAGTGTGACCGCCAGATCAGCTGCGTGAGAGAGCTCCATAGGTGGTTGTGTTGAAACAAAGTGTTTTAGCATGAGAGGCCTATTGGACCACACACGTGTCTATGGAAGGTGCCGACACTCTGGTGATGCTCTGCTGCCTGCATGGAAAAAATCAACAGGCGAGCTTTGGGTTAGTAGAAGCCATGCAAGAACCCAGGAAGAGTTTACGGAGAGGTTTACCTGAGTAGGGTTCAGGAAAGGACTAGACTGTTAATCCATTTCACATGAGAGCATGCACATGCAGCAGGATTTGAGACCCCATGAAACAGGAAATGTAACTGGGGGATCGAATGCAACGGTGCAAACATAGTAGTGTGCAAGCCTATGGGTGGGGTTGGACAGTTGTCCAAACAGGATCAGTTAAAAACATCCTAAGAGCATATTTAAAACACTGCAAAGGCTAATGAGGGCAACATCTGTCTGTGCAGTTAATTTATTTAATGTAAATAAATGTATAATATTACATGTAGGAAGTAAAAATGTTAGGTTTGAATGCAGTTGAATGGGAAATCTGAAAATCAAATGTACATCTTAGAGTGCAATATTTTTAAAGGATTTCTTAGATTTTTCTTTTCCATACTTAGGAATCATAAGCGTTTGTTTGAAAATTTCAGGTTCTCCCTTCGACCCTAAAGTCATTCTAAGCTGTGCTGTTTGCAATGTCATCTGCTCTGTTCTGTATGGAAAACGTTTTGACTATAAGAATGCCATTTTCACTCACTTGGTGTCTGTGGTTACCACAGTGATTGCTCTCCTTAGTACCCCGATGACACAGGTAAATAAATATATTTATGCTTACTAATTAAACTATTCCAGTGAAACTGCATGGTGCATGATTTGCTTCTTATTTCTTTTTTTTATATCCTTTTTCTCCAGTTGTACAATATATTTCCTAACCTGTGTAAATTCCTGCCTGGATCTCATAAAGAATTGTTCAAAAAAATAGAAGAAATGAACACCATAATCAAATCAACGATCTTAGAATGCAGTGAAAATCTGAGCAATGACACCCCTCAGAATTTTGTCGACAGTTTCCTTCTTAAAATGAAAGAGGTAACATATCACACATGCATGATGGTTACTGGGTGGGAGAGGATGGAGAGAAGATTATCTACCAATTTAGAAGTATCTTCTTTTCATAAATGTTATTGAAATTATTACATCTATAGGCAGGTTGACCAGAAAAAATCTTGTATTGCCACAGGGTGAGAACTTGATATAAGGGGCCCAACACTTAAAAACGACAAGAGAAACCTTAAGGCTAAATGCTATTTAAGCTCAGCTATCTGACTGTCTTGCTTTTCCAGTCTACAGGAGAAGTAGAAATAGCAACAATATGTTTGTGATCATTGAAAAATTATTTTAAGCTTGAATCTTTGCTATGTGGGTGAACTGAGATATTCAAATGAATAAACAGTGATTAAGAGTTTTAAGGAAGATAAAAGAGCATTATGACTCATAGTTTAATAAATAATGAACTTTTTGGACTAATTCTATAATCTAGTCCTAAACCTGAAACTGACTGCTGCTGAAAAGTTATCTCTCTATTATAAAAAAAATCTTTGGAAGGGAGACTAGCGAGAAGAGACGTGATCTTCTCTGAAGACAATATGAAGTCCGCAAGAGACACTTTAACTTGCTCTCAGCTCTGAAAACGACAATCGACAAGCAAAACACGCAGCTCACCAGCAGCAGAAAGCCAGCAGATGATTCAACCGCTTCTCCATAGTGTGTGTTCAGCCACCCTAACAAAATCCCACACCCCAAACCTTCACAATGCAAGCGGCTGACATGCGAAGTGGCAAAATGACAGCTGCTATACAGGCTTTGAAATGATCGGGACAAGCAGAACAGGCAGCTCGCAGAGCTCAGCATTACAGGTAAAAATCCCTGCTTGGGCACCACCCAAGCTACAAACACGTGCAGATCAGGTTGACTGGGAAAGTCTATTGGCCTTGTGAGAGAGTAGATGTGTTATTTAATTGCGTGGCACGCTAATAAACAGACAATGTATACTTTCCGTTATTGCTGTAAGGACAGCCTCCAGCTGTCTATTACCCAGAACTGAAATAAGCAGGTTTTGTAAAAAATAAAGAATTAAGGTTTCTAGTAAAACAGTCCTATTTTTGCTCTTAGTGCCCCAGGCTAAAACTCTTAATAGTCTTACTACTGTCCATGTATTTGTGAGCCTATGTATTTAATCTTAGTGAATCAGACGAGTTGGGCTGCACTCCCATGAAACCAATCATATAGTCTGGAATACCCAGTGTCCCATTCAGACCAGTCTGCAACTCTCTCTCTGTTGTCTGAAATCATACAGGTGAGCTGCATGTACTTTATGCAGGAACTGAAAACCAATGAATGATCAGCCGGATGTACAATGCATATAATGTAGCTATGAGGAAGATAAGGAATTGGGTGTAAAATAAAAGAACCAATGCTGAAACAGGTTTAGGACAGTCTGTGACTCTATAATGTAAAGCAAAAAAACAAATAAAACGGTCTTTCACAAAGAACAGTAACATCTTTTCAGTTGCAAGTACAAAGAAGTGACAGCAATGGCAAGGTTTGAGGTCATATATGTTCCAGGCAGAAAAGGGGAGGGTCCAAGAGGTCAGACAGCGGAAGTGATGTCAGCAGTGGCAGGGCTGTCGATCACATGTTCTGCAGCCGGCATCAGACAACAGCACCAGCCCCTGGTTCAACAGGAAAATTATCATCAGAGCCCTTAAACTGTCTCACAAGCACACGTGCATGATGGGAGTATTCGGACTTTGCAAACAGAAGAGTCTGATGTCTCATATTTTACTTACCATGATGGAATAGAAAACAGAAAAAAGGGCTGAGATTGTAGCTGAACACTCTGCACCTGAAAAGCATTCAACAACACCGTACACCCTAGTCTGTCACAAAAATGGGTGCACTTATAATATTTTGTAAATGTAACACAGGTCTAGAAAGTCAGAGTCACTTAATTTGTCATTTTTAGATGTCTAATCCAACATCCTGAGGTGATGATATCAGCAATTTCAGTCGTTATCTGCTTAAGAGAGATTGAAAGATCTTATTCATGGGGACTGTGTGCTCTTTAGCTGTCAGAAGGTGTTACCATCCTCTAGTGTTTCCTCACTGGCCTCTCTATGTCAGTTTATAGAACTAAATAAAACAGGATCATAGTAAGAGACATTGAAGAATAATGATTGGTTTGAGAAAGCACAAGACCTCTTAATGTATTCACCTTGCAATTAGCATCTCATTAAATCTAAACCAATAGTTATTCATCCATGGTACAAAATTTTAAAATCTGAAAAACTAAAGGAAACTGTTTTTTAGATCTATTAAAATATTTTACTAGTAATGTTACTCAATTTAAAAGTTTCTTAATCAGTGTGATGATGCAGGTCCTCTCCACGCTCCCAATGTCCTTTTGGGTGCCCTGAACCCGACAATGTCGGTAATGAGCTGACATATGAGGGCAATTCTCAAATGAAGCCAGGCGATATTTCCAAAAAGTGCATAAGTGGTTTTATTAAAACCAACAAAACAGTGTCCAAAGAAGTTAACCAACAAAACAGTGTCCAAACTAAAAGTGCAGTGCATCAGGTTTCCATAAATCCATAAAAGCAGGTGTTCAGTGGGGATAAAATACATCAATAAATAAATCCGATAAAACTCGAAGTTAAAAAAAAAATGCAGAAGTTAACGCAATCTCTCTCATTTCTCTCCGGTTTACCTCCGTCTCTCTTTCTCCCTGGTTCACCCATTGCTCCATCAGCCTACTGAGACTCAGCAGTAACGAGTTCCTTCAGCCACCTCCATCTTGACTTCCATATGGAATTCACTGCCAGACCGTAAAGGTTGGCTCTCCTCCCTCCATCCTTTGCACTTCTGTAGTCGCTCCTTGGATCCCTCGGGAGGACACCTGCCTTGCTCACCCCACTCACTCGAACATCCAGTGGGGTGAACTAGCCCCTAGGGCGCAACCAACTAACGCTCTTGCGTGGGGCCCTAGCTCGTTCTGTTTCCTTGTTACAGGTGGCCAGATCGTACCTACTAAGACTACTCTTTCCCGTTCTTTATCCTCCTTTTTCTTCCTCAATTCCTCCTGATTTCTGAAGCCATCTCTTTATCTCCCCCTTTCCTGGTGTCGACCCGAATATATACATACCTCTGCACGCCTCCGTGGGCGCATTGCTTTAATCACACACCGCAGGAAGCCAATGAGGCAACTGAGAACAATCGCACCCACACATGCAGGTGTGACTCGCTCCAACAACCTTATTAACTACCCGTGGTCGTGCAATCACGCCCACGGACAACAACTTGGCTATACAGATTTAAAACCTGGCCCTTTTTTTTTGAAGCCGTGGACCCGCTATACCACAGTCAGTCAATGCAAAATCATAAATTATTCTACTTTCAGTTATATATTAAATCATGTTACATCTATCGAATGAAAACATTTCTAAATCACTCATCTGCTCCTGAATTTTTCATGAATGACACGTTTCCCTGAAAATCATTTCTATGTTGAAACTGTACAGAATCACAGCTTATTTTAGAAATTAGAATTGGAAGAAGGTTGAAATATACAAGCAAAAGTCGTAACTAGGAGTCAAAGAAACTAATAAATAAGGCCTAGGGCATGAAACAATAATCGTGGCCAAGGAACAAAGTGAGAGGATCACAAACCAAATGTTCACACATCCAGAGCTGAAATGTATGGCAAAAATTGTAGTCAGGGCCAACAAAGAATTTGTAACCTGAGAGTCTATATCAAACAATTTCACTAGAGTTTTAGTTTGAATCCACAAAACTTAGACAAACTAAGATGCTATTATGTCGTCTGTGACCCCTGATATCCAACCCTAAAAACTATATAGCAACTTTCAACACTAAAGTATACTGCTAAAAAAGTTGCTACTGTCAGAAAAGAAAGGGCTGGAAGAATGATGAAGAATGTATGTAGTCAGGAAAGCATTCAGGAATCATTAACAAGAAAGATAGATCTGAGAGAAATGCTAAAGCAAGAACCAGGGATCGTCAAAGGAGTACAAGGTCATAAACACAGAAATTCAAGTGCAAAGCAAAGTACAGAAAGATTTTTGTTTCTTGAAATTTGGATAATTATGCAAATATACTCTGTGGTCTAAATATCCCTACAGTAAATGCCCTATAGCAACCTGTAATTGTTTCTAGACTACAAGAGTTTAATATGGTGTTGCAGTAAAACAGCAAATAATTCATTTTAATTAGTTGATTATAGAACTTTAAAACATGAGAATGAAATAATAATCCCTGAGGTCAGATGAGGTTATGAGAAAAATTTGTAGAAGGAACAAGAAATGTATATGTTTTAGGTATCACTACGGTATAGAGTCCTACAACGGTGAAGCGCACAGGAAAAACAAAACAATGCCATGGAATAATACAAAAAATAGTTAACATAAATAAAAATGCATTGAAACAAAAAATACATGATTTTGTCATTTTCTAAAATTATTTTTAGAACCGCTTGGTTTGAAAAATGTATGGCTTTCTTCCATGTTTTTAAGGAAAAAGAAAATCCCAATAGTTCTTTCACCTATGATGATTTACTGGGAACCATTTCAAACCTCTTTATGGCTGGTACAGAGACTACAAGCACTACTTTACGATATGGACTGATGCTTCTCATCAAGTACCCCCATATCCAGGGTAGGTGTTTTAGAATTTCTTACTACGCAGGTTTATTTTATTCTGTATGTGTGAAACCAACCCATCCCAGCACTGAAACACACGCCTAAGGGTATCCAGCGAAAAACGTTCTTGGAACAACACCAAGTCTTATATTTACCTCTCATGTTTACTCTCTATCAGTAAATATGAACATATCATACTGTTTATTGATTTCATTTCCATTGAAATTCTGATTGCCTTGAACAGTACTTTGAAATACACACCCCATCCATCTTCTGTCCCTACCCATTGTAAATAAAGACAAGAATCGCATTCGCAAGGTTTGGGGTTGTGAGCCCCGTATACTGTAATGAAAATAAGGTCTTTTTCTTTCCAGACAAAATGCATGAAAAAAATACAAGACAATATGGAGGGTTGGAGGGACATTTTTAAAGGAAGGGATCGGAAATCAGGCGTGATGGTTGCTGGGTAGGTGTGGTGGTGTATGGGAGATCATAGTGGGACCAGAGGGAAGAAAGGAACACGGAAGTGTTGCTCTGTTTTCGCTCCTGGCTGGTTTATGGTGGCGTCGCTTCATCCTTTCTATGAAATAAGAGAGAGAGAGGTTAGTATGCTGCCTTCGTCCCCCGGCCGGCTGTTCCGCGGTGAGCGTTGGGTCCTTCGACTGCTCCCAATGCGCTCGTGCGTGACACCATGCATCTTGGCAACATCAGCACCATTACTGATTACACACTAAACACAGATAGTTAAGAACCACCAAATGACCCTATGAACACGTGGGTCTTTAATCTTTTTCAAACACAGGAGACAACTCAGTTCAAAGATTTGATGAACTACTGGTAGTCAGCCATGAACACTCAATGTCAGGCTCCGAAGCTGTTCCCTTGCAGTAGCTCACGCTGTATGGGACCTGCTTCTGAGCCAGACATTGTGAGTGCACAGCAATACAGTTGGTGACAAAAGTGGGATTTGCACTGTGGACAGGTGGAGTGTAGTGATATGTGGTAAAGTGTATTTAGGGGTGTGATAGTGTGCAGCTATTTAAGTATAAAAAGTGCACTCAGCCTCAGGAGGAGCATAAGTGAGCATGGTAACATGGATATTTCAATAGCACTTACAGGTAATGGTGGTCAACACATCCAATGTGTGCCAGCATTCAGTCTTTTAACACTTTGAACTCGATGTGCAAGTTAAGTTGTATCTCATTGAGTCTGTTAAAATGTGACACGTGAGACAAGTCATATCTCAGTATATAACCACTACAGATGTAGCCAGCTTGCTGGTGAGTTTCACTGTCACATCTCAGTTACCTACCGTAGTGCTGCCTTTTAGTGGATAGCCATGAATTATTTTTTTTTTTGATGGCACAGGAAAATAGTGCTATAAATAGACAGTCCATAGTTATTTCACTGCAAAAAAGGCATAAAGCTGTTGATGTTTTGAAATAACTAGATTTACTGCAAGATGAATATTTTGATGATAAAGACAGTGGTCGAGATAGTGAGAATCAGTTGAATGAATGTGTAGGCTCTGGTACTGATGGTGTTTCTTCATCCTAAGCTGTCTGACTTGTCACAACTATCAGGCCAGCACTACATGGAAATTCTGCAGCCAACTGAACTCAAACAGTCACCAGCTACCAAATGTGTTGTATGTAACAATTGTGAACAGTATAAAGAAATGTGTTATATTTCTCCTATCTCCTATCTCCTATCCCTGCACTCTGTATGGTGCTGTGCTTCAAAGACAGTTATTCCAATGGAGACTTTTAGTAATGCTACTGGTGAAAATGAAATAATTAAGAGTTTCTTTACATTTTTGATGGAGTTAATATTAATAAAACAGTTGCTTTCTAATACATTTCTTTATATATTTATGAGTTTTGATAGAGCTCATTATTTATCACACTTGCATCAAACTATACTGCGGTGTCCTGGTAATCAATGGTTCAGCAGTCAATGTGTTAAGGTTAAATTGCTACAGCTCAAACATCCCGCAGTGTATGTCGGTCTTCTCAGTGACCGTGGTTTCTCTGCTTTTTAAATTTTGAGGGGGCTAAGGGGAACACGCCTTTCTGTCAAATGTCATTTTGATAGACCATATCAGTACATTTTGCAAAATAAAAGTATCCAGTGGTTCAAGGGCCTTGCCTTTTATGCATGTGTAAAGTCTAGAAAATGACAATTAGAACTTGATGTTTGGGTTATGTTTGGAGCCTGACATTTTCCTAATCCTTTCTAGCTGTGTGTCTTCTCTGACATCTGGCTGCTCCTCTGCATTCTGCAGAAAGCCCCTTTTTGCATGGTTGCCTACTTCGATGTTTCTCTACTAACAATTTCTCTTTCTGTGTGGGTTAGACACACTGATACCACAGGCATAAAAAAGTTCAAATTAGAGGAAAAACAAGCCTAAAAAAACAGAACAGTTTAACATCATTTTTAACATAAGTATTTTCATAGCAGCTTTAAATACTTGTAACATCTAAAGTGTAAAAATAAGACAAACTCCACAACAATAATTAAAAAGGACTTTAGCTAAAAAATATAAACTACTGTACTTCTGTGTCTACTTTAATCTTTCAAGAAAATATTCAAAAAGAGATTGAAGCTGTCATTGGTCATAAACGTAGCCCCTGTATGGAGGATCGGAAGAAGATGCCATTCACGGATGCTGTAATTCACGAGATCCAGAGGTTTAGTGATCTGCTGCCTTTGAATGTAATCCACACCACCACCAAAGACACCATTTTTCAAGGATACTTCATTCCAGGGGTGAGAGAATCTGATTTCATTTTTGATTTATCATCTTAGATTTGCTGTTAAAAATCCTCAAGGGGACCTAGTACTTGTTACATTAAATCCTTCAAACCAACCTTTTCCCCTCTCACATGGAGTTCTATTTGTCTTTATCCAGAGGATGAAAACAATAAAAACATGTCAGAATATACAGATGTACACCCAATGGCAGCAACAATGGTAAACATTATATAAGAATATTATGTCAATTACTGAATGTGACATCAGGTGCCCATTACAAATGGAGCTCTCTTCACACAGGAGAGCTTACTAGATCCTACATTTTGTAGTGACACTCCAGATGCTTGCAATCTGAAGCTACTGTGTGCCCTGATTGAAATGTCATGTCTCTTTTTCAGTCCACTTACCTGCAGATTGACTATCATGTTCTTGAGTTAACAGAATGTGGTGACTGCCACTCCTCACACCATAATCCTACCAAAATCCTAAAATAATACTCATGCTAATGTGGAAGTATTTTGTTGTTTCTCATCATGATACAGGGTACCATGGTGTCCCCTTTGCTTCATTCATTGCTGTTCGACAAGACATTGTGGGAATCTCCTAACTCCTTCAATCCCGGTCACTTTTTGGATGAGCATGGTCACTTCAAAATGAATCCTGCGTTCCTTCCATTTTCTACAGGTACACACATTTTTGTTATCTTCTTTAATTTTTTTTTAAGTTAATATTTATACCTTTGAATTGTGATGTAGCTCCTGTGTTTAAATGTTGTCCTGTATTTTCATATTTTTCCTGTACCGATATAGAAAAGCTAATGCTAAAATGCTCAGGATAATGGTGTAGTCCCTTTCCCATTTAGTGTTTTAATTTGTTCTGATCCTCTAACTGCATTTAACAAAACACGATAACCCGCCATAATAAGCCAGATGACAGCAACATAATTAACAAATAACTAACACACACAAACACAGTCCAGTTACCAGATGAGGATAATGATGAAGAAAAGTGCTTAACATCAAAATTTTTCAAAGCTTTTTTCTTCAGGTGATCTCATTCACTAAATATTTTCCTGAAATTTTTGTTTTCTCCAGAACCAGCATGATAATAATAAAGCTGGTCCTAGCAATAAGTAATATGCTGGATTAACCAGCATATCAGATGAAATTCTTCTTCCTGTATGGATTTAATAAGAACTGTTTAACTGATATGTAAATAATTTGCATAAAACTTGCAAACATATTTAAAAACAAGTTGTGCATGCAGAAAGAAACTGGAAATGTGTTGGTATACTTATGTTTTAAAGGTAATGTCTTTTTGAATAAATTTGTATGTGACCTGTGACCCTTCTCCTTTAATAATATTACCCAGAATGCTATGCACTTTAAGCAAGCTCAACTTTCATTCACATGAAGATTTTCTGGTGGTGGATTCATTTAATAATAATTTAATAAAAATACAAGCATTTAGGACTGTGTGGGCATATGACTGGATGACTTGATATATGGATTATGCAACACTTGTCACAAAATATTTTTCTCATGAGCCTTTTGATATAGTTTACTGCTGTTCAGAGTTGGTTGCCATAGATGTCTCTTCTGTCAGAAGCTTTCTTATGTCCATTTTCATGGAAACATTAATTTAAAAAAATTGGGGTAAGTGATTTATAAAAAAAAATATCATTTTTGGGTGCAGTATTCCTTTAACCACTCTCCAATGAACTCCAAGTTTATAGTTAAAATATCGTAACTGTTATAATGTATGTATATTACAGTGGATGTGACATGGTATATATCTGATGGAAAATTGTACTGGTCTATGTGGAAAGCCATCTGCTATATTCCTGGTTTGTTTGTGGATTGTCTATATTGCCTTTATTTTCATTTTTCTTTGTGGATATCTCAGTTCTGCCAGTCTAAGATAACCAAACCTTCCTCAACATTCAATTCTCCAGTGATGATCTATGTAAATATAATCTGAATGGAAGGAAAACTTGTCAAACACCCTTCTTATTGTGTGTACCACTTAGCCTGCACCACACACCCTGTGTCCTTCACCATAGAAAACGTCACAGACTGCAGGGGAAATGGGAAGGTGTAACGGCAAAGTTCAGGGCTTACCTGCTTTTCCAGGTTATTCATCATACTCTTTGATATTTCATTCATGGATGCAGATCAAATCATAACTGTTTGCACTGCTGGCTTTTAACTGCAGACAATTATTCCAGTTTTGAGTTACTGCTTGAAATGAATGACCCTAACTCAGTTCTTTTTGCAGTGATTTATCAACCAGCTAAATTTATTAAGAATTTTATTCAAGAACTAGGGGGTTCCGCCCCCTGCTTGCTTCACATGCCCACCCCCAGGTTTGGTTATCCAGATATACAATTTAAAGAGATTGTTACTTTCATGGGAATTCTCCAACTTAAACTTTAAAGCCTTGCAATATCTACATACTTCTGACATATTACTTATGTCCATATATTTGAACTCTTTTTGCTGTTCCTTTATTTCACTGAGTAATAATTTCCGTTTGTTTGTGCTAATGCGATCTTTACTCTCTTTTTTTTGATACTTTCGAATTTTACTACTTTTAGAATCTGTATCTAGAATCTATCACACCAACGTTTCTGAACGTCTTTATTAAGTCTTTTATTTCTGACCCCAATTGGAACAACTTGGTTTTCAATTCCACTTGGTCCAGGCTGAAATTACTTTCCTTATTTTCAGAATTTGCACAGAGCTGCTTTTTTTTCTTCGCTTAATCATTGACGTGCCATCGAGAACATATAAAATTTTTAATAGCTGGGACTCGTAGTGCTGGGCGATATGGAAAAATCATATATCACGATATGGATTATTTTATATCACAATAACGATATATATCACGATATACCACCCACAATAAAGTACGTTTCCAGTTATTCTCTGAAAAGTTTGACAAAAATATCATTGCATACTTTTTTTTGCAACTTTATTTTGAAGTGACATTTAACTGAACTGTCACAAAACCACAAGATAGAGTTTCTTTGCGAAAAAGTTCATTTTTATTCTTGATTATCACTTATATAAAGGGTAGAGTATGCATTGCATAGCGACAAGACATTATCATTCATTTGTCTTAGGCTATTTAATGCAATATTTTCTTTAGTAATTGATAAAATTAGGTTAGAAACGATAGAAACGATAGAAGAGAAATAGGACGATAGACACTTTTCTATCGTCCCCACGATATATATCGTCATATCGCCCAGCACCAGCTGGGAGCACATTAAGTGTGTCTGCCAAAAGCATCACAACAACTGAGATGTTAGATGTCCATGATCTTGTTTTAAATTGTTTGTAAGTAGGGTGTGATGTGCAAAAGTGGCCATCTCACGGGTCTTGTTTCCAAAGGTTGTACAGTTTAGTCACAAGCGTCAAAGCGTCTTTCCAAGATGATAACGTCTCGACCCAAAGTTTTTTTATTATGATAGAGAGATATTCTGAATTCTTGGTTGGAACTATGTTAAAGTATGACACTTTTTTAACATTTGATGAACTTAATATTCATGTTGTCTGATAAAACCTCTAATTAGGAACTTTTTAAATCTTATTTACTCTTTTAATCCTAAGTCAGTGAGCGTTCCTACACATGGGCACACACTGGATCATGTTTTATCTTACGGATTACAAGTTCGTAATAGATACGTTTGTGATGTTCTTTGACGATCATATGTCATTTTTAAATGAGATCTTCTTTGTGTTAAATCTCGCCCCTCTACTTGCTTTTCTGACATTATTTACGCTTCTACTGCCAGACAGTTTGCTGTATAAAGATGCTACTCAGGCATGCTGTAGTGCTGAGGGCCTAATATTTTTTTGTAATTCCAAGGTTTTAGACTAAGTTGTTCCACTGAAGACAAGGTGTACTAAATCTTTATCTGAGCCATGGTTATATGATTCCATGAAAGCTATTAGACAAACATATAGGAGAACTGAGGCCAAATGGAAGAAAGATAAGCTTCAGGTGTCTTCGGATGTCTTTGGGGATTGCTTGTTAAATTACCATGATGCTGTCAAGGATGCTAAAACTGATTACATTTTAGACATTATTAAAAACCCCATGTCCAAAAAAGTATGGAAAACATCAAGTCCTGGGTGTTACATTTTCTTGATTTAAAATGTAAAGAAAATTGAGATTGTGACATCTGGGATCTCTGACCTCCACAGTGTCTCTGATTTTAATCTTAGTCTACTAGAACCATACATTAAACCTTGTGCTAGGAACATAATTGTGATATTTGAAAGTAACCTCAAAATCAATAAATACGTTCAGTTGTAAAGGCCTGTTATTTCCATCTATTAGTGTTCCTGCTTGGTCTGTTGCTGATCTTGAAAAGATGACTCATGCCTTTATTGGACAGCTGTAACTCATTATACACTGGTGTTATTCAGCAATCACTTTCTACAATTTGTGCAAAACGCTAATGCTAGACTTTTGACAGGCATATGTAAGCGTGACCATATTTCTCCCACATCAGCTTCCCTTCTTTGGCTTCCAGTCCATTACAAGGTTGACTTTAAAGTGCTATTATATGTTTTTAGGTGCCTAAATGGATTAACAGCCTTCCTATCTTTTCAACGTTTTACACCTTTACGTTCCAGCATCCCAACTTAATTTCTTTGATCAGACACTCTTAGTTGTGCCACGTTCTCAACTAATGTTTAAAAGTGAGTGTGCTTTTGCCTCAGCTGCTCCTAGGCTCCCCTAGAGCTAGAACAATCTACTTGCTTATTTCAGGTCTGCAATAACTGTGGCCATTTTTAAATCCAGGCTGAAAACACATCTTTTCACTTTTAATTAGTAGTATTAGTTACTTTAATATCTTTGTTAAGTTTTATGTTTTTTGTTTAATATTATTATTATAGTTATTTTCCCCAATTGATTTTAATATGCAGGCTTTTGGTCAATGTTCATTGTTTTAAATGTTCTTTACAAATAAACTAAACTAAACCAAACCAGGGGTGGATCAACTATGAAACTAATAAAGCTTTAGCTTAAGAGCCTCTAATCCCAGAGGGACCACAGAATTAACCTTACTCAACATTGCCCTCAATTTATAGGAGTCTACTGTATGAAAAGTGTTTTTTAAAAAATAATAATAATATAGTGTAATTCATTACTACAGCAATTAAATCAAAATCCGAGATATAGTAGATACAGTACATTTAAAAATAAAGTGATAGTCTATCATGGAACAACCCCATTGAAGAAGACAACAGCGGTTACCCAGACCATGTTACTGATTGTGAAGGGGCCGCTAAAACATTTCATACTTCAGACCCCCAAAAATGTAGGTCTGCCAATGGAATAAACAGCTATAAAATTTTTCTGCTCTAGTTGGAATATGTGTTGAATCTTTACATTCTTTTTTGTACTTGAAGAATTATTTTTTGCACTCCATTTTTATGTCTCCCTCCTATGAAATGGATGTTACGAGGTTAACTGATGAGTCATCCAAGGTGTCAAAGGTGCACCACAGTGATATTACCCATTGTCATCTCTAGAGTGTCCCATAGCTGCTAGTAGGTTTCTGCTCCAAAGAGCTCTCCCATCCCATCTCACAGATGCTCAACTGGATGTACTGTACAGGTAAAACACAACTTTAAAATGGGTTCAGTGTCATAATCAAGAGCTTTAGAAATCTGACCATATTGCCCAATGGATTAATAACATCACGTGTCACTGTTTAATGAAAGACAAATGATGCAATTGATCTGAAGCAGGGCTTTGGGTTTTACTTGATAATTTATCCATCTATTTTCACACTTATACAATCCAAAGTATACAGTAGTTGCGAGGAGCTGGAATTTATTCAATCAGCATCAGTGACAAGGTACACTAGTTGGTTGCAGGGCACATGCCCATACTTGGACAGTTTAATGTCCCCAATGAACACTACCTGCATATCATTGAACTGTGGGATGTAAACATAGAACCTGCAGAAAAAGTCACACAGACACAGAGCGAACTGGTACACTCTACACACATTTGAAATTTCACTCCTAATTTGAGACATGTGCACTAACCGTGTATTACTGTTCCATCAGTGTAATTGAGAGAATGGAAAAAAATAGAAAGAGGTCATCATACTGGAGGGTTCAACATCTATTTAGATTTGAGAATGTCCCATGAGATGGAAAACTACTGCTTTTATTTATTTATTTATTTTTTAGGAAAGAGAATCTGTATAGGTGAACACCTGGCCCGCACAGAACTTTTCCTATTTATGACCACCCTACTGCAGAACTTTTCTTTCCGTTCCATCGAGGATCCAGAGCACATCGACCTAACTCCAGATGAAAGTTCTTTTGTAAAAGTGCCACGGCCTTACAAGCTCCTGATATGCCCTCACCACTGACAGCTGAGCACTGAAACTTTTAGAAAATCCACAAAATTCACCTTATGTTCTGCCTTCATTTGTTCTTATTATTTTAACTTAAACAAGCTTTTATATCTGTGTCTTTTGTGGAAGATGAATGTTCTCTTCGTTCCCTTGTACTAATTCATGTCTGAGAAATAAGCTTTATGAAACCATACATTATATAAAAGCATGCTTTGCTGAGCAAACAGAAAAATATTTGTCCAAAAGACTTGAGGTCTAAGCATTCCACACATGAGTCTGCCTTATCACGTTTTCCCTTATCTGAACGCCATAACAAAGGGGCCAAGAAATCAAGTTGCACAAGGGGCGTTGAAGGGGCTCAAGGATTGTGTATAATAAAAGTGTCGACTGTTGCATTTCATAATGATATAAAATCACGCATTCTAGGGGTATAAAAACTTTGCCCCACCCAACAGACGGGGTTCAGAAGAGCCCTGACGCTGTCATGTATATTATTGTCTGCTTTTCTGAAACTCTTCTCACTGTGACTCTGCAAAATAAAGCTTCTATATAACCACACCTGCTGTCTTGTCTGAAGTCTTCGTCCACACTTTGTGCTCTGAGGTATTGTGCAGTAGTGTTTAATCTGTATGGACACGCAAGCCAGGCATTGTGCAGAAAGCACAACTGGTCAGGACTCACATGTGTCACACCAGTTCATATACCAGCCAATGTGTGAGTATTAGAAACGGTCTTCATATCAAAATAAAACAGGTGTTTTACAGTATGTGGAAATCCTCAAGGAACTGCGTATGTTTAATCTAAACAAATTGAAATTAAGATGAGACATGTCAACACATGGCAAGTACTCAGTGGTCTCCCAATATGGAGGATAAACTAAGAAGCTAACAGGTTTTCATGTTGAACAAGTAGCCATGAACTAAAAGCAACACTCAAACAGGTGAGATGGGGTCACTAATGGTGTCTCCATATATGTATTAAGTGCTACAAACAACAACAACAACAGAGTAATAACAATGATGTGTGCTTTCTACCTTAGAAGGAATCTGGCCTTATTATCAATGGGGTAACTTGGGAGAGAAATATCACACAGCAATGTAAATGCGATTGAGAACAGATTGAATTTAACAAATTGAAACAGCTGATCACCTAACCCTACAAGTGAAAGGAGGAAAAAAATCACCAAAGTTTTACACATGGTTATTACCTATCATCTGTCAAATGCTAGAGGGTGCCATAAGGATGATTCAAGGGAGTGAATCTATGACATGTCTACAAGACTTACTATTAAAAAAAGACGGACGGACGGACGGACGGACGGACGGACAGACAGACAGACAGACAGACAGACAGACAGACAGACAGACAGATAGATAGATAGATAGATAGAACTTTATTTGTTCTCTAATGGAAATTTTATTTGGCTTTTTACAAAAGTTTGATAAATGGAATGATTAAAAAGGAAAGAAAACTTAATTAAAAAGAAAACTTCTGATTTGGGTAAAGCTAAAAAGAGCAGTCACAGTTTAAAAGTGTATTGTTATTGGTAGAAAGGGCCCCCGGTAGTGTTTCTTGACAGATTCTGTTGAATAAATCGCTGGCTAAAAGTACTCAGTGTTTGTGTGTCAGAGAGGGGATGTGCAGCATTGCTCATAGTGGCGATCAACTTTTTTTCATTCTCTCCTCCAGTACTGTCTCCAGCAGCTCAAGAGTGTGTTTCAAAACTCAGGCTGCCTTCTTAATTACCTTGTCGATTCAGTGCGCCTTTCTTGAAGTGATGTTTCCAGCTAGCACAACACAGAGCATAAAATCGCATTGGCCATCACAGAGTTGAAAAAGATGTCTAGGATGTCATTACTCACATTAAACAAACACAGTCTACTATGGAAAAGTGCCTGCTCTGCCCTTTCTTCTCTAGTTTCTTTGTGTTATACTGTAAGACAAGTCCATTCATGTCATTGATGTGGACCACCAGGTACTTGTAGCAATGCCCAACCTCTACATCCAAACCCCGGATAGAGACTGGATAGTCCACAAACTGGGGTGGTCATCTCTTTGTGCCTTTCCACGTATCGAAGTCTCAGTCTACTACACTACCGAGGTCGCCCTCAAGCCAAGAAGAACCAACGCCGAATTCTGGGAAGGAGAGTAGCGAATTCTCAACACCAGCTCTTACACGTAGACAAATATTGAGGGTTTTCTGTCATTTAAATATTGTTAATGGTACTTTTTTTTTGTTGTGATGACTGACTTATCAGCTTGTTTATAATCCAACGTAGATTTCCTAGAACCATCCTCTTGGAGTTGTGTGGTTAATTTTGAGCCTCCGTTATGAACACTATTAAGCAGAGATCATACTGTATGGGACAGTTGTACGTTACTGTGCTGATTGTACACTTGCTGGCCTAATTCTTCAGCTAGAAAGACAAGCAAGCTACACCATAGAGTAGATAACACACTTCTCCAGCTTGCTTCAAGTACTTTAATAGATTTGTATATGTAAGTGTATGTGTGGTATCTAAACAAAAATAAATGAATACAATAAGTGCACAAATACAAATGGAATACATATATGAACAACTAATTAAATGTCAAAGTTACATAGTATTCAGGAAAAGCAATATTAAACATTAATTACTCAACTTTATGTATTGTTTAATCAAACCAGTAGGTGGCACTATTAACCAGAATAAAAGGTACAGTGTAACGCTCAAGATAGCATTTGTTTACAAAAATAAAAACCTTTACATATAATACTGCAAGAATCAACACATTTTAATGTCCTGGAGCAAAGTAAAGTACAGCGCATCTCTCCCCAAAGGTCAACAGTGCACAGACTTAACAATATGTTCATTCACAAACACCAAACATAGTTATAATAGCGCTTTTGTATACTTGCACTGAACATCAACATACTGTAAGTTGCAACATTAGCTAAGATATTAAGTTACAGTGAATGCTGCAAAAAAAGAAACGACTTACTTTGTCAGTAACACACAACACACAGTTACAGAAGGTAACAGCAAACTATAACTTGAAAAAACACAAGCAAGCAGGTAGAGACTGTGAGCACGTTACACTTCTGGAACAAAACACTGTGCATGCACAATAATCTTGTGGGGCGTGTCTTGCCTAAGTTCAGCATAAAGCAGGGAATTTTGTACACACACAATCCCTGATTATTTCAAGTTCTAACAGCCAGGTTTAGAACAATAGATAGATGGATGGACGTTGGAATGTGACTGATGCATTATTAAAATGCACAATGAAATAAGATTTTCTGATCACTTTATTGTCATTCTGACTGGAGTTGCTAAAATGCCAACACCAAAAAAGTCTCCATAATAATTAAGGATGGTTGAAGCTTGATGAAACTGAAAGCCAGTTTTCACACCAAGTTTGGGTTTTATAAATCCTGACTTTTGTGTAAGAAACGGCTTAGGTACATTTCCGAATGTAAAAAAAGTTTTATACATTTACATTTATTCACTTGTCAGACATTTTTATCCAAAGTGACTTACAGAAGAGGTAAACATAATCGAGTAACATTAGGCTAGGGCCTGTTTGTTCAGGAAATATAGTTGGACATGTAACAAAAGCTGATTGCTGCAAGTAAAAAGATGTAATAAAAAATAAATTTACAATCATAAATTAACAATTAATAAAGCAATTAAACTTAATGTAACAACAAATCAAAGAAGAATATGACCGATCACAGAGCATTTTTTTTTTTCAATCAATTAGACAAATATTCACAGAACAAATGATTTTCAATTGCTTCTTAAATGGAGTCAGCAGTATGGGTAGAGGTGGGCAGCTCGTTCCACCAACTAGGAACTACACAGGAAAAGAGTCTGGATTGAGACTTGATACCACACAAAGGCGGCATCACCAGATCCTGTTCTCTGGCAGACCTGAGTGGGCAAGAAGAAATATAAGACCTCACCAGTGTCTCCGTATACTCAAGAGCTGACCCATTGACTACTCTATAGGCAAACGTGAAGAATTTGAACTTAATGTGTGCTGCTACAGGGAGCCAATGTAGCAACCTGTGTCTGTCTCAGTTGGTTAAATACAAGATGGGCCACTGAATGCTGGACTATCTGCCTGTTGATAGTACATGTTGGTACTCCTGCCAGAAGTGAGTTGCAGTAGGCCAGATGTGAGAAGATCAGCACCTGGACCAGAAATTGTGCTGCATACTTTGTCAGATATTGTATGATCTTGCAGATGTTGTACAGCATGAACCTACAGGAACAAGGAGCAGAAGAAATGTGGTCAGAAAAAGATATCTGCTTATTAATCACCACCCTGAAGATTGCATACTAACTTGCAGGTGTTAGCAACAGTGAGCCAAGTTGTACAGAGATAGGGTGTTGAACAGACTGGCTGGCCAGGACCACACAAAGCTTGGTTTTTGCCAGGTTGAGCTGTAGATGGTGGTCCTTTATCTATGTTCAGATATCAGTAAGACATGCAGAGACTCCAGCTGATACTGTATTGTCCTTCAGAGAGAATGACATGTACAGCTGTGTATCACTGGCAAAGCATTGATAAGAGAACCCAGGGGATTGGATGATGAAGCACAGCAAAGGGGTGTACAGAGAGAAAAGTAGATAACCCAGCAGCAGTCCTTGGAGTCCACCTGTGCATGTTTGGTGTGCCTTTGACAAATCTCCTCGCCAGGGCACACTGCATGATCTGCCCAAGATGTAGGACTCTAACCATCTGAGAGCAATCCTAATGATGCTAAGGTCAGAGAGAGTGGCCAGAAAGATGTCATGCTTGATAGGTTGAAGGCAGAGGAGAGATCTAGCAGGATCGGGACCGATGACACGTTAGTAATTCTAGTAAGTCATAGCTGGTCGACCACTGTTAATAGAGTTGTCTCAGTCAAGTGATTCCTCTTGAAGCTGGACTGGTTGGTATTGAGGAATTCATTCTGAACAAGTAATGAAGAGACCTGGTTAGAAACAGCACATTCAAGTGTTTTGGAAGGAAAAGAAAGAAAAGAGACAGGCCTGTAATTGTTAACTTGGCATGGATTGAATGATGGTTTTTTGAGAAGTGAGGTTATCAGAGAATGTTTTAAAATGGTTGTGTGGTATAGCAGGTCCACAGCCTTCTCAGCAAGGGCCAGTTTTTAAATAAATAATCACCGTGCTCGCGGCTTAGTGAGGGGGCATGGTGGCTGTAGCGGATCTCGGGGTGATCTGTGGTGTGGGCGTTTCTCACCTGGTGCACAGGTGAGGGACTGCCCTCATCCATGATTGTTCCTGAGGCTTTTAATGTGTTGCAGTTGCTATGCCCCTCTCAATATATAGAAGCGTGAGTCGGATAGAAAGGAAGAAAGATCAAAACGAGAAAAAGAAAAGGAAACGGAGGTTGCAGGAGGAAGCAGGAAGCAGTGAGGAGAGAGAGCAAGTTAGTGCAGCAGGAAGCGAGCGAGAGTTAGGCTTGCGGCAGCTGAGTAGACAGCCTGGGTGTTTGGCCAACACCTGGGAGAAGTAGTGGTTGTGGTCGACCCCGCAGAGTTTGTTTGGAAGGATGGGAGTGACCGGAAGGCGCAGTACTCTCCGCAGAAGGTAGCGGGAGTCGGGACTTGGGACGTGGTGTCCCCAACGTGAGAGCCTTGGCCATTAGGGGAATCCCAAGTAGCTGTCCAGAGGAGCCAACCGGCGCTAAGGATCGGTAAGGCAACTGACAGCAGAAGCAGGCACTGAGAAGGTCAGCTGCAGAGAGAGCATCTCGCCTGCTGTAAAGCCCAACCGGGAGAAGCAGGTGAGACGCTAGTTTGAAAGAGACACCGGGCTTGGCATTGTTTTAAAGACTGCTTCCTGATGAACGTTTTAACCTCGTTTTAAAGGATTGTTTTTATGTATTTTTAACCTCCACAATTCACATTTTCTTTTATGGATTATTTATTGAACTGATGAATCACTGCACTATTTAAAAAACACTTTGTTTTTGTTTGACTATTTTAAATAAAAGCACTGTGCACTTTTATACACCATCCCCTTTGCTATGTTGTTGCCTCACTGTCTAGCTCATTGGTAGCATTACCAACGGTGTTGGGTTCAAGGGCTCCTGAACTGCCGATGGGAGCATGGAGCAGAACCCACATCGTCACAGGTTGGAAATGTGCCTGAGCTAAAGTGAGTATTATTGATGTGTTTAATTGCAGAAATGAATGAATGGAGATAGCCTGAAGGAGATGTGAGGGGATAGGGTTAAGTAGACGGGTAGTGGGGGGTGATTGGAAAGGAGGTCGGAAACATCTGTGGCAAAAAGTGGAGAGAGTGTTGGGTGATACTTGGAAGGAGGCATAATGGGTGTTAGTGAGGGTGAGAACTGACTGTTGATAGTGGGCACCCTATCCTGAAAAAAGGTGGGAAAGTCACCAGCAGACAAGGAGATCGGGGAGGAGGACGGCTAAGAAAGGAGGTGAAAGTGGAGAACAGAGAGCATGTGTCGGTGGTGCTATTAATTTATACATGATGCCCTAGAACTCTAAAACACATATGCACCTCGATTCCTGTCAGGTAAGAACAACAGGGGGTACTGGACTGGTTTAGAGTTTCCAGTCAGCCTATCATATAGATCTTTGGGGTGTAGGAAGAAAGCAAAATAAATGTAAATAAACTCCCTCAAACACTTAGAGGACATATGGACTCCACAAAAAAACTGGGCATAACAATTAAACCAAGACACCTGGAATTGTGAATCAGTAGTGCTACTAGCTGAATCACACTGTCTCCCAATACAAAATATTGACAGTATATACTGTAGATAAAAAACATATATTTTAAGTGTGACAACCACCACTTGAAAATAATCCTAACATAACTGTTAACAAGCATGCCTGTTTGTGTAAATGTAAAATATGCTTCATGCTCTGAACATACAATTATAATAATGACCCTTTAAACCTATAATCTACAGTAAATATAATATACTTCGGCAAGACACCCATGGAAAGCTTACTAAACCCCGACAAGTAAGACACCTATGGCGCACGCAGGGAGGAGCCACGCCCACCAACTTCAAGACCATTGGATATGACAACTTGCAGAGCCACGCCCATCAACTCGGGCGCGACGACACAGAAAGAACGGCGTCATTTATATTCATCTGTCGTGGAGGCCTCATGTACCTCCGAGCCACCTTGACTGTTCATAGAGGCATGTTTCTCGCGGAGGTGAGTTGCCATATGCAGCATGTAAAACACTTTGCGAGGGGTATCCCATGGGATCCTTAAAACAATCCTTTACAACTGAGGTTAAAACACAATGAAGTAAGCAGTCTTTAAAAACTGAGTTTTCGGTTACGATGCACGACCTCGTGCACCATGGCAAACTGTTTTACACGCTACATACAGCAATTCGCATCCGTGACAAACATGCGTCTTCTTCACTCACGGACAATTATATGTTGCTGTCTCCAGAGTTCCATCTTTTCATTCACTTTCTGTTGTATCCTCAAACCCTCCCTTTTTAGACAACTGTGTCTTTCCAGAAGTGTTCAACCATCAATAAATAATTATGCGGCGTTTGTTATGCTACGGGTTCACTATTGTGTTGTATTTTGCTCTCTCCAGAATTCCATCTTTTCATTCACTTACTGTTTTACACAACCGTGTCTTTCCAGAACTGTTTAGCATCCAACAAATAATTATGCATGAGATTGAGCGTGTTTCTACACGGCGCAGAGAGGCGTGGGTAAGCATTCGGGCTGCAAACCGTGAAATTCCCACTAAGTGCGACTCATATGTTCCCACTGGTTGCGTCCCTACCCTTTGTGCACACCCCCCTCCCACCTCGCTACTACTGTGGTCGGGTGGATTATATATAGAAAAGCAGCCAACGACTCAAGTGACGAGTTGAAGGTGGGCACATGAGCAGGCAGTACATACTAAACGAGAATTCAGGAGACTAGCATGACAGAGGGAGCTGAATGGACGTCCTTCTAATCTCCTCCCGTTCTACACTCCGCGCCGTGCACCCCCATCACTCCATCTGGCAAGAGAAGGCGCAATTGCGGTCCGCCAGTTTTCAGTCACGGACGATTGTGTGTTGGTTCATTCCGTGCATTGTTACAATGTTGCTTTTCTTGCTGATTTATTACATTACCGATTTTTCAAATGTTAATTTTCTCCCTGTGCTTAAAAATCATTAAAAAACCGGCCTGATTATGCGGCGTATGGTACGCTGCGGTTTGGCTAGTGACTATGTAATAAGCTAAAGTTTTAGGCATTGTATAACTGTAGACATTTAGCACATATCCACATACAACCTTTAAGTGTTAAATATCCTGACGAGTGGCAGCTCTGGCTTGTTTTCCATTTATATAAGTGCCCCTGAGTGAAGAGATCTCATAGCCAAGTGAATGACAATGGGGACAAATTTAAGAACACCCAAGGGATTAGTTTTTTTTGACTGCTTGAAAATGCAAGATCATTTTAATTACTTCAGATCCTAACTCTGTTGTATTTCATGTAAAAGTTATATTTAATACCATGGTGCCTCTTGATTGAACTGTTATGAGAACTGGATTAAACACAGGGTGTCATATTTCTTACTTGCAGTTCATTTTTCCTGTTTCTTTTCTTCGATGGATGAAAAACTCCTTTGTCCCAAAAAAGATGTGGTGGAAGCCCAAAATTGAATGTCATCATAACTAATAAAAAAATGTACTGTAACACATTTTAAGCTCCTCATTCAAAGAAGGCTCAGGTTCACCTAGTAATTTGGACTATGTTAGAGAAGTCTGAGGCGTGCTCTGCTGCTCTAATACCCTTATTGTATCTAATACCTTTATTGTATCTGTATTGAAAGAATTTTCAATAGCATTAAGTAGTAGTCAAGACAAACACACGCAACAGTCCAGAACTATGTATGTTCACACAGATTATTCATAGCCATGTTTACACATCAAGATTCAGTTCTTTATTTTAGGCTTAAAAACACATATTCATGTTGAGCTCTGTAAGCCTGATGTTATTTTGTAAGAATTAAGTGGATAGGACTGGGGGTCTTTGTTGGGCTGAATAGCCTACTCTCATCTAGGTTGTTCTAATGTTCTAATGTTATTCTCTATCTCATCATCCTTCCTAACTTTATCCTGCTCAATAACTGATCCTTTGTCCATGGTCAAAATCATGATCTTCCATGATATGCCTGCATACACTAGGGCTGTGGTGGGGTTATCCGGCTCAAATGCATGTGGTTAGACAGTGGTTATAATTAGTGTTGAGAGTGGGTTCTCTGGCACAAAGTGACAAAAATAAACTTGCATGTAGTTCACATGTTTCCTGTCTAGCATGGAACTCCATAGCTGACAGTGTCTGTAGTCAGACCCCTCTCCACAGAGCTGTTAAATTCTGGCTCAAATAACGACCGAAAGAATTTTAATCAAACAAAGACCAGAAGAAAGATGAGGTAAATAAACAAGCTGAGTTCTTACTGGGAAATCTAACAACTGATTGCAAGTGTTATGTTTAGTCATGGTTCCTTGGCCTGCTGGTGTTTAAATTTCTGTTTTATGTCTTTTGTGTTCATATTTTATTCATTAGTTCTGTTATTCTGTTTTTCACTATTTTTCAGCATTATTTAAGTTCTGTGTGCATATGCTTATTCTGTTATATCCCATGTGTTTTGTGGGTTGTTCTCCAAAAAGAGGGGCCACCTGCCCATAACAGTAAAGGGACAACACTCAGTCTTCTTAAGGCTGAGGGAACAGACAGTCCTTTGTGGTACAGTGTATGCATCTTTGTGTGATCACTTGTCTATGATTTCAGCCAGCCTTTCTTTGATTAGCAGGATTTTGATCTCTTTTGCTATGTTTTTCCAAAGACAAATGTAGAGATCAAAATTCACGTAGACTAAAACAAAATAAAAGTTTGCTTGCAATAATTCACAGAATTCTAATATCAAATGATGTGTAAATAGATGGGTCAAACTTTATATCATTGCTTACAATGATGCCACAAGCAGCAAACACCTGACCATCACTGGGTAAGATTTTCATGGAAACACACCGAAATTGTAGTGGTTCCCCCAACACAACAATAATGGCCATAAATATTAAACTTTTAAAGGATACATTCTGGAGAAACATAAATGTCACATTCAGATTTCTCAGTGCTAGAAATCCCCAATTAGAAACATAGTTCATCATAAAGAGGTCAGGAATTACTATAGATTCGAGGGATAAACAAGCTAAACTTGAAGTTTTTGCGAAGCACTGCAACCAAAAGGGTGTAAAGGGGTGCAGGCCTTAAACCAGACCAGTGCTTCCTTGGTCTGGAACTCAAAAACAGATTTCACATCAAGTATCCTTAACCCAAACTCTACTGTCAGGCTTTGGCCTATGAAGTCCCCAGAGATGTGGACTAGGCTTTTAAACTGTTCATAATAATTTTAACTGGCCAAATATATACCAAATTGCCCCAGAAGTAAAAGGAAAAAACATCAAAAACTTGGCTTGAGAAGCAAGACAACAAAGAATCTTTCAAATAAATCAAAAATATCAAAAAAGTAGAACAAAGGTAAAAATATTGCGGCAAAAAGGGTTTGCCTAACAAGGCTACTCAGAGTAATAAATCTTGTTCTGTAATTCAGAAACCAGAAAAACTATAATACTCACGGGAAAGCACTTTTCAAAAGAGAAACAGTCATAATGTAGTACTGAATGATTTACTCCCCAGCCTCAAATATAAATACTGAGGGTGGTCCTTCATCAGTGATGTCAGGGTGACCCCGCCTCTTTGAGCTACATCCAAAAAACACAAGGAATATAAGAGAATATAGAACACCACTTCATTATTACAAAACAATCATTAAACAGAGCAATATTAGCTGCCAAAAATAAACATTATTTTATTTATATTATAAATGGATTGTAGCTCTTTATTAGGGAGAATTCATTTTGTGTGGTTTTGTGAGGCAAAATTTTATTTTTACTTTGCTATTAGTATCTTCTGTTTATGCAACATGTGACATGTGACCATGAGCAGTACTTTGATGATCTCAAAGATTGATCCATTAGATCTGGTAACTCTATTTACTGGTAACTTCAAACTGGTCTTGGGTGTGTTTTCCAGTGTGCCGTGCCTTTCTCCTGGGGCAATTCCTGACTATACTGTATATTACTCAGGACTCGCTACAATCCACTGTTACATAAAGGACTCTCAAAATGGATTTTTTTAGAGAAGGATGTGCTCAACCCCAGTTCAGCACGGACATTATCTTTAATAACAAATACTAATGAGGAACAATTCATATATACTGACTCACAAGACACAACTGATAACAAATGAAAAAGATCGAGAGAATTGTAAGTTAAAGAATGGGATAAAGGTCAGAAATGGCAGTCAAGTCAAAGCCAAAACGTGATCAGAGAAGTTGGAATCAAAAAAAACAGCATGAATTTGAAAAACCAGAAAGACTAAATAGTGATTTTTTTTACTGCAGTATAACAAGGTTTATCTGTCAAGTTTTGATAACCTAGAAATGCTTTGTCATCACAAATGAGCATACTACAAAGAATTTGAGGCAAGACATAGATGGAGATGGAAGAAACAGAAGTTTATCATAGCGGTGGTGCTTAAACAGGAAACAAAAATGGCACTGTGACAAACCAGGATTAAATAATGAACTCTGTAAACAGGTTCTGGACTGAATCAAATCCTATATTTTGATTCCTTGAGTCTCAAAACCATTTAATCCTTATACAAATTAATAGGAACTGCACAAATATTTACACAAAAAAATTATGGAAGTTGGATGTCATTGTGCAAAACTAATTTCATTTCACTTCAAGCAAAATTTCTGTCATTCACACAAGATGAAAGATTCTTAGGCCAGTAAAGGAGAGTTTGCTGCGTTGGTCTGCTTATCATTTAATGTTTAATAAACGTCTTTAGTGAACACAAAATCACCGGACTCATGCGTTGACATTTTATTGAGCTGCCAGATGTGTTGTGGTAGTCCAATCCCCACTTTGCCAATTATGATGCCAATCTTAGCAATCACAATCCTAAAGATACATAAGTGATAGAAGATGAAATTTGAAGTTTCATGACACTTGAAGATTGCTTGTCCTCAACCTCTTCATTGGAGAGTGGAAAGGACAAGTGTGATAATAGGGGTTGGCCTCCTGTGTACCAAACACAGCAATGTATATAGTATTACATTCAACTGTGACTTCATGTAAAAAAAAACACTAATCTTCAAAGAATTAAAAAATATGAATAAAATTTTCCTGCTCAACGACAAATGACATGCATTATAGAGCTGAAGAAAAGAACTCAGGTAAACAATGACGTGAACTCTTTGCTTTCCATCCCAAAAACATTTTTAATATTTCCAAAAACTGTTTTAAGTGGGTTTCACATTTGTGAAATTTGCCTGTAAAATTATTCTTAGTGTCAGTTTTGCAAAACTGTATGTGAATGAAAAGTTACCTGTTTTGTGCAGCACAAATGACAAGGAGGTCCAAAGTTCATTGCACATTTTTAAATAAATAATCACATCCTGGGAGGCATGGTCTCCAATCGCATGAGGATGTGCGTGAGCGCATTCCATCTGGGGTTGATTGGGATGCTTGACTGATCACACATGCATGTGCAAAAGTGAGTGCATCAGTCAGGAACCTCATTCACACCTCGAAGGCAGCGGTCTATCACACCTGCACCAAATCAGGCTGTATATAAAGGAACTTGCATGGCCAAAGGGAGGACAGAAAAAGAACAGAAAGAAAAGGAAAAAGGAAGGAATGGAGGTTAAAGAAAGGAAGGACGGAAAAAAGGGTAGGAACAGGATGAGAGATGGTACGTCATAGAGTGGAAGCAGGCGGACAGGAAGGTGAGCCCCTGATGAGGAGCATGTAACCAACATTCAAGAGGGGACTGAGGGCTGCTCCTGTTGAGCATTTTTAGAGCAGGACTGTCCAAGTGTTCCGGAGGCTCCCATGGAAACCCAACAGACTGTGGCAAGAGAGGGAGAAAGGAGCAAACCTCGGGGAGGCACCCAGTAGATGCTGTCGGACTGGCCACAGGGGCCCTTGCTGGATTAAGGGTTGTCTACGCCGTCTGGGTGATGTCTCCTCGTGTTGCAAAATCTGAAAAGGATAAGATGCGGAGATGTCTGATTTTAGAAGGAAGCACAAGGCTCATGGCTTTAAAAGAATGTTCGCACTTGTGTTTTAACCTTGTTTTAAAGAATTATTTATTTAATATTTTAACATCCACATTCTGCTGATTTTAGGGATTATTTATCTGATGGATGAAGCACCGCACTATTGGACACTTTGTTTATGATTGATTTTAATAAAAGCACTAACACTTTTTGCACCAACCCCTTGCTGAATGTGTGTGTCCTCATTTGCCCAGCTCATTTCAGTTCATGAATATCGACGGTTTTGGTTTCAAGAGCCTCCCAGAAGTGACAAGGGAGAGTGGAGCCTACCTGGACCATCTCAAGGAGTAACAAACATGTTGATGATGAATTCAAACTTTACATGTAAGACGTCTGTTACATAGTCACCAATCATACGCATATGGAACCAATCTTGCAAAGCTGATGAAAGCTGCCCCTGTCCGTAACCCTTGAAGTAGAAGTAGAAAATATGGGTTTTCTGAAGGGAGAAAATATTGCTAGCTCTTTAGAGGTGAGGGGTTACACATTGAAATGTTTGCTGGAGGGATTAGGCTCCTTAAATATTAGACACATTTTTTTAGTTAGATGCCAAGAGACAGTTGGTGGTAGTTTTCTCTGCTTCCTCTTCTTTACATGCAACATCATTATAAAAAATAAAAAAGTTAAGCGGTGAAGCAACATGTTTTACTGGCCTGACAGATGTCGCTCATTTAGTGCTATACTACATCACAGTTTATTTAATTTAGCACCTGTCACCGTGTAAAATATCCCAAAGATCCTACATCTAATTTATGTTAATATTTTGTTATTGTTAATGGTTTATTGTCTGCTACCAGCAGGTCTCTTTCTTGTGTATGTGAAAATGTTTGGGTCAATTTTTAATACTTGGTCAGTAGCCAAATGCGTGCCAGCAAGTTATCAACAGAAATTCTTAAAGCTACTGAATTACAACATAATTAAAACTAATCCGAACTGAAAAAAACATTGTTATTTAACCGTGTAGAATTGCTTGAGGATTGTATTCCTTGTAAATAACTAGGTGAATGACATCTAATGATTGCATGCTTTATCAAAGCTAATCTCATAATTTAATTTACTGTCACTATAGGCTACTTTAATTAATGGGATTGCTGATTATGATGGATGCTTTCCTAAAGGTGAATCCCTTTCCTGAAATGAGATATTCATCTCAAGTGGATGGCCCATGGAGCAGCAAACAGTGATCTCTCTTACACTACTTGGGCCCTGGTTTGACTCTTAGCAGGGTTGCCATCTGTGTGGAACCATAATATTCTCCAAACATACACTGGATTATCACTCACAGTCTAAAAACTGGCTGTCACCATGACAGAATGGCAATGATATTACTTGCAAGAATGGGCATATAGAGGTAGTCTTCTCTTGTATTCTTTTTGCAAGGTTCATTAGTCTCAAATTGCCTTGACTGTATAGATTGGGTACCATTTTTGAAGATGGAATATATAAATTCTTCTGTAAAGTTTGATAAAAAATAAAAAAAAACATCAACATGCTCGACAAACTATTCATGTCTGTCACAGGGCTGAAATAGTTATTTTTCCATCGATTATCAAAAATGCTTACTTTGGTTCAGATTTAGCTACCTGACTGTCTGGGGCAGAGTTTCAACCAGTCATAGGACACGATCACAGACCAACAGTCACACATACTCATACAGGACTAATTTAGATGTGACAGTTAACCTAACACACATGGCTATATGGATAGAGGATACACAGAAAAAAACAGAAATGGAAATAATAGTAGCTGGATTTGGACACAGAGCTCTGGGACTCTAAGGCAGCAGCACGGCACCAGTCAGGTAATGTCAGTCATTGTCCAACCCACTATATCTTAACACAGGGTCATGGGGGTCTGCTGGAGCCAATCCCAGCCAAACAGGAACAAACTCCGGGCAGGGTGCCAGCCCACCGCAGGGCACACACACACCAAGCACACACTAGGGACAATTTGGGATCGCCAATCCACCTAACCTGCATGTCTTTGGAGGAAACCCACGCAGACGCGGGGAGAACATGCAAACTCCACGCAGGGAAGACCCAGGAAGCGAGCCCAAATCTCCTTACTGCAAGGTAGCAGTTCTACCACTGCGCCACAGTGCCCCTTCAAATAATGTGCTACATCCTTAACTCAGTAAGTGATACAGTAACCCAAAATATGGAAGATTATGGATGCCAAATTTAAATGCAACCCAATGTGTTAATCTACATTGAAATGCAATACATATGCAAGTGGGAGACTCGATTTTGGCACATGTCAAGATTAAAAATATAGCAATCAAACAAACAATCGATTGTTTTTCATTATGGCATGCAATTTTAATGTCGATTTAAAATGCAATACAAAAGTGTACTGCATTTCAATTTGAGACCACACTTTAATCATGCCAAATCTAAAGGTAAACAAATGACCAATCAACATCAAAAGGTGTGGCAAGGGGCAAAGTTAAAACAAAAGACACAGTTAATACGTTGGATTGCATTTTATTTTGATACAAATAGTCTTCCATAAGAAAGCATCTCCAATATAAATAAAGTTTGACATTCCCATGAAACACCAAAAATACATTTGTGGAGTTTGATATTTAGGCTTGAGGGGGCAGACAAATCATTAAACAGAATAGCATTTTTCAGAGTCACAACCATACTGCTACATATTTACATCAATTCCTTAGTTTTATATCATAAATTGTTTGTAATGCAAAGTTACTATACCGTAGATTCCAGAATATAAGCCGACTCAGTATATAAGCCGACCCCCTTTTCTACCTACTAAATTACTTGTATTTGCCGATGACCGGTATTTAAGCCGACCCCCTTCTCCAAGCAAAATTTTCAAAATTTCCTTAAAAGTGTCTCTTCAGGTATACTTATCATGTTTATTGGTGAGAATTTGAGACTACCAGCATTTTTGATGGAAACCAGGAAGTGATTGCGCAGAGGTTTGGTAAAATGAAACCTTTGTGTTGAAACTATATACGCAAATACGGTACATCGGTGGGTGGATTTCCAGAGACTCTTTCTAAATTTGATTAACTTAAATACGCAATAGTGGACCCTTGACTTACGAACTTTTTTTTTTTCACGAGGGCTGGTTGTAACTCAAGTTGGTTGTAAGTCAAGACTATTTTTCCCATAAGAAATAATGGAAATACCCATAATGCATTCCGAACCTCCCACTGCAACACTTACTTAACCTTTTCATAACAAAAAAGGGAAAACACCAATAATTTTTCTAATGTACTAACCAAAAAGTTATTAAAAGTGCCTAGCCTACCAGAAGTAGGCTAGATTAAGCTAGGAGCATGAAGCTCAGGGCTCTCCTTTTCAGTGCACTTTTTTTTTTTTTTTTTTTGCTTGTTTGTGCACGATCGGTTCGGCGAACATCCGCTACACCCGTCAGAACCTTATAGACATCGGTGTCCAGAGCTAGACATCTGTTTCGAGTGTTTTTCATCACACGCACAACATCCCAGACAACATAGTGAGACCAGCGGGCTCTCTGTGGATTGTTGTCAGGTCTAGGAGACGACGCAGACGGAGGAGAGAAAGGAAGCAGAAGCGGAGCCACAGATCCGGCTTTATGCTAAGGCTAAAGAAACAACCATACCAGCCCTATACAAAACTTTTTTTTTGCAACTTCTTTGCATCTTTTTTGCACCATTTGTTTATTTGTTTATTTACTTGATGTCTGCACTGAAGGTGCTGCTTTTAATCTCATTGTACATGTGTATAGTGACAATAAAAGGCATTCTATTCTATTCTATTCTAGAAACAACAATTTCATACTGTACTCACCATTTAATTTGACATCTTTGGGATGCAGGAAGGGAGGAGGAGGAGAATGAAACGGAAGGTGGTTATTGTTTAGAAGGAGCCTCCTTATGCAAATCTTTTCTTTGTAAAATTGTCGAGATGGTGGATTTCGACATGCTGTCTGTATTAGCACGATCAGTCACACGAACAGCACTCTCATATTTCCACACAATTTCCATCTTCGTTTCGATTGTGATCGCTTTCTTTACCTTCGTTACCTTCTCTTCCTTCCTTAGCAATTATGTGTCTTGCTTGCATGGTCTTAGTGAATTATATATATATAGGTAAATCACTGCAATGACCGAAATTACATCCACAAACACATGTATCTGGGTTCCGACTGACGGTTACTAACGCTCTCGGTTGTTTGTTTACAATCGCGCAAGCGGATACACGTGACCGCATTCGGGTCGTAACGCAAGATGTTGGTCGTAAATCAAAACAATGGTATTTTATTTTAAACTTCCCGATAATTTATTATAAATTTTATTAATAAAATCAACAACTAAAAAACTGTTTTGAATAAATTCTTTATTTATTTTATTTTTATTTTTTATTCTTTTATTATTACCGGCATGCAAAGTTACTTCTTCATCTGAAAGATGGCGCTGTGGTTTCATCATTATGTACTTCCGTATTCATCGGCAAAACTGGCATTGCGCTGGAAATCTTGAATCTGAAACGATACTCGTTGTATAAGCCGACCCCCAAACTCCAAGCCAAAAATCTAGGACAAAATTTTCGGTTTATATTCTGGAATCTACAGTATAACATAAATCTCAAAAATTACATTGTTATGAAAAACTAAATGAGTTCTGTTAATGACTGCAATGACAGAAAACTTTTTTCTGTGCTAAATGTTTTGGTTTTTTTTTGGCAAAATAAACAACAACACCTATAATGGTTGGATTGATGTAAAGCTGGAGCTTTTAAAAAAATGTATTTAGGTCTTTTAAGAGACATTTTCATTTTTAAAGATGTCAGGGTGTTGTGTGGTGCAGTGGCTAAGGCTTTGGTCTTCAAAGCCTGAGATTTTGGGTTCAAATTGTATCATAAATAAAGATGTCAAACGAATAAGTAGAATGCATGTGACAAAGATCACCCCGTCAACTGTTTGTACAGGTGGCACATTCAGGCATAAGATGCCAACATGCATGCTGTCATTTAAATGGCTGCTTGAGGGTCTCTTTTGCTGACAGGAGTGGCTCTCTACCACATAAAAGAGGAATATACTGAATATAAAATATACAAATTGAAGTGACCCCTCTCAAACTAAATTTGAAAGAGTAAAGTAATCCGTAATTTATAAAGAATGTTTCTCTGTTTTAAGGGTAGGTGAAATGCAAGAAACACTGGATAAGAATTAAATTACCATATTTGTTGTTTGTTATCATATTTACATTAGCTGTGGCCTTAAAAAAATGATGTTGATTAAAAAAACAAAACATTTATTAGAGATTTATTTTAGTAACATGGTGGATCTATTGATTGGGGTTCACTTCTATACTGAAATGCATGGATTCATCCATCCATTTCTGACCTTTATTACACAGTTTTGGTGCTTCATCAGGAGCAGCATCAGCTACTGTATAAGGAGAGAGCCTAACTTAGATGAGTCACTAGTCCATGCTAAGGTGTTATTAACAAAGGCGTTATATGGGTACCTGACCCGACACAGACTCACACCAGAGGCACGTTTAAACAAATACACTTTTATTTTTCTTCACCTGTGGGACTCGTGTTCCCCGTAATCCCCACAGGCACAACACAGTCCCCAGTACAAATAAAGCACCCAAAACACACTCTTCTCCTTTCTTCTTTTTCCACCACTCCTCCTCCCCACTCTGGCCATTGAGTGGTGGTTGCTGGGCCTTTTTATAATAATAATAATAATAATTATTATTCTTGGCATTTATATAGCGCTTTTCTCACTACTCAAAGCACTAAGCAATTGCAAGTTAAGGGCCTAGTCCACCTGGAAGTGCTCCAGGTGGTTGATTGCCAAGTTCCGGCTGCACTTCCGGGTTATGCCTGTGGGACCCAACAGGGCTGCACCCAACTCCAATTCCCATGGAGCCCTGCGGGAAACCTAGGCACTTCTCCAACCCAGGGAGGCAGCTATCTAGCATCCACGGGGAGGTATTGCACCGTTCAGGGCTGCTTCCCATGAATATACAGTGAATGGGTATCCTGGCTGGTGTCCCATGAATTTTATATATTGTAGAGTTTGGCTGGGGGCTTATGCCCAACCGGGACGCCTGGAAGGATCAGGAGAGGGTTTATACCTCCCCTGGGCCATGAGAGGGCAGCCGCCCTGGTCTGTATGGGGGCCACGGGAACCGAGGATAGAAGCTGAACCCTACTGGGGCTCATGGCTACCACAGGGGGGCACCCGAAGGATTGTGGAGCCCTGGATGTCAGCACTTCCGCCCCACCCAGAAGTGCTGCTGAAAGGAATACTGGGGACACCTGGAGTGCTTCCAGATGCTCATGCGGCACTTCGGCCACACCAGGAAGTGCCGCAGGAAGATTGTTAGAGGGCACCTGGAGCATATCCTGGTTGGATTTAAAAGAGGCTGCCTTCCCCCAGTCGATGGCCAGAGTCGGGAGGAAGAAGACAAAGCTTGGGAGGAGTGGAGGAAAAGTGGCAGGAGAAGTCCGGAGGGAGAGAAAAGGACTCTTATAAAGGTGTTTGGTGCAAGAGCAATGTGCTGTGTGCCGGACTATTGTAAATGAACCATGTGTTTGCAACATCCGGTGCCTGTCTGTCTGTGTCCGGGGTTAACTAATATGTATTATATATTTAAACACTAGCTATGTTACCCAGCTTCACCAAAAAAGTGCTGTAAGGCAGCAATGTCAACCATTATTTCATGTTATTATTATTATTATTATTATTATTATTAATGTTATTGTTATTAATGCAGTCATCTAGCTTAATTATTATTATTCAAAGTATTTTCTAGGATAGTCCTGTTGCTACCGCTTACTGTATATCGATCCTAGGTCAAGACAAATGGTAGTTTTATTTTATGTGTGTAAATATGCATCTTTTTTAGGGGATTGTGAACACTGTCTGGCAGTTGATAGTGTTGAGTTCACTATGACCCCTAAATCCTTCTCATAAGGTGTACTCTCGATTTTCAGACATCCCATTGTGTATTCAAACCTAACATTTTTACTTCCTATGTGTAATACTTTACATTTGCTTACATTAAATTTCATCTGCTTGTATGTAGTACAACAACAACATTTATTTACATTGCACATTTTCATACAAAAAAGTAGCTCAAAGTGCTTTACATAATGAAGAAAAATAAAAGACAAAATCCGAAATTAAAATAAGACAACATTAGTTAACATAGAAAAAGAATAAGGTCCGATGGCCAGGGAGGACAGAAAAAACAAAAAAAAACTCCAGAAGGCTGGAGAAAAAAATAAAATCTGCAGGGGTTCCAGGCCACGGGACCACCCAGTCCCCTCTGTGCATTCTACCTGACATAAATAAAATAGTCCTCTTTGTATTTAGGGTTCTCACGGAAGTACAAGACCCTTTGTAACAATTCCACAAATTTTTCACCATCTGCTAATCCACATATCTTGTTTTCATCTGCAAACTTATCCAGCTTATATGTAAAAATAACAGTGGCCCCAGTACTGACCCCTGCAGAGCACCATAGTTAATTAACATCAGCCAATTTTGATAAGGTTCCTCGCACCATCAATCTGTCTCCTCTCATGAGACACGTTATCAAATGCTTTCTGAAAGTCAAGTTAAACACTATCAAACGTTCCACTTTGATTCAATCGTTTTGTTGCTTCTTCAAAATATTCCAGCATGTTAATAAAACATGACCTTCTTCTGAACCCATGCTGATAATTCAGTATAACTCCTGTTCTTGCTGTGTGTTGCTCAATCTTTCCCTTAATAATTCCTTTATTTAATTCACCTGTGATGCCCATTAAGCTAACTGGCCTGTAGTTGCTTGGATCTGTCCGATCACACTTTTGGCTTTGGCCAAAATTATTCATTTATTTATTATTATTATTAATTATTATTATTATTCATTTATTTATTTATTATTCATTTAGTCATCCAATTACTGAACCAACTCAATTTAATTTTATGGTCTTAGACAGCTGGAATCTACAGATGGGCACAAGGTATTGACCAGCGCTGGAGAAGTTTCTTCTTCTTGTTATAATAATAATAATAATAATAATAATAATAATAAATGAAAATACAACAATATCTATTCATTTTCAAACTTCCTTCAACCCTGAACTAGTTTAATAAAATTAGAAAATGGAAAGATGGGTGATAATCCTAAGAAAAAACATATGAATCGTTCAGATAGCACATTGGCACAGTAGTTGGCATTATACCTTACACTCCTTATAACCCAGATTTAATAATTTATGGAGAGGTGGAGGATAAAGATAATAATAGTTATTGCTGTTTCACAAGTATGACTTTCTGCAGTGAATAACATCACAGAGTGTTTTAGATGTATCCAGTGCTGCCAAAAGGAAAAGCCTTCTCGGACACAGCTATAACACAAGTGACATGTATAATTTCTAAAACATCCAGAAAATAACTCTATGTGTAAAAGGCTGGAGCACAAATAGCCTCTGTGGGTCTTTTATGTGCAGGTCTGCTTGTTTCTACAATTCCTTTGCTGTGCTGGCTGAAATGAAATCAAATGTTTCAAAAGTTGAATGGACGGATTTAGTATAGAATTACAAAATTAGCAGAGGCTTACTTTAAAGTCCAGCACTTTATCCAATACATCACATAATTGTGATAAGTAAAGATAAAGAGATTTTTTTTTTTGGTTTGCAATATTGAATACTAACATCATAAATACTGATTGTCACTTTGGATGTAAGACAGGAAACCTGGAAGGGCATCACAGGGCCACACAGATCTCACTAACACAAAAATGAGTTTTGAGGTCCGGCTGCCTGTTAAAACTGTCATCTTGTCCAGGATACTTTTATTAATAGGGCATTTTGTAATACTATTGCACAGAGAGAAATACTGAGGAGTACATTCTGCCAAACAGAATATAATACTTAAAGACATAGAAGCAGACAGTGATAGAAGATTTGAACTTTTTTGCCAAAGATTCAAACAGTTGGATGGATATCTATCATTTCCTCAAAAGGATGTTTCATACCTGGGTAGATGCTCACGTTGTTCCAGGAGATGGCATGGCATAGCTGATTGGTGTTCTTTAGTTTTATGTAGCAGCGCTTTATTTTGGGGATAAGTATAGAAAGAACTGAAGGGAGTGTCCAAACATGGAAGAAATGTATTGGGTAACGAAAATACACCCTATTTAAAATCCATCACAGGTCTGGCACAGCAGTTTTAATACTTCCCGGATCATGGAGCCAAGTAGCACGTTAGTTCTGGCCGCGATTGTTCTGCTAATACTATTTGCCTTGTCTCGGAAGGACTCCGCCCGCTATTCCAAGATGCCTCCCGGGCCGACACCGTTACCTCTGATAGGTAACATACTAAAAGTGAACGGCAGGACGCCACACGAGAGCTTGGTCGAGGTGAGCGCCTAATGACTTTCTTAAAAGCATACTATTAATTCAGAGGATCGCGGTATCGACCTGCTAACGTGCGCATCTCCCCACAGATGAGTAAAACCTACGGACCGGTAATGACGGTAAAGTTCGGGCCGCAGCCCGTCGTGGTTCTGGTCGGCCTTGACGCGGTCCATGAGGCGCTGGTGCAGCAGGCAGACGTGTTCGCAGGGCGAGCCAACATACCGCTCTTCATGAAAATCACCGACGGTACAGGTGAGTGGAACACCTGCTAGGAGCTTCTCATTCTAAAGCGCTGTTCCGTTTTATCTTGCTAAGCAATACGAAGATCCGGAGGTGTGACGGGGGTATAGTCCTTAGTACAGTTTTTCTGACTGAGAACTTAATATTTTTTCAAAGGATAAAAATGACCGTTTTAGAACTTTTGAAGCTTTAGTGCATGCTTAGTTATAAAGAGCCTAATCAAAGATCAAAATGTACTTTACATAATGCAGTTAAAAATCAATCTCTCTCTATCTATCTATCTATCTATATCTATATCTATATATATATATATATATATATATATATATATATATATATATATATATATATATATATATATATATATATACACACACACACACAAGAGATGTCGTTGCAAGTGAAGTTTTACAGTATACTAAAATGGGATGATTGAATATTAATTACAAAATTAAACGGCAGTGGTGCCGACGATTACTGACTTAAAAGTCTTACTGAAAAATGTTATATCAGCAAGTATGATTATTTTAAGTTATAACTTAAATTACATAAATAAAGTGAGCAACCCGTGAGATCATCTATCAATTTATTTATCTATGGGAGGTATTTTCTGCAAAAAAGGGAAATTAAAATTAAAATTATAAAATGAAAATTCAATCTTTTTTGCAATTTATTTTTCAAAATCTGAATGCAAGAATGCTGCAAAAATGAAGAGTAAAGCGCAAATGACGTTTTACTCTTACACTTGCGCTTCCTGCTGTTCATTGAATTTTCTTTGCTCCTTGGCATTTTCATTTTCAAGTTGTCAACATGCAAATATATTTTAATTAGTACGGGTTAATGACGTAATTTTATAGAAACAATTTTCTGATCACATACAGATACATATATAAAGATATTATGAAACAACAATATAAAAATAATGGAATTCAAAAATATTCTTGCACCTATTGAAGCATATTTTGGAGTTATATTTTTGGAATGATATATTCAATACTTTCTGGAATGGTCAGAAAATAGATTCCGCTTTGTTTAAAAAAAAATTTGGTTCATAAATATGAAATTAATTGAAAAGGATTTTTTTCCTTTTTCTCTTATTGTTGTCTGGCTGTTGCTTTTAATTTATTCTGTTTTTCTTTATTTATGTTTGTTTCTAATTCTGTGTGATCAGTTTCTATGTGATTCATTTTATTTTTGTTTGTACAGCACTTTGGTCATCGTTGGCAATTTTTAAAAATGTGCTTTATAAATAAATTTTTGTTGTGTAGTACAGTTCGTATTTGTTAGTCATATAATGAGTTGGATTTAAAACATCTTATTAATGATGGAAAAGGGACCATAAATTAAATGAAAATTCTGGATTATGGAAGGTCTTCATAGTGAATAAAATAATCACTACTGTATCACCTTATTTATAAATGTTATAACAATAAAGAGTCTTATCGAGTCATCAATCGGCTACAGGGGAATGTGACGTAACTGTAAGAGGATGAGCTAGTGAAAACAGTAGACGGATACATGTATTAGATAATACTACAAAAATGCCAAATGTCCCATTTCTGCTTCAGTGTAAATAAATGTAAATTATGACGTAATAAAGGTTAATTTTTGTCATGTTAAATATATTAAATATTTATTTATTATACAGCAAGTTAGTTACTTCAGAACTATAATTACGAAAGGTCTTCGGAGTTTGTGAAACAGAAACAGTCTGTGAAGCTCGCAGTAAGGAGGAAATATGATCAAAATCAGGTGACTTAAACACAGTTAAAGTGAGAAGTATTCAATCGATCAAAGGGGCAACAGCTACAAAGAACAAATAATTGTGCAGAATCGAGATGCAAAGCCCCACATGTTGACCAACTCTAATTAAAGTATACTATTTGCATGCTGAGAACTTGAAAATGAAAATGCAAAATGGAAAATGAAAATTCAAAGAGCAACAGGTGGAGCCAGTGCTTATCTGCATTTGAGTTTTCATTTTTGCAGCTTCATTGCAGCTCAGGGTGAAAATGAAATTGCAAATAGTATCATTTCATTTTATTTTTAAATTCCATCCATCCATCCATTTCCTAACCCGCTGAATCCGAATACAGGGTCACGGGGGTCTGCAGGAGCCAATCCCAGCCAACACAGGGCAGGAACCAATCCTGGGCAGGGTGCCAACCCACCACAGTATTTTTAAATTTTGTAGCTTTATTGAGAATACACTTTGAAAAATAAATGGCAAAAGGGAGATTGCATTTTCATTTTATAATTTTAATTTTCAGTTTCTTTTTGCATAAAATACTTCCCATGTTTATTTATCCATTTCCTGAACTCACACTTTCCACTGCAAACAAGGGCATAGCCAGGAACTTATTGGGATGAAAAGATGCTTGATCCATCTATGATTAATCAGTTGGAACTGCTATACAATAGATTTCATGAAGCTCAAACCTGAAATCTCTATGCTGATCCCAGCTACATCTATGACTGCATTGTCACAGGGAGCTGAAGTATCAGGGATATGGCAAGGAGAAATCAATCCGCAAACAGATCTACTACTCCATGGCACTTTAAGAAATACCTGCCAACCAAACATACTTGTCAGCCTAACCACAGCCCACCCACAGTTTAAAAAAAAATGAAAAATGGATATACCCTTTTATTTATTTATTTTACAGCTTGTCATTCTTAAACTTTGTTGAACCAAATTAGGGTCATGGGAGACCATCCTTGGACATGACTCTGATCCATTAGGTCAATGTTATTATGGACCACCAAACACCAAGCAATGCCTTAAGGTGCTTTACAGATACAATAAAGTACCTTTGTTTGCATATTTAGTGGTGTGGTGTTGTAGTGGTAAATGCTGCCAATGCATAGATTCTGCTTACTGAGTTTAAACCTCAATTCATTTGCAGGAGCGGTGGAGTGTTTGGTGCAGACTTTAGGACGTGGAGACTGGGTGAATTCAACATTGTGTTGTGACTGGTGCCTTGTCCGCGGGTTGTTCTTACTTTATGCCAGATGCTTATATAGTATATTATATAGTACTTTTCCAATCTATCTATCTATCTATCTATCTATCTATCTATCTATCTATCTATCTATCTATCTATCTATCTATCTATCTATCTATCTATCTATCTATCTATCTATCTATCTATCTATCTATCTATTTGTCATGTTCTGTTTTTGTATATTTTATACATAGTTTCAAAGAAATCTTTGCCAACAAAGTTATGGGCAAGCAATACTATATAAATCCAAAGCACACCAAAAACACTAGCTTTCCTAGCATGAGTTTAATGACTTACAGCCTGGATTGTGGCATCCTGTTACCATCTTCCTCTGCCTAGACTGATTTCCCTTTTTTTTTAAATTAAAGTACTATTAACTGGCAATATAAAACTATTGTAATTTACATTTAGAATTAAAAAAAAAAGTTCCATTACTGACACACAACAATGCTGTCGAATTTACCTGATCCAGTTCAGTTGTTGCCTACTTAGCATCAGGTGCAACACAGGAACCAAATGCAGCTGGCTAGTCTTCTGTATGGGCCATTTCATGTTAATCACTGCTGACATGGAGCCAGTTAATCAAATACTCTTGTGTTAGGAAAAAAATCCACTCAGTTACAGGGAGAGCCTGAAGTCTGTACTAAACGCAAATGAGCACGGGATTCTAACCCAAGAGACTGAATTAATGAAGCAGAATATATAATGGAACAAGTGGATGGGGGTATCGTTATTAGTTATAAATGGGAGGAAAATGGAAATACATGAGTGTGGCATGGGTGTTGTGATGGACAGCCAGCAGCTTATCCCAGCTGACACATCCAAGACGCTAGATGGCGTCTTCCCTGCAGCCTAGAGGTACCCCGGATTCCTGCAGGGCATCATGGAAGATGGAGTTCGGCTTCACAGCCCTGCTGGGTGCTGTGGGTGCCGCCGTGTAATGCTGCAGGAAGACGCAGGGATTTCTATTTTCCCTGTAGCCCAGAAGTACTCCCCAGTCCCGAGGACGGAGAAACAGAAGTACTTCTGGGCTGAAGAAAAATATAAGTCTTTATCTGACCTGGAAGTGCTATGGAATCACATGGACAGAAGGACAGGAGCACTTCTGGATCAAGGACTATTTAAAGGACTATTCGAGTCCCAGAAGGCAGAGCCGTAGTTGGGAGGAGAGGAAGATTTATTGTGTTATTATTATTGTTTATTGTATGGTTTATGGTTTATGGTGGTGATTGCGGTGCACTGTGGCACAATTGATAAAAGAAGAAATTATTTCTGGTACTTTTACCTGGTGTCTGGACATTTGTCTGTGAGGTTTAGAGGAGCAACAGCGGCCTCTAGTTTCACAGTGTATACTGCATTTCACTAAAAAAAGAGTCACCTGCAAATCATTTTGTTTTTTATGTTTACTTGTTGAGTGTAAATATTGTATATTTTAGCTCTAAAGGTACACAAAGTGTATTCTTAGGCATCTCTGCAAACACCACTATCAGATTCTCAAGCAAATAATATTGACTTGTATACTGGAGTGTAAATTTGACTGTAGTTATGTACTGAGTATTCCCTTTTCTTAATAGTGTTCTACAGGTAAACCCCTATAATGCAGAATATTTTATGTCTTGAAAAACAATTACCTGTAGTATATTTCCTATGTCTTGATTTTCAGGAATAGGCATGACTAATGGAGAATGCTGGAAGCAGCTCCGACGGTTTTCAATGGCAACACTAAAAGATTTTGGAGTTGGAAAGAGGAGTATTGAGGAGTGTATCCGAGAAGAAGCCAAATGCCTTGTGAAAGAGTTTCAGAAGTATGAAGGTGAGATAAATTTTAAATGAAAGTACAAAAAATGGGTCATATCTTTATATTATATTATATTATATTATATTATATTATATTATATTATATTATATTATATTATATTATATTATATTATATTATTATCCATCCATTATCCAACCCGCTATATCCTACAGGGTCATGGGGGCACAAGGAGAGCACAAGGCAGGAGCCAATCCCAGCCAGCACAGGGCACAATGCAGGAAACAAATCCCGGGTAGGGCGCCAGTCCACCGCAGATATATTATATTATATTATATTATATTATATTATATTATATTATATTATATTATATTATATTATATTATGTGGGTTTCCTCCCACAGTCCAAGGACATGCAGGGAAAGAGGATGCTAAATTGGCTCCCTGATGTGTGTGTGTTTGTGTGTGTTCACCCCGTGATGGGCCTGAGTCCTGTCCAGATACTGTTCTGATTTTGTACCTGAAGTTTGCTGGAGAGTCTTCAGCCTCCCTGTGACTTTGATTTGGATGAGCGGGTTCATTTTAGGAGAACATAAAAGATTTGTCAAACAATCAGAGATCATTTAGTCCATCAAGCCTTTTTGTTTAGCTAACAGTTTATTTGCTAATAATTTATTTGCCTTTTTAATTATTTCTGTGCATTGCTTCGATGATAAAAATATTGCATCAACAAAAACTAAACCCTTTTCAGAGGTTGATTCCTGCATAACAATGTCTCCCATGTATATTTTTTTGATTGAAATTACTTTAGCCCATTTGTAGAACTTTGCACTTTTTGATATTAAATTGCATTTTCCAGGCATTCACCCTATTCTAAAGGTTATCCAAATCTTTTTGAATTCCTTCTGCTGCCTCTACTGTGTCGTCGTCCCTCCAATTTTAGAGTCATCTGCGAATTTGACAAATTTACTAACTATACCAGAATCAATGTCATTAACATAAATCATAAAAAGTTTAGAAAGGGTTTAGAAAATGAATGGATACATATGTGTGTTTGTACGAATCCTTAATTCATTTTTTTCATAATTGTTTATGTGATTTCAATTTCTGATATTTCCCATAAACACAAGTATTTAGATTCTCTCTTCTGCTTGAAATTTGTCTCAGGTGCATCCAATTCTATTGATAACTGTTAAGATGTTTCTATACCTTGTATGGAGTCCACCTGTCATCATTTCAATGGATTGAAAATGATTAGAATAGACACACACCTGGCTCTATAAAGTTACACATCTGACAATGTGTATCAGAGCAAAAACCAAGCAATGATATCGAAGGAATTGGCTGCAGAGCTTAATGAAAGGTTTGTGTTGAGGCAAAGATCTTGGGAACGCTAAAAACAATTGTGCAGTACTGAATGTTCCCAAGAGCACAGTGGCCTTCATAATTCTTAAATGCCAAATTTCCCCCTGGGGCAAATAATGTTCTATCTAACATCTATCATCAAATTGAAGGCACTCAGAAAAAATGTAACTTTTCCTAGACCTGGCTGTCTGTCCAAACGGAACAATCAGAGAAGAGATAAGAGAGGTAACCAAAAACCCAATGGTCACTCTGACACTACTCTAGAGATCCTGTGTGGAGATGAGAGAAACGTCCGGAAGGAATCCCATCACTGCAACACTCCAGTAAATCAGGACTTTATGGCATAGCGACCAGACAACACATAAAAGCATGCTTTGAGTTTGCAAAAAAGCACCTAAAGCACTCTCAGACTCTGAAGAACAAGATTGTTTGGTCTGATGAAACCAGGGAGACTAGTCAAGGTTGAATGAAATCTGAAGAGAGCAACATACAGAGATATCCTTAATGAAAGTCTGCTTCACTGCACTCTGAATCTCAAACAGGACTGAAGGTTCATCTTCCAACAGGACAATGACCCTAAGCAGAAAGCAAAAACAACAGAGAAACGATGCAGGATTAGCTTTATGAATGTTTTTGAGTGGCTCAGCAAGAGCCCAGACTTGAACTAAATAGAAAATCTCTGTAGAGACCTAAAAATAGCTGTCCACCAGCAGTATCCATTCAATCCAATAGCTTGACTGGATCTTTAAGGAAAGAATGGCAGAAAATCACCAGATCCAGGGATGTAAAGCTTGCCATACCCTAGACAACTCCAAGCATGGTGGTGTGGTGGAAGTTAAGTCAGTAGAGATTAGCTGTGAGTAGATGAATGCCATGGTGCAGACATGAGAGGTTTCATGACTAGCTTAAAAACTTATCCAGCTTAACCCTATTAATTGAAAGGTCAGAATTTATAAGTTATGTGTGTTTTTCTATAAAAGAGATAAAGTACAATTAGTACAGTTAAGCTTTCATAATTTTGTTTGGTGTTTTTTGTTACTGCCACTTTTATATCTGTATATGTGTTTGGGTGTGTAATATATATATATATATACTATATATATATATATATATATATATATATATATATATATATATATATATATATATATATATATATATATATATATATATATATATATATATATATATATATACATATATAGATATATTATATGTTTTATTGTTTGTCAGATACTGTATCTTCTCGGCAAGTGAGGACACACGATCAGCAATGGATAGGAGTACAAGTGCAGTTGCTTTTATTAAAAAGGATAAAACAAACAGAAAGCGTAATGCTTTTTCCCTTGAAAAACACCACGCAAAAATACAATAAATAAGCAATCTGTTTTTCAAAATGAAGGTTAAAACATAATCAATAAATTAAAAACCAAAGGTAAAACAAACACAACTTCCTCCATCCTTCAAGCCGCCTCTTCCATTTTCCTCACATTCAAGACTGGCACCTTCTGGATCCCTAGGGAGATTCTTTATCGTTCCCAACTACCCCCCTTGGCTCGTTCCACCATGGGGCCCTGACCACCTGACTCAATTTCTACATATTGACTGATTCAAAAATTCCAAATTGCCCTTTTTCCTTCTGTTTGTCCTTTCCTTCTATTCAGCGTCTCTCTCTCTTTATATACTTCCAGGGACACAACGCCTCACACACAAACTATTAGGGCCAATGAAGCAATCAAGGCAGACCACACACTCATATGCAGGAGCAAACTGTCTCGACTGCTCCACCAGTCTTGCATGGAAATTAAGCATGCTATTTATTTATTTATTTAAAAACTGACCAATAATTGCTAAGCTGTGGACCCTCTATATTACACATTGCCAAAGGCAAAACTGATAATTAATTAACCTCTTTTCACCCAAGTGGAATTGCAAATAGCATTTACCAGAAGGCCATTGAAGTGTCACATACCCGCACCTATACTTTCAGTTCAATGTAACTGACCATCTTTATCTAAGGCATTGTTTATTACTTGTAGCTTACAAACTGTATATGTTTGACTTTTTTATTATTTAATTTGATACATTACTAAATTATGGCTGCTGAGTTCTACCATTTACTATTTTGTCAAGGGATTATTTTTAGTTGAATTAGCAACAAGCACACTATACAGCTAAAAGTATGTAAACACCCTTCCAAATTATTGAGTTCAGGTGTTTCAGCAACTCTCATTGTTCACAGCGTGCATAAAATCAACCACATAGCTTTGCAATCTGCATTTACAAACATTGGCAGGAGAATGGGCAATACTGAAGAGGTAGATAACTTTAAATGTGAGCTTTCCTAGATCTGACACAGTCACCTGTAAGAGCTATGATTGCAAAGTGGAAGTGCCAAGGTGGAAGAACAGTTTGGGAATGAAAAGGTAGACTACACAAACTCATACAGCAGGGCCACTGAGTGCTTAAGTGCATAGCACGTAAAAATAATCTTCTGTTGTATCACTTACAACCAAGTTCCAAACTACCTCTGGAAGCAATATCAGCACACAAAATGTGCATCAGGAGTTTTATGAAATGGGCTTCCATGGCCGAGCTTCTTACACCATCATTGCACTCTGAAGCAGTGGAAACGTGTTCTTAGGAGTGACTATCACAATCTGTCAGTCTGATAAATAAATATGAGCTTGACTGATGCGAGCAGAACGCCACCTTCTGGATTACATACTGCTTACTGTAAAGTTTGGTAGAGGTGAGCTTGTAGTCTGGGTCAGTTTTTCAAGATCTGGGCTTGGTGCCTTGCTTCCAGTAACAGGGAACTGTTAGTTCTACAGAAACAAAGACATTTTACACAATTGTGCACTTCCAACTGTGTGACAAAAGTTTGGGGATGGCCATTTTCTGTTTGAGCAAGACTGTGCCACTGTGCACAAAGCCAGGTCCATAAAGACATGGAGAAACACGAGTGGTCTCCACAGAGCCCTGTCTCAAACCATATTGAACACCTCTGGGATGAATTAGAGTGCTAACTGCAAGCCAGGACTTCTCATCCAACATCAGTTACAGACCTCACAAATGCTGTGTTGGCTGAATGGGCACTAATTTCCACAGACACACTTCAAAATTTTGTGGAACATCCTTGCAGAAGAATGAACGCTTTTGTTGTCACAATGAGGAGGCCAATTCCACATTAATGCCTATGGTTTTGAAATGGGATGTCCACCAAGTTCATATAGGTGATGGTCAGCTGTCAACAAAAGACTGACCATGTAGTGTACTTTCATTGTACTCTAAGTTATAGTGAAAAACTAATAGAATAGAATGAAGTTAAATTAACAAGTTTTGCTGTGTTTTCTCTTTAAGGTTCCCCTTGTGATCCCATGTACTTTCTGAGCACTGCTGTGTGTAATGTCATCTGTTCAGTTGTATGTGGAGAGCGTTTTGAATACCAGGATCAAAACTTCATAGAACTCATGTCTGTTATTAATGCCATAATTTATCAAATGAGCACTCCTTTAGCACAGGTAAAACATATTTTATCTTGTATGATATACAGAGAAAAATGTTCTCTTTCTTCAATTGAGATATTTTTTCTTTTGGTCTAGTTGTACAATGTCTTTCCAAATATACTAAGATTCCTGCCTGGACCGCAACACATTGTTCTTCGGAAGATTAAAGAGTACCAAAAGATGATAGCTACAATAATTGAGAAACACATGGATACAGTGACTGCTGGCAGTCCCCGGGATTTTATTGACGTCTACATCATGAAAATGAAGCAGGTGAATTATCATAAATCATCGGCTGATCATTTTTAGCCTCACATCTCAGCTACTTGTGTCCTTTAATACCATCTTTTAAATGTTAAAATTAACCACAGGCAATGTTACTTTCTTAAAAAAATATTAAATGTAGCACAAAATGCAGCATGTATGGGGCTGGCTCAGAGTATGGAGATCAATTCTTTCTTGAGCAATTTATATCTTTTAGGATTGCACAGAGCTGGAGCCTTTCTGAGTAGCCTGTTGTGTGACACAGGAAAGAACTCTGAATATGGAGCCAGTCTATTATAGGACATAAGCACTTATATACCCTCACATTCTCTTTAGGGCCAATTTAAGCCAATGTCATATTGCACAACTCCTAGCAACAGGGGATTTCAAACTTTTTTGTGCTCTCGTCACCAGAGTGTGTTAAATCATATGAATATCAATCATAGAGCATGTCAAATTATGACAAATTATGATGATTTTCCAGCACGGTTTTTTTATTTCCAAAGTATTGTATTGTGAGCTCTCTTCTTTTTCTGACAGCCAATAATTTGCTGCATAATGGAGCTGGTTCACACGTGCAGGATTTACAGTGTGGTCAGTCCAGTCACAATCTCTGTCATTTGTTTTCTTTTTTCATTCCATGGTGGTATATAAAACATGAGACATCAGACGAATCAGCCTCTCCACTGTTTGTGAGGTCCAAAATATTGATATTCCCAATTCCGTGTAGCTGCATTATATACACTATACCTCCAAGTAAGTGCTTGTTGGATCTCAGCTGCCACATACACAGAGACCACCCCTTAAGACAAACCTCCTTGATATGGTAGGGATGAGTCACTGATTATTCGGACTACATGGCTGGTGGTTTTGGAAGTGTACGAAACTCACTAAGATTATGTAAATGAAGTCTGTGACTGAACATCTCTGGAAAAATGACGTACTATGACATGGCCTTTAAAGTCTAGGGTCATGACCCATGGGTACTCAACACAAATAAAAGAATAAAAGGTTGGCTCAGGGTTCCTTTTGTTATCTGCTCTGCAGATATAAAACTCCTAAAAAAAAATTAAAAGAAATCTTTAGTTGTGCTTCTCATGAGTTTTGTTTGGTTTGACCTCTTTGCCTGTTTTTTTCAAATTGAATTCTTGTCTCTCATTAGGATTTGGTAGCTAGTTCTATTTTTTTGTTTTGGTTTGTATGCACTTCTCCTGGTTTAGCTCAATAAATAAATCACCTGTCCATTTCTCCACCAGACAAAAATGATTCTGTGCAGGTGGGCATACATCGTCACAGTCAGATGGTGAAATAAATTATGGGAACAATTATGGGTGAAGCCATGTTTACTAATGCTATACACAGTTGTAGACCAGGTGACTCTGGTATTTGTGGTATTCGGCGTCACAACACTATCAGTGTAAAACACGGTGGTGTGCTTGATTAAGCATCCTAAATTCCCTTATGGACTTATAATTGGTGATCTTTTTCCATTTTTCTACAGCTTTTGTGGAGCTAAAAACATTGTTTTCTTGTCATTCTGGGAGATTTTACACAACAGGAATCAAATTCTGTAATCAGAATTTTAATCATATCTTTCATTTTTTTATTTCCCGTGTTTTCTGATGTCATTAGCATTGGAAATAGGCATTGCAATTTGGTGAATTTGGAGTATGACATCGCCGAGTGCACCAGTATAAAGTTTCCCCAACTAGTCATTCAGTTTCTGAGATTGAACCCAATTTATATTAAAATACCTGTTGACTACTTTGATTTATTGTTTTCAAAACAAGCTCTGCATTTTGACTTTGTTTTCTAGCATGTGTTTTGGCTCTGATGATTCTCTCTTTTTGATGTATTATTTTGACCCTCGCTTCTCACTCTTACACTCAGGTATCTTCAGTGTCCATATTTGGTTTAGCTTTCTAAAAATGGTATCCCCATTTATATTCCATATACCAATATCAAGATTAGATATTGAAGCAATATTTTCTTAGATGAGCAAGTGTGTTAGAACTCATACACAACAGAGATTAACCTAAGGAAAATGTGCGTTCTATAGGGGAGCAGAGTTAAATAGAAGTTGACAAGATGTTTTAAACGTATTATAGAAAGCCACAAATGGTAGATTATCTAAAATTTTACCTTGCATATGTCTGTTTTGTTTCATTTTGTCTCAATCCTTTTTTGCCACTATTATAGTTGCTGTATTTTTGTTAGAATTATTCTATGGTTGGCATCACACCTGATCTAGCAGAAAGTTACTTTTCATGCTTCTCATTATTGTTTTTATGATCTGTACTTTGTTTATAAAAACCTTTTGTGTTGTTATGAAGAAAGTCAGACAGAGAAAACCCAGGCAGGAGGAAGCTTGTCAGCGAGAGAAGGGAGCATCGCTGTGACCAGTTGTGTAGCAGGCGGAATGATCCTTGAACAGAGGCACAAAATCATATTTATAACCAGAGTAGGCGTAACACATCATATAAAGCAAACATTTTTACTGATTAGCCCTTTCAAGATAATGGATTAAACACGATGTGCAAAACTTCATTGATTTGTTTATTTCTTACATTCACATGCTGATCACGTGCTGTCCACTTTATCTCCTTTATTCTAAAGGGATAAAGTCCAAACTGTGTATGTGCAGTTTGACATATTTAGCATTACACTCTTTCCTGTCTTGCACAATATAATTTACATACATTACATTTTAACCTTACAATTTGCATTACATTTTTATTTATTTGCTTGGTAGACACTTTTATACAAAGCAACTTATAAAGGAGGTAAGATAATCGAATAACATTAGGCTAAGGCCTGTTTATTGAGCAAGTGTAGCAGGAATTTACAGAGATGTTACATTTTAATCTTACAATTTACAGATACATTACATTTTAACCTTACAATTTAGAAAGATGTTACATTTTAACCTTAGAATTTACAGAGACGTTATATTTTAATTTTACAATTTCTTTGCAGGCTATTCCATGACCCAAAATTAATGCTATCACTCCTATTAAAGCAAAAGCACTACAATTTTTTTTCGACAGTTGGAGATAGCTTTAGACATCATTGAACACTATAAATAAGTGGTACTGGGGTGACATATGTAAAAACTATTATAGGAGCCAAGGTGGATAGACTGGCATCCTGTTCAGGGTGGTCCTTTACCCAGATGAGAGGCCATAAAGGAAGGATCTGGATGGGCAGGCACCCTAGTCAGGGTAGTTCCTGGTACATTTCCTGGTTGGGAAAATATAATGGATGGACAGGGAAGGATTGTCTCTTGAGGTCATATAATTCCCTAGTGTGCCAGGTGGTAACTTGCCTCTATTGGAGCTCCCATTTTTACACCCACAGGGCATCTCGGGAGTTGTAATTCTCATGGACAGCCCTGTCAGGAAACTTTGGTGCTGCCTGAGCTAGTTATGGAGAGCAGTCTCCCGTACATTAAGGAAGAACTATCTGACCCGGAAGTGCTTTCTAGGTGTAATTGTGTGACACCAGGTGCCCTCCTAGGTCTAAAAGAAGTTGGGTCAACACTTGCCTGGAAGAAGTGGAAGAAGATAAATTACATTATGATATTATAAAGAAGAAGCTTGTAAAGATACAGTCTGTGAATAAAATTCATTGTATTTTGAACTCATAACTGTGATTTTGGAATTGTGTTGGGGTTTTGAGGCACAGTGGCACCCCCTGTTGGTCACACTATGTTCTTCAGTTAAATTTAATTATCGTACACCCCACTCCTCCAGAGGCCTGGATTCAGACTCCAGCCTAGAATTTTCCTGAATACATACTTGTGTACTTCATGTCTCTAAGTTGGTCAGGTGTGTTCAAGAATGTGCTTAGTTTCCTGTTAAATTCCGTATTGATTATAAGACATTGCTGCTTACTCATAAAGCTTTGCATGGTTTTGGACCTCAATATTTGAGTGACCTTTTTATTCCTTACAGTCTCTCCTGTCTGTTCCAATCACAAGGATAACTTGTAGTTCCTAGAATAAAAAACAAAGCATTTTCTTATAGATCACCCTGTTCATGGGAAAACCTTTTTACAGAGGCATGAGATTCATACACTCTTTCAGTGTTCAGTTTAAGCTTAACACAAAGTTGTTTAGCTAGGTGTAAAAGTAAATATTCAAAAGTCATAATGAACTCTACAATCCTCTTTGTCTTTTTTGCCTTTTATTTAAAATTTGCTATTGCATTATATTATTAAACATTATTTAAAATAATCTAGAAAACTTTTATTTTCTTTATTAATCATCATGCATAACACCGTGCGTAGAATTCACATTAAAAAATGGTGTACAGAAGCGGAAATGTGCGTACTTACAAAAAAATCCAGATGCATAAATCTGTGCATTCGGTAACTTTTACGTTCTTCCGCTACATAAATCCCGGTCGGCGTGAAAAGTAATGCATGCGCCTGCTGTCCCGCCCCAACTCCTCCAAGAAGTACGCCTCTTTGAATATGCAAATCAATATAAATATCCCTTATGCTCAGCATTCTGTGAAAAGGCAATGGCAAAAGCACGGGAGAAAATAGAAGAATTTCAGCGAATACCAAGTGGAGGCAAAGGAAAAACGTTCTCTTTGTTTAAACAGTGGTATAAACAACAAAAGGAAGTTGATCGAGTGACATAGCGTGTCGAAGAAACTCGAACTCTCAAGCTCACAAAGTCGCACAGTGCCAAAATAAAAAAGAAGTTGTCAGATATCAAAGTCACAGTGAAAAGGCGAGTCGTAGCCCAACGTCTGAGTGTCATATGAAAGCTTATTAAGGTACAGAAAAAAAAAAAGCCACACAGTGGGAAAAAAGCTTGAAATGTCAACTTTAATCTCGAAATTTCCTCTTTAATCACCTAGGTTATTTTGTCATTAAAGTAGAACATCATAAACTTAATCTTAAAATCGTTAAATTTACTAGTTTCTCAAATCCCATTGTAACTAAATTAGCCCGGTAAATGCTTTGTTTTGTATTTGATCTTTTTGTGCTCTATGTATGTGTGAAATACTACATGCTTCTTAAACTGGCTTTCTCTTCGAGGACACAGAATCCATTACATTTTTAATATTACAGCTCTCTGAATAATTAAAATACTGAGATGTATACTTGATATCATTTCAGTATTTATATCATATCAAATTAAAGCATGTATTAAACATGGAACACGGTGGCACAGTGATAGTGACGAACTGGCACCCTGTCCAGAGATTGTTCATGTCTCACGCAAGATACATGCTGCGCCATGCGCAACCATCGATGAAATAATTTATTGCAGCAGTACGATCTCTTTCAAACGTACTAACCCCCAATTCCCGTCCTTCCTTTTATTGCTCCAAAAACCCAATTGCCACAGAATCAGCTCAGTAATAGACAATAAGCCATCTGTAAGCTTAGAATTCTGATTCTTCAAAACTTTTAAGGAACATTGAAATATCTTCATAGTACATGTTTAATTATTCTATCCATCTATCCTTCCCTTGTTGCGCCAGCCCTAGCAAGAATACAGCGCGAGGCAGCAACAATCCTTGAATGGGACGCCAGCTCCTTGCTAGCTCTGCAACACCTTGTCTTGACATATTTAATTATTAACAATATAGATTATTTAAATGATGTTAACATTTTATCTGTATAATATAATAAACATATTTTGCTGTAATTCATCTTAAAAATGATATTGTCATCATATGTAAATACGCTCCTTATAAAGTGGAGGAGGTTGTGCAATATTATAACTGTATCACAAGTTTACAGTGTGGTGATTGTACTAATAAGTACAAACAGTTCTACAAGGAGCACTTGATGGACTGATTGAGTGCGTTTATAGTTCTTGGGATGAAACTGTTTCTGAACGGCGAGGTGAAGCATTTGCCATATGAGAGCAGTTCAATAGGCAGAATGGCTGAGGCAGCGTGTGCTAGATGCTGTATACCGATAATTCTCTTTCCGATCAGCCGCTATAGGGCTGTTATTCCACACTCAGATAGAGTGATATACTGTAAATACTCCGAGTGGTGCAGTGAGGGTAATATGGAAAAAGATGATCCGCTGTGGCAACCCCTAATGGGAGCAGCTGAAAGAAGAAGAAGAAAAAGGTGCAGTGAGAGTAATAATGCTAAAGCAGTTATGGTATTCAGAATAGTTTGGCCATTCCGTGGAGCATTATATTGTTACAGGTTAATTACAATCAGATATATTAAACTAATCAACAATATGTGGTTAATTTCAATGTATATGATAAAGCCGCATCAGAGATGTGGATCTAAAAAATAAAAGGAAACCACACTGGAACAAAAGCACTGCTTTGATGCTTGGTGCCGCCAGTTTGCAAAACCGAGCGGAGAACTTGTGTACGCCAGGGTTTGAGCTAGTGTGAAAATGTGCTTGGCTTTACGCCAAGTTTAGGTTTTATACATTGCGATTTGAACGTGAAAATGGGCGAACGCAACATTTTTTTGCATACGCACTGTTTATACATGAGGCCCCTGGCGTTGGACTAAGAATTGTACATTTTTATGATCATCCTTGTCATTGACATGTTAGACCTTTTATTCTGTTTTAAGGGATGGAAATGTTTTTCAGGAATACTTACCATAAATTTGATTTGATTTATTTGATTTAGATGGGCCAATAATTCACTCCAGGTTTACTCCAGCCCTGTATTTGATATTATTAGAATAATCTCTGGGACATTTTCCCTCTCACTTTAGACGAAGAAGATTTGAAATTGGGAGGAAGGATGGATTCAACTAGAATTGAACAGAAAATTATATATATATATATCCAGTTTAGAAGGTGCTGAGGTCCCTTAACTCAATATGGCAGTAGATTTTTTGCAACTCCTACAATGATGTTGCTTTATCAATTAAACATCAAAACATTCCAAATCAGCACAACACAGTTAGTCAACGGAGAAACTGTCCTATTACCTGTGGTTGAGGTTAAATTAAACTCAGTAAAAGGAGATGAATTATATACTTTAAATGGCAGTGCTCCCAATGAAGACCAAATTGGAGATTCTGTGAGGTCTATTATTATTTTTTTTTCTAGGAAAGTAACAACCCAAGCACAAACTACACCTATGAGAATCTGAATGGAACAGTTTCAAATCTCCTTATGGGTGGAACAGAGACGTCAAGCACCACACTGCGCTATGGACTGCTGATCCTCATCAAGTACCCCCACATCCAGGGTAAAGCTCAAGACGGTCACTCCCATATGGACACTCCTGAGCTACTGCACCAAAGTCACTAGTAGAAAAACAACTTTCCTGTGTTCTAATGACTAAATCATATGGCTTTGTCACTGAAAATGCATATGGTCTCAATAATTACATATAAGCTAAATGCTAAAGAAGTAGCCTTTGAAATGTGGAATAATTTGATGTAATCACACACAGCTCACAAGGCAGTGGTACAGATGAAAAAAAAACATGAAACTGTGAAAACAGCTCTTCTTAACATTACAGACAAGACACTTATGTATATTAAAACTATATCTTCTAGGGATAAGCAATGGTCTCAGTGAAATGAAGAAATGTAGTATGTACTCAAGATCATGGGTCACATTGTCCATCTAATCAAAGACCTGATACCTTATCTTTTAGAGAAGATCCAGCACGAGATTGATACGGTGATTGGAAGGGAGCGGTACCCTGCCTATGAAGACCGCAAGAAGATGCACTATACAGAAGCTGTGATTCATGAAGTCCAGAGGTTTATTGATCTCGTCCCAGTGAATTTAATGCATGCAACCACGAAGGACACCATTTTTCGAGGATACACTATACCTTCGGTAAGAAACATTGACTTTTTATTTTGCCTAAAATTTGCTACCATACTAAACAAAATTATCTTTACAGTTTTTATATTGTTGCAATAAAATCCACAATCCACCATCTAGGTAACATGACAGTGAATTCCAATTAACACACGAAAATGTAGTACCACTTTAGAAAAATTAAGTATTTAATTTTACTTAGGTTTGCATAATTACTTCTTAAGCATAATAAAGTACATTAACATCTCAGTATGCCGTATTGGCACATGCAGAGCATATCACTAATACTTATTATTTACAAATGTTTATTTTTTCATGAAAGTTAACATTTAATGATAATGTATTTCAGAAAATATTAAAATGTTTATAAGAAAGTTTCGGGATGCAGTCATTGGCACTCACGTCTCATAGTTTCAAGGACCATTGATTGAGATCCAGTATGCTAACTTTATGTGTCAATCAAAAATGAGTGTGGGTAGACTGGTCAAAACTCTTCATTTGGGCTTTTCACCAGTAAACACTTTGTAATAAGTGGCTTCTGCTATTGGGATGGCCTAACCTAGTGCTAATTGCAGTACCACCATGCTGGTCACAAAAGAGCTTAGAAGTATTATTTAATTTGATTATCAAGTCTGATGTAATGGATGAAAGCCATCAGGAATAAATTACTTATTAAATTAGGCTCTTTTTCTATAACGTTTTGATTCAGTTTATGTAATACATTAGATAATAATACAATGTTATTACTCTAGTTAAACCAGTAGGTTTCTCTTTAAAAAATGAATTGATGTAATGGAAAGAGAGGTAAAAAGATTTATGTATTTATGCTTATTTCATAAGATTTTGATTTGAATGTTTTGGAAACTCTGCACTATGATGAACTCATAAAAAGGCTTTGATTTGACAGATATGTAATATTATTCATAATGAATCTTGTGCATCACATGATCACTCCATCTACGTGGTGAAGCCATGTGCTGTCAGCCAAAATGAAAGTGTTAGTAGCATTATGTTTTTTTGGCCACGATGAAAACACAGCAGTACAGTAAAGATGATGTGGGTATGTCACAACCAACTATTTCTTGAATTTTGCAGCAAAACATCCTAACAGCAAATGACGTAATACGCAGATTTATGCATTTCCACTCCATGTGTGGTAATCTTAAAGCAGGCTGCTCTCCCGCAATTCACTGTTTTTCCTGAAGTTGTCAATGTCAACGATGAAACATACATAAAGATCATTGCTCCAAGTGTGGATGAGCACACATATGCGAATCGCAAAAAATATCAACACACAGGTGACTATGAATGCAAAATGTATTGTAGTAGCCAGTATACTACACTGAAGATAGACAGGCCTGTATGGGTAATTGACACCAAAATGTTGTACAGGAATGCCAAGCTCTACATTTCACCTAGAACATTTGCATAACATTTTATAAATATAATATTATATATAAATAGAACCTTGAAGAAGATAAGAGGTGATCATGAAGAGAGGCAAGCAACGCAACTCTGGAAGATGATTGGGATCACTAGAAGAGTAAACGTGACTTCAGTAACAGCACTTGAATAGCAGTGGCTAGTTTCAGTAGCTGTTACTTTCTTAGGTCTTTTCCGTGGCCATAACAGCGCAAAGTTAATGTGCCTGTTATCAGGCTTTACTCTCATTCAGTTTGTATGTCTCAGTCTTTTCATTTTGTTGCTTGTTACAATATCATCCTTGATTGTTTTCTGAAATAGCAACACTTTTGTGCAGCTTTGCTCGATAATCTGCTTTATTATGTTGCCCTTTTCTTATACTTTATCATTTTTATTTTTATTTTTTTTAGGTAAAGCTTTAGTGTTAGTGTCAGAAAACATCATCATGATTTCCAACAAAGGTTTGCATCTCAAGGTGCTATAAAATTACGACATCACTCATCATCCATTTTAATGCAAATTGTGAGTTAATTTGAGATTACATGAGAAATAAATTAATCAGATAAAAACACAAACTTTTAGAATATTAAATCTATTCTGGTAATCCTACTAGAATATTTATTAGGTCCTTTACAGAGGAGCAATGAGTGTAAACCACAAAATAATTTCCTTGAACTTTGTAAAAAGAACTAAGTTTGATTTAGCAGAGTCATCAGATGTGAGAACCTAAAATCAGTAACTACAGGCTCTAGAGCTGGTGTTTTACTTTTAAATGGCTTGTTTGTATGAAACTGTGACACCATGCAGAATGCTACAATAATGGTGACATTTTTGAGCTCTTGAAAACATCTTGGAAAACAATTAATGAATGATATCTTTTTTCATTGTCACCCAGGGTACAGCAGTAATTCCTTTGCTTCACTCTTGCCTGTTTGACAATAAGCATTGGCAGACCCCCTACTCCTTCAATCCAAATCACTTCCTGGATGAGAATGGCTGCTTCAGAATGAATCCAGCGTTCCTACCATTTTCTGCAGGTAAATAAATAGTTGACATACATTTTTTTCACCTTTTATAGTAAGCACCATTGCTCTTTACGAGAGACTAAAAATCTCTTCTAGACTCTTTTATCCTCCACTTTCTAATTCACATCATCATCCAATTCCAATTACATTTTACTGACAGAAGCAATGAACGTGACAGAGGAAAGTAGAAAACATATTTTAGAAATCTATTGATTAGATATGTGTGATATTAAGATAAGACATGATATTTTTATGCAACATGTATTCCAACTGTACAAATCAAGAAAAATCAGCAGATACGAAACATGTAATAGTCATGCAAGTATTGAAGAAATATACCTAGCATTGTGTACTCATTGTTATAATGTCCTGCAATGTTAAGAGAGACTTATACTGTATCTATACGTAACATATAACATGAGTCACCTCTGTGTGCTGTGCTTACTTTACGTATTGCAGAAAATTAGCTTTTGTTGAATATAAACAAAATGAAGGAACAATTTCCAAAGAGCACCACAGAAATGACAGACAAGACATTGTAGCTGCTCTCTCACTCCTTTTTATACTGTAACTGACCAATATAATGGCTGATTGTCTTATACACAACAAAAACCTTCCTGGCACTTCACATTCTTTAGCATGGTGTCCTGTTAGATGTTTCTGCTTCTACTTCATTTTCTATTAAGGGCGTGATATTCCCTCTAGCACAGACAATAAAGTACCTTTATAACACAACATTCTGAGACATGCTTTTTTCCTTGAATATTCTGCTGCCATATAACTGTTTCCAGGCAGTAATCAGTAGAACCATCCATCCATCCATCCATCCATCCTCTTCCGCTTATCCGAGGTCGGGTTGCGGGGGCAGCAGCTTAAGCAGAGAGGCCCAGACTTCCCTCTCCCCGGCCACTTCTTCCAGCTCTTCCCGGGAGAATCCCAAGGCGTTCCCAGGCCAGCCGGGAGACATAGTCCCTCCAGCATGTCCTGGGTCTTCCCCGGGGCCTCCTCCTGGTTGGACGTGCCCGGAACACCTCACCAGGGAGGCGTCCAGGAGGCATTCTGATCAGATGCCCGAGCCACCTCATCTGACTCCTCTCGATGCGGAGGAGCAGTGGCTCTACTCTGAGCCCCTCCCGGATGACTGAGCTTCTCACCCTATCTTTAAGGGAAAGCCCAGACACCCTGCGGAGGAATCTCATTTCAGCCACTTGTATTCGCGATCTCGTTCTTTCGGTCACTACCCATAGCTCATGACCATAGGTGAGGGTAGGAGCGTAGATCGACTGGTAAATTGAGAGCTTTGCCTTATGGCTCAGCTCCTTTTTCACCACGGCAGACCGATGCAGAGCCCGCATCACTGCGGATGCCGCACCGATCCGCCTGCCGATCTCACGCTCCATTCTTCCCTCACTCGTGAACAAGACCCCAAGATACTTGAACTCCTCCACTTGGGGCAGGATCTCTCCCCCAACCCTGAGAGGGCATTCCACCCTTTTCCGGCTGAGGACCATGCTCTCGGATTTGGAGGTGCTGATTCTCATCCCAGTCGCTTCACACTCAGCTGCGAACCGATCCAGAGAGAGCTGAAGATCACAGCCTGATGAAGCAAACAGGACAACATCATCTGCAAAAAGCAGTGACCCAATCCTGAGTCCACCAAACCGGACCCCTTTAACACTCTGGCTGCGGCTAGAAATTCTATCCATAAAAGTTATGAACAGAATCGGTGACAAAGGGCAGCCCTGGCGGAGTCCAACTCTCACTGGAAATGGGCTCGACTTACTGCCGGCAATGCGGACCAAGCTCTGACACTGGTTGTACAGGGACCGAACAGCTCTTATCAGGGGTCCGGTACCACATACTCCCGGAGCACCCCCACAGGATTCCCGAGGGACACGGTCGAACGCCTTTTCCAAGTCCACAAAACACATGTAGACTGGTCGGGCAAACTCCCATGCACCCTCCAGGACTCTGCTAAGGGTGAAGAGCTGGTCCACTGTTCCGCGACCAGGACGAAAACCACACTGTTCCTCCTGAATCCGAGGTTCGACTATCCGATGGACCCTCCTCTTCAGAACCCCCCGAATAGACTTTTCCAGGGAGGCTGAGGAGTGTGATCCCTCTGTAGTTGGAACACACCCTCCGGTCCCCTCTTTAAAAAGGGGGACAGGAGGGTGTCAGTAGAACCTCTCTTAATTTAATGTCCTAAAAGAAATTTCCTTAAAAAAATATTAGCTTCTCTTCAACCACATTGTTTTTTTATATAATGATTGTCAGGCCCATCACCTGTCTAGTTCCCACTTTGAGCCCAATCTATCACAACAGTGCATGGACTGGTTATTACTGTTAGAACAAACTCATGCTGGTTAATCAGCTCTGGGTGGATAGTCTAGATTGGCAGGTTTAAACTCAGATCCTGGTGGGCTGTATTAAAGTCCACAGTATTAAGAAGTTGTTCTTTTTCTCTAGCAGTCTTCTAGATCAGATATGGGAGACATATAATATGAGCAATGTTATGGTGCTGCAGTGGTCAGCATGGTTGCTTCAGAGCTCCAACAGCTTGGCTTTAAATGGTGTTCCAAGCACTGCCTGGAGGATATTTGCACTGTGACTCCATGCTTTTTTCTTAATTTTTTCTGTTGTATCCCAAAATTATGTAGATAATGTTCATTGGTAATTATAAATAACTCCAATGAATGCACCTAGCAATTGACTGAAACCTCATCCAATGATGGTTCCAACATCAGGTTATAAAATTAATAGATAAGACAAAACCATACAATATGTCTATGTTTTATCATAGAAGGCTTTTTAGATCCTTCATCATGTATACTCACACATGTATTGAATTCAGAAGTATTCACACCCCTTCACTTTTTTAAAAAATTTGCTATGTGGCAGCCTTGTGCTAAAATTATTTAAATTATTTTTTCCCTACATCAAGTAACACTTAGTATCAATGTGAAATAGGTATTTCAGAATTTTTTGCAAATTTATTAAAAATAAAAAAAAAGGGGCGGCACGGGGGTGCAGTGGTAGCGCTGCTGCCTCGCAGTTAGGTGACCTGGGTTCAGTTCCCAGGTCCTCCCTGTGTGGAGTTTGCATTGTTCTCCCCATGTCTGCGTGGGTTTCCACCGGGTGCTCCGGTTTCCGCCCACAGTCCAAAGACATGTAGGTTAGGTGCATTGGCGATCCCAAATTGTCCCTAGTGTGTGCTTGGTGTGTGTGTGTCCTGCGATGGGCTGGCACCCTGCCCAGGATTTTGTTCCTGCCTTGCGCCCTGCACTGGCTGGGATTGGCTCCAGCAGACCCCCGTGACCCTTTGTTAGGATATAGTGGGCTGGATAATGACTGACTGAGTGACTGACATAAAAAAACTGTAATACCAAATTGACCCAAGTATTCAGACCCTTTATCATGAACTTCACTTCCAGCCTGAAGTCTTCTTGGGTATGACATGACAAGCTTTGCACACTTGAATTTGAAGATTTGTCTGCCATTCTTCTAGTAAAATCCATTCAAGTTCTGTCAGGTTTGATGGAGACAGTCAATGGACAGCTATTTTTATTTTCTTCCAGAACGTTTGATGGACTTCAAATCTGGGTTCTGGCTCAGCAGCTCAAGAACATTCCCAATGTTGTCCCTAAGTCACTCCTGTGTTGTATTTTCTTTGTGCTTATGGCCGTTGTCATGTTGGAAATTGAACCTTTGACACACTCTGAGGTTCATAGAGCTCTGGAGAATGTTTTCATTAAGGATACCTCTATACTTGGTTTTATTCAGCTCTCCCTCAACTTTGTGTAGTCTCAAAATCCCTCTCACTGAAAAACAAACCCATAGCATGACATTTCAGTTTTTTATTTTTAATGAATTTAGTAAAATTACTAAAATTCTGTTTTATCTTTGTTATTCTGGGGTATGGGTTACAAAGGAAAAAATAATAATTGAAATGATTTTAGCACAAGGCTATACACAGCAAAACGTGAAAAAAGGTAATATGCCTGAAGCAGAAGCAAAGAAAATGAGTGTGACAATCACAACATATCTCCTGGATATTTAGCAGCTATCTTTGACAGTGCTGACAGACACACCCAAAGTGTGACCCTGTTAAGTGACTTTTAATTGTTATTTCTGCTGTGCGTGCATCACAGCATGAGTGTGCGGGTGCTTGTTTTTCCCCATTCTTCTTTTGTTTAATGCCTCTAAGGCTTTTAAAGTTTTTGGGGGCACAAGATGAGCACCTCTATATACTATGTCCAGTGACATTTTGACAGATGATACTGGCTCATGCTCAAGCAATTTTCATGCACAAGGATATCCAATTAGTTAATGTTCACGTTGACTGGATGCACAACATTTTCTAATGAACCTTAAGTGCAAATAGTCCAGACATGACCATCTAAATCTTTTATTTGGTGCCTGACATTTTGCTGCTCTGCTTTAAGGAGTAAAAATACCTTTGCAAGCACATCCATTGTTGTGTTTTTTAGACAAATTATCACTGCAATGATACAACAGTTCAAATTAAAAGATAAACTGAAAAAATAATATTTAATATTAACTCATCATAAGCATCAATTGTCTATAATAACCTCAACACTTTAATATCTCTCTATTATAAAAAAAAATCTTGCAACAAGACATGATCTGGAAGAGAGACAGAGAGACACTTCAGAGAGGCAGAGACACTTTCACTTCCCACGACATGGGCAAGTCACATCATACTGACATCCATTAGAAGCATGTTCCCGTGAGACTGTCACCTATGCAATGAAAGTAATAATCAGCCCAGAACAAGTGGAATTGAAAACCTTGCAGGTCCAAACATACACATGCAGAGCAGGTTACAGATTATGACAGCAGTGGAATTCGAAAGGTTCATAACAAACCTTGGTGTGATACACACGCAGAGCAAGTCAAAAAATATGACAGTACTACAATTTGAAGGTGTCAAACAACAGAGAGTACAGATCACATTCACACAAACAAACATAAATTATTACTAGGTGAAATGATGGAACAGCAAAAAGAGATCAAATATATGGACATAGGTGATATGTCGGAAGTATGTAGATATTGTAAGGCTGTACAGTTTACGTCGGAGACTTGTAGATCGTCTAATTCGTGTTGTCATCAGGGAAAAGTACCATACGCTATGAGAATCTGTGTTCCTGCAACAATTACAGCTACGACAAGTTTAATTTCGATATAAACACAATTTGGTCAGGTGTATATTTATGATCATGGAAAAGTAATGCAACATAGAATTGAAAGAGTTAAATGATCCGATGTAATGGAAATTATACAGCCAATAATGGATACAAATCCATACGTCCGAAAGTATCCACTTTACACAAAGTTGTCAGCAAAACACGGACAAAGAAATTATCTTGGATGTCTATATGAATCCGAAAGATCATATTTTCATTTATAATAAAACCTCATGTAGATAGATAGATAGATAGATAGATAGATAGATAGATAGATAGATAGATAGATAGATAGATAGATAGATAGATAGATAGATAGATAGATAAATCCCAAGGGTGAGGAATTGTCAGCGATAATACTTTCGAAAAACGGAGATATCAAAAACAGAGTAGATATTCATGTATATCCCAAGGCAAAGCATGATTCGTAGTGTATGTCAAATACATTGCCACATGCCGACCCTGTAGTCTTTCCTTTGTTTTTCCCAGATGGTGAAACAGGATGGTCATACAATATGAAACAAAAGAATTCAGAAAAACTGATAATACCCACACAGTATTTCCGGTAAAAGTCACACCTAATCGTCTCTCCTTTATTAAATCGAATCACGCTAAACTTAGAATGTAACATATGCAAGGTCTCATTGATCCCATTCACAATTCAAATATCAATAGGTCAGACAAATTAAAAATAGGTAAAGCAGTAATATTACCATCATCATATCAAGGAAGTCCAAGAACATTGCAACAGTTATATCATGATGCAACCAGAACTATCAGTCGGCCAGATTTCTTTATTACAATGATGTGCAATCCACAATGGCCAGAAATCCGGAGCTTCTTGAGAACAATGCCACCGGCTACATCGGCTCTGGATATTCCCACTTTCGTAAGTAGATTGTTTAATCAGGAAGTCTGATTTTTATTGAATGACCTCGAAACGGGAATATGCCATTCGTATTAAAATGTTTACAGTTTCCCATTAGAATAATGATAATTAACAAATCACAAGGACAAACATTTGAAAAAGTCGGTTTATCTATAAAAGACAAAGAAATAATATTCACTCACGGCCAGTTATATGTTGCATTATCATGCTGTAAGACCAAACAAGGAATCAAAATTCAATACGATTTTGAAGAACAGTTCATTCCAAATATTGTTTTTACTGAAGTTCTAAAAAAAAAAGTGAACGTAATGCATATGTAACACTTCCCATGAAAGAAAAAAAAACACTTTAAATTGTATTTCCACAGGACCAAACCTAGGGGTTGGTGAGCAAAGCAAGCAGGGGGCAATGCCCCTTAGTATACAATAAAATAATGCATATCACTGATTCTAAAATGTGTGCATTCCTAATCACCATAGTCAATCACCAAATCATAAACCAAACTATTTTTCTTTTGCAGGAAAGAGAGTGTGCTTAGGAGAGGGTCTGGCCCGCATGGAGCTGTTTTTGTTTTTCACAATCCTCCTACAGAATTTGTCCTTTCGCTCCATTGTAAGCCCTGCAGAAATTAATCTTTCTCCAGATGAAAGTTCCTTTGTTAAACTTCCACGACCCTACAACTTCCTGGTCTATCCTCGGTAACGAGAAAAGAAAAGATGAACAGACTTACATTTTTTGATGGCTTGATCTCTTTTTTTTTATCATGGTTGTGATGTAAAAACTTTGAAGAGAATTTACCAATCTACAAGGGACGTCCAAAAAGTTTCCGGCACTTTTATTTTTTCATTGGAAACCGTGAAGGTGGGAGGAACAGTAATTGGTCGTGTCGGAGAGTGTCACGTGACTGTGAAAATTCCACCGTAAAGGAAGGTGACTATGTAGAAAAGTTCTTAAATTCGAAATTCTTAATAAATAGAGTTAAAAAAAAGTGCAGAAACTTTTTGAACGCCCCTCATGTCCCTGTGATAAACCCCTTCACCCACCTACCGAGCAGACAAAAGACTTGTAATAAAAAGTCACTTAACTGGATAAATTACCTCAAAAACAAATTAACTCAAATTATTAAAAATATTAAGAAAATTGAATATTTGAAAATACTTTTAGCAAGTCTGCTGTAATTCAGAGATTTCATTTCATTGAGAAAGTAAATTGAAAAAACAATAAAGAACTTGTGCAGAAAATAAAAGATAATATTTCTTTCATATGTATTATTCCTCTGTATTTTATTACTTGGTATCTATCCATCAGTTTTCTGAAGCCACTTTTTAATTAAAGAAGTATAGGGTGACAAATTATTATGCAGGTTCAAGGCAGAGACCAATCTGGGACATGTTAGACCTTCACGAGACTAACACATGCATGCACACTGAGTCAATCAAGAGATGCCAAATAACCTCAACTGCTCATCAGTAGAGAGTGGAATGGAACTGCACTCACTTCACACTCAAATCACCTGAGTTCAGTTAACACTTAAAGTTGGTAATATGAAAAGAATGTTTCAATATATACAGTTTTAAAACCTACTAATATAGGAGTTACTTTAACATTGATGTTTTTTACTGTGTGCAGAAAACTCTTCTTAGGTGTGTTCAAATACAATCTGTAATCACCTATTGCGATAACCATGTCTGCCTTTCTTCATGAACCAGCTTGGCTCCAAGTGGACCAATTTTGTTGAAATTTAGCTCACTTATTCTTAAAGGAAATTTGTCAGGAGAGTTCAGTTTTCACTGAAATTTCTAGGCTACAGTACTCTGTAAACATTTTTTGACATTTCAAAATTTCCCCTTGGAAGTCATTGGTAAATTTGTGAACTTGTTTATTTTAAAATGAAGAAACCTGTACAGCTTCAAATATGATTTATGTTACTGTTTTAATTTTACCTTGAGAACAGTTTCCTCAACTGGTATATTTGATAGTTTTTTTTCTTTACTTCACTTGACAGCCCTGTCAATGGCAAAGCAGTGAAACACTTGCAGTTGTGTTTGCTGAAGCTGATCAGATATAGGTGGGGTCAGTTGGCTGAGTGTTACTATAAATACGAAAGGCATGATGTTGGTTGTGTATTTAATTATTCCATTTTTAAAAGATGATATTCTTTATTTATTGGTAGTAGATATTATATGGTAGTAATGATACTGTTAATTTATCCATCAGTGTACAAGGAAAGTACATTCACTTATTATTCAAAGGCAGCTGGAAGTCCCCTTGAATGCTCACAGTCTGGCTTCTACATCAGCCTTATCTCTCACTTGTTTTTGCGATTGTGTGGCATCTTATGAAAACCTCAAATACAGCAGCTCAGTTTTCCTGCTTGTTGAAATCTAAGTGGGTAAATGACATGCAGTTCATGTCTGTAAAACTAAAAGATAAAAGCAAGTTAACTTATGTAGCGTAGTGGGGCAAGTTCCAAAAAACTTGGCGTGCTAACTGGACAAGTGACAGTTTCTCGAGGATGTGAGGGAAAAAAATAGTCAAGATTGTTAATGACAACACCTCCTTTCATCCTGCGTTGGTACCAAATATCTAAGATTAGCCCAGAAGGCGATCCTCTGGCATGCATGTGCGACAGTAGAAATGTGTGAAAGATCGTGGAGTAACACTTTATGCCACAGTGATTAAACACACATTCAAGATTTCTGCTACACTGAAAACAACCTCATCATCAACAATTGCTATTCTCTGTCAGAGGGTTGTCTGACATGGTTCTCCATTTACTTGATTTTCTGCTAGCCTCATTTTTACTCCTAATCTTTTGTTTTTTTTTTACTATCCATGTTTGCTTCTAAGATGTTCAAGGCCAGACATCCAGCTGATCCCCTTAACACATGACGAGCATACTTCATCTTTCTTTGAGTTAAATCTATTGGCAGATTTTTTGTTGTTATTGTTTTAATTCTAAGTAATGCCTCTTCATTCATTATCTTGTCTATCCAGCTTATTTGCAGAATTCTACTGTCTACAGACCACATTGACTCATTAGAATCTGTAATTAATTGGCAAAACACCACAATAATCTACTATCTAACCAGTTAGGAGTCAGCAAAGAAGTTTAGCTTGAGACTTTTGCAAACATTTCAAATCTCCATCAGGTAGTTATTTGAAAAATCTATGTTTAAGAAATTTGAATTATAATTAGCCACAGACCTCCACATCCAACAACTAATAACAGCACATGAATCTTTGTCTCAAATCTTCATTATGTTGAAGATGAATGAAACCTGAAAACTTGATAAGGTTTACCAGATGATCTGAAATAAATAAAAGATTTTATTTTCATACCCTGTGACCTCACGCAGGCGCCAGAGAGCCCCAAACAACAGACACAGTAACACAACCCCGATATATGCATAGAATAAAGAATATCTATTCAAACCAAGCACCTTTTACAGACCTTTTATTTTCTGAAATGTGCCACAATTATATAATAAATTAAGAGTAAACCAATCATTTTTCTTCCTTCTCTCTTCTACTGAGTGATGCCTGCTGCCTCTCGACTCTGACTCATCTATGTGTGGCAGAGGGCTCTCCTTTTCTGCCAGACCTGGTAATGCTTTCTGTGCCATATTTTCTGGGAAGCACTTCTGGGCCATTAAAAAAAGTAGGGAGAACAGCACCCTCTGTTGGAATGCGGGGACCCCACCAGGGCTGCCTTTACTAGCTCGATACCCCAACCATCCCTGCGGGTGTCCCAGCTTGGTTCCCATGTGAGAACCACTACCAAATGATTTATGGAAAATTGAACTGTTCCCAAGTTCTGTCTTCCACTGGTAAATCCATTATTTTATACCAGCTTGGCAGAAATGTATCTTTTTGTTCCGCCAGCCAATCCATCTGTCACTCCTCTCAGGCCTCCCAAACAAATCAGAAAGCAACTTGCATGAAAGTAATAATACTAAATAACAGTTAACATGGATTAATGAGAGAAAGGTCCATCTAACCAAGATGCTAGATGTTTTCAGTGGTAACTGTGGCATACGCAATAGTTTATTTATGTTTTAAAAAGCCTGTTTAATGGTTCTACATAAAATAATAATTATGAAATAAAACACTGTTTGGAACAGAGGTAACTTAAAAACTTGACATTAAGTTGGTTAATCAGCCAGATACAAAGAGTACAGAGAAGAGGACAATGGACTAGTACGGCGCTTCCCGATTCATTTTACCCTCGCACCCACTGTGACGGACGAGGCCGATTTCGCACCCCCTTGGTTTGAGAAGAAGTATGAAAAAATATGAGGTTAACGCAGAAAAACAGATCACCAATTGACGCTTAATGAATAATGGATACTTTATTCTCCATCAATAATTGTTTTGGTAAAGCCATACTCAGTGTAATCCTCCTTCCATTTTCTAATTTTTTCGCGACTAGCCATGATTAAATGAACAGTAAAAAAGTAAGAGCGAAGCAATGGTGACTTATTGAGGCAGGCAGGCAAGAGCACAATAGTACGCAGGCTTGATGTAATGCGCATCAAGTTGATCTAAAATGTGCGGTCAGATTCGAAAAAATAAATCTTTTCGAGTTCTATTTGGATATAAGTAGGTTCTATTTAGTCGACAGAATATCTTTGGTAGGAATGTAAGTTGAATTTACTCTTTAAATTTCTATGGTGAAGAAAAATTTATGCAATGATGACTACATTTAACTTACATTCCTACCAAAGATATTTCTGTCGACTAAATAAAACTTATTTACATTTAAAATTTAAATGGAACTTGAACAGATACGATAGTTCATAATACCCGCGCAGCACTAAGTGCGTGTAAGAGCGGAAGTCATCTGTTTTAACAAGCAGCGTATTGCACTGATATGAAATAGCCTGCCCATTTAATTATTTAGGAATGGATAGATAAATTAAGATTTTGTACAAATCATTTTTTTCATTTTTCTTTCCCGATGGATTCTGGCACCCTTGCTGGAGGTGCCAGAACCCCCAATCGGGAAGCACTGGACTAGTAGCATGTAGTCAGTAAATATATGAAATATGCAGTTACAGAAGCCAAAACTGGAGGAGCAAGCAAATATAACGTAAGAGGAATCATCAAAACAGAGAGATCACTTATAAAATGCAGTTTAATACAAAGATGTCCAGCGTGCTCTTTGTAGGCAAAACGAGAACTAATGTACGATACTGGCCTCCACAAAGTAACGTCTGAAAGGATTTAGGGGTTTATATTGGTGAAAAATTCTCATTCTCTTAGCATTATGTAGAAGCAGTTAAAAGAGGCAAATAAAACATTAGTATGTCTAAAAGATGTGCTGAGAACTGCAACCAAGTGTACCCTAGGGACGACAAGGCTTTTTATCACTGTGACAAGATAAGGGAAATAAACTTGTATAGTCCTTATGACAATAAGCTGAATAGGAACCCAATCCACGTTTTTAAGTTTTATGAATGTATTGATAAAGTTGATTCACCTGTTCTGAAGTTTTAAAGATTTAGAAGCACCTACTTCTTCAAGAAGGAAGAGAAAATGGACCCTGGTAAGTACATAGCAATAAGTATTACTTCTATATGATGCAAAATGATATAAACTATAGAAATGAGCTATTAAAGTACCCGTATGAAAATAATTTGCTAATTAACTGTCAGCATGGGTTTATGAGAGAAAGATCCTGCAAAACCGATCTTGATTTTTTGGACAGGCAAGTAGAGTAGTTGACAAAAACAAAGCTATGACATAATTCACCTGGACTTTCAAAAAGCGTTTAAATGATTCCCATATCTAATATAACTAGAGGCTGTAGGCATTAGAGGTAGCCTAAGAAACTGGATCTTAAAATAGTTATACAACAGAAAACAAGAAGTACAGATAAGAGGAGAATGGTCAAAGTCAACAGTGGATTCTTTCAGGGTTCTATCTTTGAAAACAGTTTATCTGATTTATTGTAATGTCATATATTTTGTTAAAGTCAGAAAACTTGTGAAGTTTGTACACAACTCTAAAACTGAAGCAGTGGCAGACACTGTGGAGGCAACAAAACCAATTCGAAAAGATTTGGACAAATTGCAGATATGGGTGAACACTTGGAAAATGCAGTTTAACATAGAAAAGTACAAATTGTCACAAAATGGCAAAAGGAACATATATATATATATATATATACTAATAAAAGGCAAAGCCCTCACTCACTGACTCATCACTAATTCTCCAACTTCCCGTGTAGGTAGAAGGCTGAAATTTGGCAGGCTTATTCCTTACAGCTTACTTACAAAAGTTGGGCAGGTTTCATTTCGAAATTCTACGCATAAGGGTCATAACTGGAAGCTATTTTTCCCCATATAATGTAATGGAGTCTTGAGTTGGAGATGGCCGCGGGGGGCGGAGTTTCATGTGACATCATCACGCCTCCTACGTAAGTACGTAGAGCACAAGGAAGAACTCCAAACAGCGATCAGCACAAAACGCCATTTCACAATTGAGAAGGCAGAAAAACATTATGAAGCAAATGATGCATACAAGCATATTCATAAGTACAGCTACTGCGGAAACAAAGCACGGCGTGAACCGTAAGTTTATATTAAATTAAGTTCATAGGCTACCACTAGCGTTTGTAATTTAGTGCCTGCCCATATAAGGCCGTCCATCAGCGGCAATCCAATACAAACACTGCCGGTAAATATTCACGTGTGAAGGACTGTGCTTATGCAGAGGAAGATGAGATGGTCAGGGTGGTGTTTGGCACAAACTCATTGAAACTGCGAGAGAAAGTTTTAAGTGCGGGTCTTAGCTGACATTACGAGATGGCACCAGTACAGCTGGGAACCTTCGATGCAAGAACACCAAGCGGCTCACGTGAACTGACGCAGTGCACAGACAAAAAGCAACAGTTCCAAAGAGTGCTGAACAAAAACCGAATTACACAATTGAGAAGGCAGCAAAAAATATGAAGCGACTTATACATAGAATCATATTCATAAGTGCAGCTACTGCGGAAACAAAGCACACGGTGGAAAAAGTGAATGTCCTGCTAAAGGAAGACAGTGTAAAAAAAACCCGTGCATGCAGTTTGTCACATCACAGATAAAAAGGAAGACGAGCTGTTTATTGATGCAGTAAGGAACTAATCGATGAATGAAACCTCTTATCTTTACAACGATTGACAAACACGGAATGTAACTTGAACACATCCTACAAATACGAGCCTGATTGAAAGAAATAATGATAATCAAATCCTTGATGACAGCAACATTCAATAACACTCACAAAACAATTACTGTATATTGACAATCATGTTACGTTATTTTTAAAATGTTCCCTTTTCTTTTTCATAACTTCTACTTCTCCACTGCGATACACGGGTATATATATATAAATGTATATATATACCCGATCTACAATACATACTTTAGCATAGACAAGCCACACGCTGTGGCTAATTGTAGAGTCTTACCTCTAACGCCGACATTCGAGGTTCGATTCGAGAGGGATGTACTGACTATGTACGCGCTACCGATTAATTTTACCTTCACATCTACTTGGTTTGGGACGTATGAAAAATATTAGGTTAACGCAGAATCATGTTACGTTATTTTTAAAATTTTCCCTTTCTTAGCACAAGCACAGCTGAGAAGCTTCGATGCATGTACTCCATAAGCGTTAAAAATAACGATTTAATCACACTTTCAATTCCAAGCAAACGGGAACTTTTGTCAATGCATGATTTCCTGGTACATCCATTACACTGATGCACACATCACAGCTACAAAAATGTTAGAGTCGGAATAAAGCGTTCCTACGACTGATCATTTCGACTTCCAGCGAAGCCTTGATAAAAGCATGGTTTTGTGCACACTGAAAAGCAAGCAAAATTAGATGCATTACAGAAAGCGGACTTTGTGGCTCTTACTGGGGATCATTGGACTTCCGTGACCGTTAGTAATTCTAAATACATCTAATTACAAAATGTTCAATGATCACACTGTTTTAGCCTAATGTACAAAATAATTTTGGCTAATGTTACTCAGAGTTTAAAGAGTAAGCTGGTCAAATTACCTTTTATGTTTCTGACTTATTTTTTAAGAAGAAAACTGCACTTTATGGTGAAATTTTGGTTATTATTATTTAAAGACAATACTATTCTGCAAATGTACTTAAAGTACTTAAACTACCACTTTATTTTTAAGTCTGCCCAATTTTAACCAGGGATGATATTTTTGTTTCTGTTTTGAATTCAAATGCAGTTTAAAGGCTTTTTTTCAGAAATTAAAACAGCTTCAGTTTACAATATTCATGTCCATGTCTATTATTTGATTCTGTAAGCCCACTAAAACCGTTTTAAATAAAAAAAAAAACATTTGCGATTTGGGGCAAATTTACGTGTCGATTACATACGATTAATCAAGATTAATTCTTACACAGCCTCTAATTAATTGGATTAATTTTTTAATCGAGTCCCACCCTATATATATATATAGATATATATATGTAGATTTGTATATATATGTGTATATACAGTATATATGTAGATATGTATATGTTGTATATACAGTATGTATATATATGTGTGTGTATATATACAGTATGTGTATATATATGTATATGTATATATATGTATGTGTGTATATATATATATATATATATATATATATATATATATATATATATATATATGCCAGCAACACTCATATCAATGACAAAACAATTACATTAACAATCATCTTACGTTATTTTTAAAATGTTTGCTTTTCTTTTCATAACTTCTTTAACACACTACTTCTCCGCTGCGAAGCGCGGGTATTCTGCTAGTATATATATATATATATATACAGAAGAACCTCTGGTCACAAATGTTTCTGAACAAGTACAAATCGGGTTACAATCAAAAAGTCTGTCAAACTTTTGCATCTGTTCACAACCACACACTCTGGTAGTGAACAAAAACACTGGTGGCCAGTTTCCCTTCCGGTTCGTTCGCGCCAATGATTTCCGCACATTTTCAGTGTCTCCCTGTACAACGTTCTCAGTCAGACGTGCATGCATTTACTGTGAACTCTTTGTGCTCTATTTCGTGTGCTTTTGCATTCATTTTGCAATTAACCATGACCTCTAAGTAAGTGATGAGTGTTAGTGTTGGTGAAAAGAAAAGTTCAAAGAAAATTGAAATCCAATTAAAGAAAGAAATAATTTAAAAGTATGAGTGTGGTGTTCGTGTTATCGATCTTGCTGCCGAGTACAAGAAGTCGAAATAGTAATCTATCGATTTGTACATCAAAATCTTCCTTAGCGGAGTCGGACTCTCCCTTAAAATTGTAACCTCATCTCCACCCAGCTTCCACCTCACTTCCTTCACACCAGAACTCGACTTTTGCAAGGTTAGTTTTCTTGGTTGTTTATGGTTAGCTTTTGTATAAGTTAAAGATTTTTCACTGTACTTAAAACTCATAAAAAAAGTGTTTACAGCGAGCGGTTCGTAAGGGTGTAGCGCGAACTCTTGCAATGTTAGTTTTCTCTGTTGTTCAAGGTTTTCTCAGTGTTATTCAAAGTTTTTACATTTAGTTTACTATTACACTGTGCATTCTATGGTATGATTAACCATTTTTGTGCTTAAAAATCTTTAAATAAAACATTTACATACAGTTCGTATGGGCTGGAACAGATTAATTGCATTTACATACAATCTTATGGGGAAATTACATTCGGGTCGCGACCAAATTGGGTCGTGTCCAGAGTTTTGAAACAAATTACGATCGTGACCAGAAGTACCACTGTGTGTGTGTGTATATATATATATATATATATATATATATATATATATATAAATAATCCAACGTCTGTCTGTCTATCTGTGTGTCCATATTTCACGAGAGAACTACTTAACGAACTTAGATTGGGTTTTTTTCTAGAATTTGCTTGAGCATTTCGGTTGATTTCACAACTTCTCTCATTGCGCTAAGTATCATAGTTTGCTTGCAGTACCAATTTATTTATGCAAATCCGAGAGAGACACTTCGGACTGAGGGGTCGAGGGTGTGGCCCTCCTCACTAGCCTCCATTCAAGTCAGACTGCTTGTTGCCACGCGTTGCAGCATACTTGCCTCCACTTAGCCAGTGATACCTGTTTATCATAGTGATATCATCTAAAGATTGTTAAGGAGTAACATTTGACATTCTTGAGAGATCAGAGCTACATGTGTTTTAGAGGGTAGCTTCTGATTGCAAGAGATATCCCGATCATGTGCTTTTATCTCCTTGCTGGGGATGCTATCCCATCAGACCTGAACATGATCAGATACAATGCCAACATCTATTGATTTTTAAAGTTTGTCCTGTTTCACTACTATGTGGGTGCAGGTGTGGAGGACAACTAGTCTATTATAAATACAAGATGGAGGATGCTGTCCTACAAGATATATATCCTTTGAAGAGGATTTAGGGGGTTTATGTTGAAACAGCATTTTCATTTTTTAAGCAACGCAGAGAAGCTACTAAAAAGGCAAATAAAATGTTATCTTATATCATAAAAGCTGTTGAAGATAGATAGATAGATAGATAGATAGATAGATAGATAGATAGATAGATAGATAGATAGATAGATAGATAGATAGATAGATAGATAGATAGATAGATAGATAGATAGATAGATAGATGGAGATAGATAATTTATCCCAAGGGGAAATTCATATAATCCAGCAGCAGTATACTGATAAAAAAAACCAATATTAAATTAAAGAGTAATAAAAACACATGTAAAAGCAAACAATAACTTTGAATAATGTTAGCATTTACTCCCTCGGGTGGAACTGAAGAGTCGCATAGTGTGATGGAGGAACGATCTCCTCAGTCTGTCAGTGCTGCCTACAATAGAGCCTGCCTTCCTAACAAGTTTGTCCAGGCGTGAGACGTCCCTCTTCTTTATGCTGTCTCCCCAGCACACCACCGCGTAGAAGAGGGCACTCACCACAACTGTCTGGTAGAACATCTGCAGCATCTTATTGCAGATGTTGAAGGACGTCAACCTTCTAAGGAAGTATAGTCGGCTCTGACCTTTCTTACACAGAGCATCAGTATTGGCAGTCCAGTCCAATTTGTCATCCAGCTGCTCTCCCAGGTATTTATAGGTCTGTACCCACTGATGATCACGGGGTTCATGAAGGTTCTGGGCCTCCTAAAATCCACCACCAGTTCCTTGGTCTTGCTGGTGTTAAGGTGTAAGTGGTTTCAGTCGCACCATTTAACAAAGTCTTTGATTAGCTTCCTGTACTCCTCCTCCTGCCCACTCCTGATGCAGCCCACAATAGCAGTGTCGTCAGCGAACTTTTGCACGTGGCAGGACTCCAAATCATATTAGAAGTCTGATGTATATATGCTGAACAGGACCGCAGAAAGTACAGTCCCCTGCGGCGCTCCTGTGTTGCTGACCACAATGTCAGACCTGCAGTTCCCGAGATGCACATACTGAGGTCTGTCTGTAAGATAGTCCACAATCCATGCCACCAGGTGTGAATCCACTCCCATCTCTGTCAGCTTGTCCCTAAGGAGCAGAGGTTGGATGGTGCTGAAGGCACTAGAGAAGTCCAGAAACATAATTCATACAGCACCACTGCCTCTGTCCAAGTGGGAGAGGGATCGATGAAGCATATAGATGATGGCATCCTCCACTCCCACCTTCTCCTCGTATGCGAACTGCAGAGGGTCGAGGGCATGTGAAACTAAGGAGACATTATGCTCAGATTTTGTATTGCATTAGTAAGGCCATGTCTGGAGTATCTTGTGCTGTTCTGGTCACCATGTGACAAAAAAACATAGCAGCACATGGAGCTGCACATAAGAGATCAATCAGAATTTAAGGACATGTCCTAATCTGATGGAGTGAGAGAGATTTAATCCTGTTTATTCTCAAGCAGACTTCATGGAGACCTAATCCAGTTCTTCACAACCCTCAAAGGCATTGATAAAGTAATTCCATCAAAATTCTTTCAGCTTAAGGGTAAATCATGAATTTAAGGACAAAAGTGGAAATTAAGGAAAAGTGCATTTATGACTGAAGCCAGAGTGCACTTCCTCACACTAAGAGTTGTGGGAATCTGGAAAAATTACCAAGATGTGGACCTGAATCAGAAAGTTTGATAACCTTTAAGAAATGAGATCGTGGGGAAGATTTGCTATTAGCTACACAAATAAGCTTGAAAAAATTGTCTCCTCTCATTTGTCAAATTTCTTATGCTTTATAAATTGTATAAATTAGATAGCAAATCCTGAACTCAGCGACATTGTTGAAAATTAAAGAGAAGTGCATTTAAGACATAATCCAGGAAGCTTCATACAAAATGCTTTGGAAATTTTGGAAAAAATGCAGAGTCAAATAGTTGAATCAAAAACTTTCAAATTCTTCTTCTTCTTTAACAATTAGCTAACCAAGTGAGTTTGATGAATGGGATGGTATCTTCATCCATCCATCCATTATCCAACCCACTGAATCCGAACACAGGGTCACGGGGGTCTGCTGGAGCCAATCCCAACCCACCGCAGGACAAACACAAACACACCCACACACCAAGCACACACTAGGCCAAATTTAGATTCGCCAATTCACCTAACCTGCATGTCTTTGGACTGTGGGAGGAAACCCATGCAGACACGGGGAGAACATGCAAACTCTATGCAGGGAGGACCCGGGAAGTGAACCCGAGTCTCCTAACTGCGAGGCAGCAGCTCTACCACTGAGCCACCGTGCCGCCCGGATGGTATCTTCCCATTAGTCAAACTTCTTACCCTGTTACATCCTTAAATTACATTTCCTCAAGAAGGTGAGCAGTCCATGATTCATATCCTTGACTGAGATATTAAATAACTGCACACATGACATTTGAAACAAAGAGAGATCTTCCCTTTGAGATACTGTACACAATTTATGGGATGTCTTTAGTTTTGGGGAATTTTTATTTTTCTCTTGTCTGATTTGTGTTAACTCTGCCAAGAAAGTTTGAAGTATAGCCTTCCAATTCACAGAATATTTAAAATTCTTAAACACTTATTGTTCAACTTTCCTCTTTAATTACATATTTGAGGTTTCCTTTGCAGCTGATGGTACTGAATCTGCTAAATTCTGCATTTCCATATCTCCCCTGTAGATGGCACTGGACAGATTTGTTGAAGCTATGGCAAAAACGGGGAAAAAGATTGTCATCTTTAAAAATACTTTTTAACTTAACTATTTATTATTATTATGTCAGCATTATTTTTCTTAATTTGCACAACTTCATTCTTTCATATGGGTTTACTTTACTGTAAATCTTCTGATTGAAGATGATCTGCACAGATCTGCTTACAGTGGGCTAATGTTAGAATTCTGACTTCCATTATAACTGTGAGATGGTTTGGTCAGTTGGAAAGGAATTGCTGAGTAGAAAGTAGTGGCCCAGAGAAATACATGACTGAGACCCAAAAGAAGTGACTCAAAGAGGCAAACCTTCACATACCTGCACATACGATTGGTTAACATCTTTTGTTATTCAGTTTTGGAAAGGACAAAAAGTTGTGTCAGGTATGGCGATGCATGCAGAAGCAGCACAAGTTATACAAAGCAAATACCTGTTTAAAGCTAAATTTCAATCAATTCTAAGGTATGTAAATAAATGAATGAATTGGAGTTAACTACATTAATAACTTTCTGCTGTGTATCGTTGAAGTTTTATTTTCAGATAATCCAATCAGAGCAATAGTAGAAAGCTATTGCACTCAGGTAACATTAACAATATTTTCATAAGGTGTTCACATGTGCTACTGTTACTTTGTAGCCTATGTTATGCAAACATTTCTTATGCACAATGAGTAAACTGTGATTATATTTATATTGTAGTCTGTTATTCTAAAGGTAGCCTCATGTACAGTGTTGAATAATCAAATACATTGTTATGCTTACAAATAATGTTAAAAATCTATTCAACTTTATTGCACATGTGTCCTTTCTTCAGGAACGTGTATCAACTAAAAATGTGTCTGACATACTTGATGCATACTGGTGTCATATCTCTAATTTATTTAAATGCCCATTATGTCCAAATGTAAAAGTTACATAAACGGCGCCCCTCTGTGTGTATACTACAGAGTTGGGTCCATTAACTTTCCTAATTTTTTTTTTTTTTTGCTTGGTTTGGGTGCCCTGGGGATTCCATGAATTTCATACACAAACAATGGCAGCTGGCCATACCCAGTCACTCCTGTCTTGGGTTGTCACTTAGAGGAGTAATTATTTTGTACCAGATACATATCAGACATTTTAAGAAGTCAAGGCTAAGGGAGACAGCTAGATAAATCTGGAGAGAGTTTAAACTGAATCTGATTCTAAAAGTATGTAATATCATTAATTACCTGCCACTCCACTGACAGCACAGTTCTGACAGCAACCATGCCTGAATGCAGTGTCAGCTGAAGCCCACTTGGAGCCTTGGGCAGAGGAGGCTAGACGACACCATTGGATGCGCAAAGTGGACAGTCTGTATTATTAGTCTCTTCAGCAACATAAACAGCATCCCTCTGTGTACATTCCATATAATTTAAGGTACTACAGTGCTATCACACTCAGATGACTGCATAAAGGGGGTTCCTCTCAATGTCCAGAGTGTGTGCCCCTCTGCATACATTCTATGGGGCATGGGCCCTTTAACTTTCCTATTTTGGCGGGGTGATGGGCTTTGGTGTCCACTGCCACCCCCAGCAGGATGTCACCCATGGCAACTGCCCGTGTTGCCCATACCTAAATCCACCACTAGCTGGAAGAATGGTTCCACATGATCAAGGAAAGCAATTCGGCTAGAATTCTTCAAGCAGAAATGTATTAAGATCCTAATCCTTTAGCTGATTTGTAAATATGTGGCAGTATTTTAAAAACAATTCTTACTCTCCTAGTGTTGTGAAGAATGGACCCGCTCTCACTTCTAAGTAAACATTCAGAGTCTTGGGATGGGTAAGCAGGATAGACTTTATTGCAAAGCCGTCTCAGTTCAATGAAGTAAGCACACTTTGTTGGGTGAATCTTACATTTATTAAACTTCTTATCAGTATATTTCTTGCACCTGAACATTATTCCTCATTATCTGACTCCAAAAACAACAAATTCTTCATTCCTGAAATGTATCCAATACCACCAATATTGTCTCATGCTTTATCAGAAATAATTTCTTTATTGGCCCCTTATTTTCTACATATTATGACACAAGATGTGAAAGACACCAAGTGTTGTCTTAAAAGAAGTCCTAATTGACCTCTTTTAAGTCAGTGAGTAACTGATGTTGTGTATTATTTGAAACTGGAAAAAATCAAGTTCTCACTTAGAGGAGGATCTTTGCAAAACTTTTTAAAAACCTGACAGGATCTAATCAATAACATTTTGAATAAGCATTTAAATTAAGGAAATGGATTCTCTTCCCTTTTTTATTCTATTTGTTTATTTGTTTTTCCTACTATTAAAGTTTTACTCTGTTGGCCAAGCTCTCTTTCTTATAGGTGGGAGTTGATTTGACTTGAATCTAGTTTTGTAAAATTTGACTTGTTTGTATGGAATGTTATTTGATTTTAATAAATTCAATAAAATGTAAATAAAAAAGTAGCCTTTTTCAGGTTCTGATATACTCCCACCAGTACAAAGCTGGTACCACATTCAGGATCACGTTCTTTGATTTTTTTTTTGGTGCTTTTAACACCATACTGCATAACAGACTTGGGAATAAGTTATGGGGTATTAATGTTAATTCCCCCACAGTCTCCTAGATCATGAACTACCTGACCAACAGACAGCAGTTTCTAAGATATAGGAAATGTGTGTTAGAGATGGTGGTGTGTAACACCAGAGCACCTCAGGTAACCGTCCCGTCTCTCTTCCTGTTTACCCTTTTACACAACGGACATCCAGTGTAATACCAGCTCTTGCCACCTACAAAGGATCTCAGAGGACTCCTCCATCATGGTTTGCATTGATAATGGAGATGAGTCAGGGTCCAGTAGGCTGGTGGAGTACTTTGTCCTATGGTGCAGTGAAAACCACTTGAAGCTCATCATTCAGAAATACAAAAGAGTTGATGGTGGACTTCTAGGGGATCAAGGAAAGTGGATGTGGTTCAGAGCTGTAAGTACAAGGGGGTCCACTTGAATAGCAAAGTGGTCTGATGGGACAACACAATGCCACTGAATAAGATGGGCCAGTGTAGACTGTACTTCATGAGGAGAATGTGTTTTTTTATATGTGTAACAAGCTGCGGAAAATGTTTTACCAGTCCATTGTAGCCAGTGTGTGGTTCTATGCGGTGCTCTCCTGGATAAGCAACTTGAGTTCAGGTGATTCAAAATGCATGATCAGACTTATCAGTTAAGCCAACTCCACATACCTCCACAGTGCTATAAGAAGCACCTCTGGGGATTTTTCTACCTGCAACCATTAGACAGTTCAATACTTTATTTTGATGGCCCTTGCTTCACTCCAGCAAGAAGTCATTAGAAAATAGTACAAACTTCATGTACTATGTGAACAATTGTTTTATGTTTCAATTACACCAAAAATCTTAATGTGGGCTGTTATGTTTGCAACTCCTTTTGTATTATTATTTTTCAGGTTTCAGGAGTGACAGCTTGTCTTTATTAGTTCATGACAAATGCCAATTGAGATGTTGAGGCAAACTCTACTATTATCACTGTTTCTTTTCTCAAATAATTATGACTTGCTAGGACACGTTAGTCAGATTGAGATTATGAATCCAGCTCAAAAACTGACAATCTCAGGAGCAGCTGAGGGAGCATTCTGAAGATCTGTTTATACTTGCTTCATCCGCGTCAGTGTGAGGGTTCGCTGAATGCACATGATCTAAATTTCATGAGCAATCACGGCGCATGGACCCTCATGTTGGTCATCGTGTACCTCCAGAATTTTGTGAACTGCACAGTCCTATGTGCACCTGTGCTCATTGCCTGCACAAGTGCTAGACAAGAAAACATGGGCTCATTTGAGAAGCAGTAGTGCGAAGTGAGTCGTTACTATATGCACTTAAACAATCCAATATGAAAAACACACAGAAATAGCCAAATGTGCACAAATTCAGTAATCGTCCAGACCCTGAGCAACCATGAAAGTTTATGCAGGAAGAAATGGAAATATTTCCTAGATGGATATGCAAAGGCAAAGAAAAAAACTTCTGTATCCACGCAGCATCTGTATGTTTGTACTAAAAACAGATTAGGGTGTGCATCGTCTGTACACAACCCTGTTTGCAACCATTTGCACCTGACTATAAATGAGCCTCTAGGAGTCTCTAAAGGAGCATCCATTACACAAGTAGGGATTTATTACTTCAAAACCAAATAGGAAATGGTTCACTGCCCACATTGTGACCTTGTACCTTGTCTGTTTATGTGAATATGACGGCAAATGGAGTTAATGTAGTTACAAAGAGATTTCCTGGACCACCTGTTTCTATATATGTAAACCAAAAACTTAAAGCTGAAAGTTAATGTAAGGAGGTTGAGTATAATTAATCCATTCAGATGTACTGTATATAATATCCAGCGTCTGTCAGTCTGTATGTATGTATGTACAGTATGCATGTATGTATGTCCACTTTTCACGAGAGAACTACTTAATGGACTTAGATCAGGTTTTTCTCTACAATTTGCTTTAATATTTCATTTGATTTTGTGACTTCTCTCATTGCACTAAGAATCATAGTTCGCTTGCAGGAGTGATATATCATGCTAATTCGAGACAGAGGCTGCAGGCCGAGGGGAGGGGGAAGAGTGATGTCAGGAGTAAGGAGCCAGGCGGGGCCCTCCTCACTACTGAAGTTTGTCCTTTTCCACTACTATGTGGATGAAGCCGCGGTACTAGTTTTTGATAAAAAGAAATATTCAGCCTATCTGCCTAAGAATGGCAGCAACACTTCATTTGTTCTAACCTCAAAACATTTTGTTCCATCTGTAAACGTTTGCTGTGAATATAGCACAAAAATGCCACACAGTGATCTAATCCTTAATACATATGAAGCAAATATAACCATTGTCTCCTGTTCACGAAGGTGAGTATTGAGGTTATAATGAATTACATTTTTTTGAAGACTAGTTACAGAATTTTGTGTTACAGGCAGTATCTCAGAGTTCATATTTATCGTTTCCATAACTTTGTTCAAATATATCAACCTATGACGAGTTATGAGGCTGTGGAGCAAATTACCATTAGCAGATTAGAAACAGGAACTCATAACTGTGATAAATATATTTTGTCAAGTCTCGACTTAAATTTAACAGCTTCTTTACCAGTAAGTGTTGGGTTCCTTGTTATTTGACTTTTGTTCCATGATTTTGTTCTCACATTTTTCTCTGAAAATAATTCAGAGTTAAATTTAGCCTTTGGCTTTTTTCACACCTGTTTAATCCCCTCAGAGAGTCACACCTCATTCCATCTCATAACTATTGATCTGCAAATGTTTATGCAATTGTATAACACTCTTTAGGACTTCAAAACTGATAAACTTGCCAAGAGTAATCTAAAACATGTTAGGGGATTTTCTCAGAACACATGCCTGTAGTCATAGCCATTATTCTCCATGTACTGTATTTACACAATTGTTATTTCGGTTTCTGTATAGAGTTTTAAGTTTGCTAGTTAAACCTTGCCTGATCTCTCCTATCGAAAGCATTAATGATGAAAAGATAAGACTCTTTTTCCCCGTGTCCACATGTTGGAAATTCAACCTCTGAAGTTCACAGTCTGAATATTCATAATCGGTGAATATCCAGTTTATAATTAGGCTTTACATTAAATTTAACAAACAGCAAGTTAAGCTGCCTAGCCGCTGAGGTTTTATTGTGAAACACACACTGAGGAATAGTGCGTAGCTCCGAAGATTGCATGTGAACTATTTTTCATGCCACACATGCTAAGAAAGATGTTTAGCCTCTGAGGTTTCTTTATCTGCCAAACGCATGTTTATACATAGCTTATGAGGTTATACATAACAAGTGATTATTAGTCATGGTCATTATTTCTAAGGATTGTGGGTGTCCAGAAGAGAGGACAGGCATTCCAGACAGGATAACTAAAGATTTCATACCCAGCCAATAAGCCATAATTGAAGGACTGGGAGAATGGGCATACCAGGAGTGGGTCATTCCCCCATTCAGCAGGTAGCAGTGTTTCTCAGGGTTAAACCCAATTAAGACAACTGCAGGTTGGCATGGGAAATGCAGCCCTGAGCAGCCAGAGGGAGCTGCTGTGGGAGGACTGCCCTGGTTCCCACACAACCCAGAAGTACTCCAGACGACTTGGAGAGCAGACCGGAAGCAGTTCCTGGGTGAACTTCAAATGAAAGTCCACTGCCTCAGTTTGATTAGTCAGAGTTGGGAGGCAGTGGGTGACACTCATTGGAGGAGAGAAGGACAAAGACAAAAAGAGACAAAGCAATTAAATCTGTTTATTGGCTGTGATCATTATTGTATTTGAGTTGGGTAGATTGAAAATCATTTAGTTTGAAAAGGAGTAGTGTTGTGTCTTGTGTGTCTGGGGTTTGTGGAGTTAATGGCGCCCCTTGCTTTCACAGGGTATATAACTCAAAGCTTTGCAAAACATAGTAAGATTCACTGTTCAGTACCCATGGCAGAAAAAAGTTGCTGCTAGCATCTTAGAAGTCAGAGAAGCAGAGAAATGCCAACCTACTAAAAGCACTGGGTACAACACTAGCCAGGAGAGGCAGCACAGTAAAGGGGTCCAGATTTACATATTTACTAATTACGTGCTTGAGATCAAAAGAATACAGTTTCCTGCAAAAACTGTATGTCCAATGACCATCAAAAAAGGCAATATCAGTCACTAGGAAAAGCAAGAATTGATCTATCGCTCAAATATTTCACTTTTGGCCAGTTTTATGTAGTATATTTAAGAGTAAAGAGTTCCAGTGTACTAATAATATTAGCCAATGGTTAAAAAAAAAAAAAAACTAATATTGCATACAGAATAGTACTCAATTAGTTACCTAATACTTTTGGTAAATCTGATTAACCAATAGAACTATTTTCTGAGGACATTTCACAAGTGAAGCCAGGTCCCACAGCTAGAATAAATATAAAATAGCTATTCTATTTGCAATCAGTCTTCATATTATTCAAACATTTCATTTAAGTGTCTGAGCTGTAATATTATGCCCTTTTGGAGTACTTTAAAACTGAATATGAGGGCTAATTGTCCTAGAGAGTGCTTCTTCTTCTTCTTTTGGCTGCTCCTGTTAGGGGTTGCCACAGTGGATCATCTTCTTCCATATCTTTCTGTCCTCTACATCTTGTTCTGTTACACCCATTACCTGCATGTCCTCTCTCACCACATCCATAAACCTTGCCTTAGGCCTTCCTCTTTTCCTCCTAACTCTTTTACTCACCATCCTCGTCACACCCAATGCAAATCTTAGCATCTTTAACTCTGCTACCTCCAGCTCTGTCTTCTGTTTTTTGGTCAGTACCACCATCTCCAACCCATATAACATAGCTGGTTTCACTACCGTCCTGTAGACCTTCCCTTTCTCTCTTGCTGATAACCGTCTGTCACAAATTACTACTGACACTCTTCTCCACCCATTCCACCCTGCCTCATGACTTCAGCTGAAAATTGTAAAAATACGTCATTTAGCTAGTGTGCTAGAAACACATGGTAAACAAAAAAAAAACAACTGTGATACCTTTTTTTCCCACATGTGGGCAGATTGCTGAGCCCCACTACCACATACATATCTCTGCCCAAAGCAAAGAATCTGAAGGTGAAACCAAAATGTCTACGTACATAACATTTGTTGATGGTTTGAACCTTAAAGCTGCTTAATAATGTTCATGTTTACATTTTACGTTTTTTACTGCAAGCAGAAACTCTGCTGTCCAGAACAGTGCAGTCAATTGGGAGATGCCTGTTCAAATGAGGTGCTTTATTTGGAGGTAGCAAGTACAGTGGAACCTCGGTTTGCGAGCATAATTCATTCCGGAAACGTGCTCGCAATCCAAAGCACTCGTATATCAAAGTGAATTTCCCCATAAGAAATAATGGAAACTCAGATGATTCGTTCCATAACCCAAAACTATTCATATAAAAATGATTAATACAAAATATAAAGTAAAATACATAATACAAATTAACCTGCACTTTACCTTTATATAGAATCATGTCTGGTGTGAGTATCTAAACTCATGTAGGATTCCACCCAACGGGACAACACGCGGAAGAGCACCCCAAAGCAAACGCAGTCTCCCAGCGCTGTAGCAGTTCGCCGTATAAGCGCATCCAAAAAGATCACAGACATGCTATAAGCGCCTGCCGTCAATGGGTCATACAAGGAACATTATAAAGATCCTGGTACAATAAATAACAGCGCTGTTGCTGTTTCAAGCTGAATAAGGCTGGTGTTAAAGTACTGAGACTCAGCTTCGTGTTTTGGGGAGCAAGATGGAGACTCGCACTTCACAGCGCGCACACACACACAGTCACAATGCTGTAGTAAACAGATGTTGACTATATGAGTAAGGCACACAGACTCAGACGGAGAATAGGAGACGATTGCCAGAGAGAGAGAGAGAGAGAGAGAGAAAAAACGCGCTGGGCGGGCGAGAGAGATAGATAAGGAGAGAGAGATGTGCTGGGCGAGCAAGCGAGTGAGATAAGAGAGAGAGAGAGAGAGAGAGAGTGCTGGGCGAGCAAGATAAGGAGAGAAAAAGAGAGACATGCTGGGCGGGGGAGATGAGAGAGAGAGAGACGCGCTGGGCGAGCGAGATAAGGAGAGAGAGAGAGAAGAACCATCAGCTCAGTTGTGATCACATAACGCTCAGCAGACAAAGTGTATCCATACTACTCATATTGCAAGACATCGCTCGTTTATCAAGTCAAAATGTATTAAAAATTTTTGCTCGTCTTGCAAAACACTCGTAAACCAAGTTACTCGTTAACCAAGTTACTCGTAAACCAAGTTACTCATAAACCGAGGTTCCACTGTACTTATTTGAAGAATGAGACTGGCAGTAGCAGATGCTGAGGCCAACCTATTAGTGATCCATTTGAAGAAAATATATTTACATTTTGTTAAGCATTACATAATGATGACATTAAATTAAACTTTATGGTTTTTTCATCTTTAAATTTACAGCTTTCCTATGTACTATACTAGATGGACTGAATGACCACACAGAGCACATTATCTATGTATAAGATGAAACTCTTACTCAAGGAGACTTTTTGACCTTGCAAAGAGATATAGAAACCATGATATAAAGATTGTAATGATTTCTAACAAATGATATCAAATGTATTCAAATTCATCATTTATATTTGTATTTATTTACTAAGGGGTTACTCCATGCTCACTTCGCACACCAAACCCCCAACCCCTTGGGACTGTGCTACGCGCCAGCCACTTCGCATCTCTGATACTCTCGTTGTGAAGAGGGGGGCTGAACACACCCTAAGGAGATGCGGTCGCTCTTCCGAAACTCCCTTTTAAACGGTGATACAATGAGAAACAAATATAGTGGGTTTTTTTACCTCCTCTTTGCTCGATCAGCTGCTGGCTTGCTCCGGCTGCTGTGCCATGTGATTTGCATCTTGCATGGTGCTTTGAGCATTTTAAAGCCTGTACAGCAGCTGTCCTACTCTTTGTCTTTTATTTCTGGCCCCGGGTGTGGTTGAATCTTTTGGCACAGAGTCTCGTCTCGCGGGACATGAGTTCTTGATATTTTTCTAGTTTATTATTTAAACATGGAATAAGAATCTGAAAATCTAACAACATCACATTACAGTTCGATAAATTCTGAAAAGAATGATACCAAACATATATATGTAGGTTTTAAAATAAGCCCAATTTAAAGCGTGGCAAAAAAGTGACATAAAATCATTGTACAAAATCTTTGCACTTTTAGGCTTAGGATTTTATATATAGAGAGAGTAGATTTACTTATTTGTTATTGATACTGAAATCAATCAATTAATCAAATGGCAATCTTTCCTCTCTCACTCTCAGAAGTGTGAAGGATTTTTTTTATATATATTTAGCAAATTTTTAGCATATACAGTAGGTAAAATGGTAAATAACAGTTAAATATTGGCAATTACCTATGTAACGGCTTAACATACATATTCATGTAAAGTATTAAATACCTCTTATTATATGCACACTGTGGACTGTGCCTGGCAGTTTATCCCGGCCAAGTCCCCCAAACCGCCAAATGGAGCCCTCTCTGCAGTATGGAGGTGCCCTGAAGACCAGCAGGGAGTCATGGACTTTGTAGTTTTTATCCTCAGCCCTGCTGGATACCACAGGAGCCACAAGAGGGAGCTGCAGGGAGAACCAAAGACTTCTTTTTGCCCTATGCCCCTATGTGAAAAAAAAGGACTTTTATATGACCCGGAAGTGATATGGAATTATGGACTGAAGGATGAGAAACGCTTCCGGGTCAGGAACTATAAAAGGATTGTGGGAGCTCCCAGACAGCGAGCTAAGCTGGGTGGTAGGAGGGCAACGCGGCTGGGAGTGGAAGATTGATTTATTGGATTATTGATTGTGTTTGTTTATGAATAGTGTGGAGTGGAGGGTGCTTAGTGCACATTATTATAATAAAAAGAATAATTGTAGCACTTTTACCAGGTGTTTGGCGTGGTACCTGAGGGTTCAAGGGAGCGCTAGTGACCCCAACTGCGACAACACATATACAGTATGTATAGTGTCTCTATAGAGATTGATTGTAGAGCTGAGTACTCTATAGCCTAGAAGCATACATTTCTTCCTTTTCACATACCACAATACACAGATAATAAAGTAAAAAATGTCTTTGCAACCTCATGTAACAGCTGTATCAGGTATGGAATGCAGCCTGAGGAATCACGATTAAATAAATGGTGCCTTATTACCTCGGCTTCAGACCAGGTTGATAAACTGTGTAGAAATCTGTTAAATATCTGCACTGTGATATTAATTGCAGGGTCCGATTATGCAGCCATGTGCGGTAGGTCTGCTTTTTGGTGAGATGAGCGTGATTGCTTTGGTTTGGGAGGAGTAAAGGAAAAGAGAACAATAAAAAAGGTTTTGAGGTTGTTGCACTTACCAGCTGTCAGCGTCTCTTTTTCTTAGACATTAAACATAAAGTTTTCCCTTTCGCCACCGCCTCCCTTCCTGCTTTTACCCGGTGAGCCTCCGATTGCGTGGACTGGTTGGCTACAATCCTTTGGAGTCTATCTTACTTACTTGGGGCTTGAGGATGTTTCGGCAGCTCGCAAAAGGGCGCTACTCGTTCATTGCATGGGAGCGGAAAGGCAGTGAGTGCTTGGGACTTTGGGACCAGCTGACACATACGATAGTGCAGATACACTTTTGAATGCCCACTTCTTTGCACCACAAAGTGCTCTACTACTGAGATTTATTTTCAGACAGCGCCGCCAGCTTCCTGAGGAGACTGTGCATCAGTATGTCGCAAACTTAAGAGGACTAGCTAGCTCATGCAAGTTTGGGGCATTACAAGAGGAAATGATCCGCGACCAGCTAATCGAATGCACCAATGATTAAGTTCGCGAAAGACTTTTGCTTGAAAAGGATGATTTGACATTACCAAATGCAGTCGCAATAACATTTAGTGTGGATTCTGCAGCTGTTTGTGCGGCGGAGCTTTCGAAACGCTTTGCTTCTGCCTCCACATCAGACAGTTACACTCAGCACTCGCAGACGGACGATTCCGTAGCATCAGAAGTCAACGCAACAGACCGAGAACAGACAGTGCAGTTTGTGCAGCCCGCAGGCGTTCAGGACAACTTCAGCAGCACTGTGGAAAATGTGGATCACGATCACACGCGACCAGAGCTCAAAGCTGCCCAGCACGCGGTAAGACCTGTCGCAGCTGTGGTAAACAGAACCACTTTGCTAAGGTATGTCTTTCTTCTCCAATCAGTACGCACAGACAGACCACAACTATAATTCACAACGTGATTTCAGGACCAGCAGCTTTCAAGTCATGCACAGTCATTTTAAATGGTGTGAACATTTCCCTCTTGTTGGACACTGGTGCTACAATGTCCCTCTTAAATATACTGTACACACATATAAACAGTTTTTCAGTTCTATGGCCTTGTCTCCACCTACCACTACTGCCAATGGTTATGTGGACTCTCAGATCTCCCCGATGGGTTCAGTCTGTTCAGTATGGCAAAGGTGGTCTGCCTAATGTTTGTTTTCATGTTACAAAAAAATGGGCAAATCTGATGAGTTTAGATCTGTTTCTTGCCCTGGGATTTTCTGTCTTAGATAAAAGGGGCATGCAAATCTTACAGGTAACCTCACTACAACAACAAAAATGGCCAGGACTCTTTACAGGTTTGGGTTGCCTCACTGCCTACACTCACAAACCTTTACTCAACCCCACTGTCACACCAGTTATACAGCCACTCTGCCATATCCCGCTGGCTTTCCGAGATGGGGTGTTCACTGAGCTGCAGCAGCTACTAGCAGCTGGCATCATTGAACCAGCCAACACCCCTCCATGGGTCTCCAACATAATAGTAGCTAAGAAGAAGTCTGGTGGCTTGCGCATCTGCGTCAGTCTTCGTGCAGTAAATAAAGCAATAATTCCAGACAAATATCCACTTCCCTCTTCAGAAGAACTCACAGCACAGTTTTATGATTCTATCTTATTTTCCTAATTGGATCTTAGGCAAGGCTATTTGCAAATGACCCACCACCCCAGCAGTAGAGACCTCACAGCTTTTGTGACACATGATGGCATGTTTCGTTATACAAGAGTACCGTTTGGGTTATGTTCAGTACCAAGCAGCTTTCAAAAAGTCATGTCCTCAGTGTTTGCTGGCATCCCTGGAGTGGTCATATACTTCGATGACATTGTTGTACATGGGCCCACCGCTGCTGTTCATGACAAACGTCTTCACATGGTCTTTTCAGCTCTGTCTAAACACAAACTCACATTGAATGTGGAGAAGTGTGTCTTTGCAGTGCCAGAGATAGAATTTGTTGGATTTCAAGTATAGCTGCTGGCATATCTCCACTCCAATCAAATGTTGATGCAATCCATGCCATTCCGAAGCCTACAACTGCAGCTCAGGTGGCTTCCTTTCTGGGCATGGCCAGTTACTATTTGAAGTTTTTGCCCCAGTATTCTGTTACTACAGCACCATTGCACCAGCTCCTGCAGAAGGATGAGCCATGGGTGTGGTCTCTTGCTTGTACCAAGGCTGTTCACCTCCTGAAATCACATCTTACTTCCCCTCCAATTCGAGCCTACTTTGACATCTCTAGTCCCACGTTTGTCACCTGTGATGCATCTGCTATAGCAGTGGGGGCCGTGCTGTCACAAAGTCAGGGTCAAGTGGAGAAGCCCATAGCTTTTGCTTCTCGTGCCCTCATTGAAACAGAGCGGAAATACTCGGTGGGTGAACGTGAGGCACTGGCATGTGTCTGGGCATGTGAAAGATGGCACCTTTACCTGTATGGCCAACATTTCACACTAAGAATAGACCATCAAGCTCTCACTACCCTGTTGTCGGCATCTGGCACTGGACACTGCCCATTGAGGTTACATCGTTGGTCTGACCGTCTTCACCAGTACCACTTTACTCTCCAGTTCACTCCGGGGCATGAAAATGTTATTGCAGACCTTCAGTATCGCTCAGTTATGGCTTCAGCCCAGCCTCCTGACTATAACCAAATGGAACATGAGATTGTCCAGATGATGCACATGCCTCTTCAGGCCACTATATCTCTCCAAGAACTCAAGGAGTCCTCTGCACATGACCCAGTACTATACCAGGTATGCCACTTTATCAGGAATGGTTGGCCTAGCATGGCACCTGAGGATCTGTTACCTTTTGCTAAAGTGAAAGAAGAACTCTCCTGCTGGAATGGTTCTTGTGTGGCACGAGGGTTTCGTACTGTGGTTCCAAATGTGCTCCGTACACGTGTGTTGCCACTTAGGTATAGTGAAATTAAAACAGAGATATCGTGACTTGGTGTGGTGGCCTGGCATAGACAGGGACATTGAGACTCTGGTTAAAGATTGTGTGGCCTGTCTGGTAAGTGGCAAGACAGGTCTCCAGGCCCCTCCCCCTTTGCAGCCTATTGCCTGGCCCACCCAACCCTGGGAACATATACAGATGGACATCTCGGGAGAAATCCATGGTGTCCCTCACCATCAGTGACATTTGGTTGTTGTGTATGACTTACACTCAAAATGGCCAGAGGTTACTGCAACTGGCACAGTAACATCCTGTGTCGTCATTAACATTCTGGAATCACTGTTTTCTCGCTGGGGTCTCCCTAAGACCATTATTACGGATAATGGGCCTCAGTTCACAAGTAATCAATTTGCTTCATTTCTGGAATCAAAAGGCATTAAACATGTTCGCACTGCATATTACCATCCACAGTCTAATGGAGAGGTGGAACGTTTCAACCAAACACTAAAAAATGGCCTTAGTGCACACCAGGCACAAGGGTGTTCTTTTGATCAGGCTCTGCTTAATACCCTCTTGCACTACAGATCATCTCAGCATAGCACAACTGGAGTCTCGCCTGCCTTCCTCATGCTAGGTCATGAGTTTACCCTACCTCTCGACATACTTCGCCCTTTTTTCGGTCAGAGTATTCCCTGTGCCCTCCCTTCAATTCCTCACGTTAAGCACTCTGTCACCAGACAGCAACACAGAATGAAACAAAGGTTTGATCAATCAAAATGGGTCAAGGAGGTCAGCATAGCAGTCTCAGACTGGGTAAGAGTTCGGAAGCCTCATCGCAATAACAAAATGGCCTCTTTCTGGTCCTCACCAGTACAAGTCACCCGACAGCTTGGCCCAGCCACATTTGGTCTTGCTGACGGTTCTCGGTAGCATGCCACATGTCTTCGAAAGGTGTCACCACCATCATGTTTTGTAGAATTTCTTCCTGCTGACAAAAGCAATGAAAATTCTTCTGCCATTCCAAACGCATGGCTGGGTGACTCTGTTATCCAGCCTGATGTTGCACAAAATGAAGCCGAGCCTGTTATTCAGCCCCAGGAGCCATCTCCACGTCCCACTCGGTTGCATTCTCACCCTGGACACTTGCAGGATTTTGTTACTACATTTCATGTTTAACTGTTCAGTTATATACTTAGATTTCTTTGCTGTTGGTGGGAGGAGGGAGAAATGTTATATATCTGCAATGTGATATTAATTGCAGGGTTCGATTAATGCAGCTATGTGCAGTAGGTCTGCTTTTTGGTGAGATGAGCTTGATTGCTTTGGTCTGGGAGGAGTAAAGGAAAAGAGGACAATAAAAAAAAGGTTTTGAGGTTGTTACACTTACCAGCTGTCAGTGTCTCTCTTTCTTAGACATAAAAAAATCCTAATCGGAAGAGACAGTCTCGTTCTAGGAAGAATAATCCCCTAAACCTCCCTCCATTTTACAAACAAGATAAAGGTAAGATTGGCTTTATGTTAACTGCAAAACATGCATTTCTGCCCTACCCAAATCAAACATCTGCAAGAACAATATTCAACCATAGTGTGCTGCAGGGGCATGTGACCATGCTTATTGTTTTTACAAGTGTCACAGTAAAACTGCCTCGAGGCTCTCAGAGGAATCTATGATCTATCTATTCTTTTTGAATTTAAAGAGGACGTGAAGGTGTTCTTGAAGTATGTGTTGATAAGTAAGACCTTCAGATGAACTGCATGCTCTGTGTATATGGCTAGGAGCTTTACACACCTCTAAGACATGATTGCTCCTACGTGTAAATAAATCAGCACTAAAACCATAAAATAAACCTTCTTTTCATCCTTTAAACTTTACTCTTATATTGCTTGAAGGACTTTTCCCTCCAAAGGACACCAGTTATTACATTAATATGTTACATTACAACACACGGGCTCGATTACATAAAAAAAGTTAATTGACTAAATGGAGCAATCAGTAGGGTAGCTTATGCTTATTGTAAAGTAATAGTTTTTTTTTTTTTTCATTTCTTTTTTTAGAGCAAATTAACACTTTCTAACGTGATACATTTTCCTTACATTTTTTGGCACACTAAGTGTTTTACACAGTTCCATATGAACATATACCATATTATACACATAGTTTATCTGACTAGCATAATTTTAATGTGATATGTTAATCAGGAAGACTCAAATGTCTTGCTGTTATCTCCACTGTAACTAATGAGCAAACTTTCCCAGTCCCAAATTTCAGTACTAATTTCAATAATAAAGGAGCATTCTGTGGATTATGCCTAACATTAAATAATATGTCCCAGACTAAAAGAGGTGAAGATCAGCTAAATATGGGCAGTGGCTAATGTTAAATATGTGTGAGCTGAAAAGACAGAAACAAAAAAGAGAAATGCAACATTCAATGCAATATTTTCATTAATGAAATATAGGATATAATTACTCAGGATCAATATGTCCAGTTAATGACTATTGTATACTGCACTTGCACAACTTAGGATATCAAAAATACTTGATATTGTGAATGCAATACTTCTTCAATATCATATATTTGGTCATTTTTTTCATTTGTTTTACAAATTCGTAAAAATAAATACAAATACAATAAATGACATTGATTATTTTTCCAAAACTAAATAACCATTGGCACTTAAGTACTACAGAAACCATTAGTGACATACAGAAAATAAAAATGAATGTATTTAAATGCATTATTATTATTATTATTATTATTATTATTATTTTCTGCGGTGGGCTGGCACCCTGTCCGGGGTTTGTTTCCTGCCTTGCACCCTATGTTGGCTGGGATTGGCTTCAGCAGACCCCCGTGACCCTGTAGTTGGGATAAAGCAGGTTGTTTAATGGATGGATTATTATTATTATTATTATTATTATTATTATTATTATTATTATTATAAGGTATGTACTGTGTGTACAGTTTTAATAATATTATGAACAGCTTATCAGTTTAATTTTTATTGCTCAATAAAGCTTTTCTTTACAAGCAGGTTTACTAAAAAACATTGTGTCTTACATCATAATAAAAGAAATAATTGCAATATCACAGATTTGTCAGGTAATTATTGTGCATCCAAGAAGTACACTGGATAGACTAAAACATCTGTTCTGAACAGTGCGTGTTTAATTAACTTAACATCTATCACCAGTTAACACTGTCAAATTACAAATCCTAATTCTATTTGTAAATCATAGTAGAAATACATCCTTATCAAGTGGAGACCCCTGCAGTCCCCGCATAGGATGCTTCCAGATCCAAAGTGGCCCCTTACTAGACCTCCACAAAACCAGCAACAAAAATACACATTTGATTTTTGAAAAAAGAAAAAAATATATATATATATATATATATATATGTTTAGCATTTTTAGGCTAAATGAATCAGTGAGAAACTAGTGTTTCTCGTCATGTGACATTGCAGGTAACAGACGGACAACTGTGATAACACTTGAAATCTGCACAGTAGACTATGAATCTGGCTAGTAGACAATGAAGAGATGAATCAAGATAAGAATAGAAAAAATATAAGAGATGTCCAAATCAAGCAACTGGCAAAAATCTATTGACAAACTACTGAAGATAACATTTATGTTTAAAGCATCAGTGGAAGAGGGAATTGTCAAAATGCTCTAAGTGCTATAAACTAAGTAGGTTACTGTATGGTACGTCACAGAATTTCTTTCTTTATCCTCCCTACCCACCTCTTCTTATTCCAGACAACCACAAGCTTATGTATAAAGAAGTGCTGTGCAACCTGACAGTTCCAGATCCAAGTAAAATAAGGACATACAGTATTTGAATAGAAATAAGTAAATTATAATATTGGGATCTGTAAATATGTCATATGTTAACTCTGTATCAGTTGAGACTGCAGCTACCAAAAGCCCTCTTCTGGCAGTTGCTAGCTGTGTGATAGTTGCGAACAAGGGCATGAGTGACCTCAGTGCTTCACTTCAATTCCACCAGGCGTTGTGCTGATGCTGGACTCTGGCTAAAGTGAGGGTCAGTCGGGGTACACAATTCCTATTTGAAAATTAGCATCACAAGATTAAAAACCATGGACTCCTGAATGACAGATTGGTACACCTTGAGGATGGACAGCAACCACTCACATCAGTCCTGCTGGTGCTCCACTGTGAGTTTGGAAACATCAGTGACCAGGGTGTGTAAGAATCACTCAAGAAGGCCATCACTCTAAGGGTGCAGTGGAGTGGTCCATTTGTTGTGAACTTACAGACCTCCTTCGTCACCTCTGATTCATAATTACAACACTAGTCACCATACAGTGCCCTGAATCGACAAAACATCTTCTCCAAAAGCCTTCTAGCGCAGGTACAGTAGTTATGCACTTACTGAGAAATGCAAACACCTCTTGCGGTGTGTAAAAATAGTCCATGGCCATGAAAATGAAGCAGTTTCCAGACACTCTGAAGCACTTGATTGTGAAGACTGTGGTACAACCAGTTGCCAGAGAAGCCATCAGGAATCAGATTTTCCCAGCACCGACAGAGCATGCCATCCTGTAATTCCATTAAGTCCCACTGAGAGACATATGACTTCAAGACAGGGTCAGGAGGCATGACTTCTGCCCATGAGGGACACTGCCACACCTTCAAACCCAGCTTTGAGTTTGTTCAACTCACAATCTAAGTCCTGTAGATGCTCAAACTCTTCTGGGCCAAGGCCTTGCATACTGGAGACTTCATTACGTTTGATTTTCAGTATCAGTGGCTCCCTGGCATTCTGTCCAAGCACAGTAGCAGCAAACACTTTGTAGGATGGAACAGCGATAGAGAGCATCTGCATTGGAATGGTGGGTCCCTGCCCTATGCTTGATGTTAATAATAATAATGATAATGGATTTTATTTATAGGGCACTTTACATTAGCAGTAAATCTCAAAGTGCTACATAAAAAGTTTAAACAAAGGCAAAACAAGATAAAAACAAAGATAAAACAACAATAATGATAGCATTCCTGTTAATAAACTTTCCTAAATAGAAAAGTCTTTATCTGTTTTTTAAAACAGCCCACAATCTGCTGTGTTCTTAGGCTCTCTGGTAGGGAATTTCAGGGCCATGGAGCAGCAGCTGCAAAGGCTCTGTAACCCATTGTATGAAGTTTGGTCACAAGGAGGCGAATGCGGCAGGTATTTGAAAAACTGAGGTTTCTTGCAGTGGATTGTAGTTTAAGGAGTTCCTTAAGATATTGTGGAGCATTTCCATGGATACACTGGTGAGTAAACAAACAGAATTTTTCTTCAATATGGAGATGGATAGGGAGCCAATGAAGTGACCAAAGAATTGGTGAAATATGTTCATATTTCCGCACCCTCATCAGGATTCTTGCAGCACTATTTTGAATTTGTTGGAGCTTTTGAAGGCTCTTGCTGGGGATCCCGATGAGGAGTGCATTACAATAATCCAGCCTGGATTAGACAAAGGCATGAACCAGCTTTTCAGCATCACAGATGGGAGAGGAAGGGATGGAGTTTGGCTATGTTTCGGAGATGAAGGAATGCAGTTTTACAAAGGTGATGGATATGTGTTTCAATTGACAGAGGGGAGTCCAACTTGACACCCAGATTTGTAACTGAAGGGGAGAGGGTAATGGTATGGTCAGAAAAGGAAATACAATTTACAGAGGAACGAAGTTGATGGGGGGTGCCAAAAGAGCTTCAGATTTAGTGCTGTTTAGCTTGAGGAAGTTCTTTGACATCCAGGCCTCAATCTCATCCAAGCAAGAGAAAAGAGTTGATGGAGGCGTAAAAGAAGTCAAATCCAGTCTCACATAGAGCTGCATATCATCGGCATTACAATGGAATGAAACTCCATGCTTGCGGATGATGTTGACCCAGGGGTAGCATATAGATACAGTGCATCCGGAAAGTATTCACAGCACATCACTTTTTCCACATTTTGTTATGATACAGCCTCATTCCAAAATGGAGATCACTTTGGTGCCCTAAACCTTTTTGATTTCTTTTTGTCTGTTCTTTAACAACACATTAAATCGGGGTTATACTGTAAATTTTTTATTTCGGTCCCTTTTAGATACCTTGTGAGCGTAGCCTTAAAAAATCTTTTTTTTATCTTTTTTATGTCAACAATTGCATCCAAAAAATGTTCAATTCGTGAAAATGTTAAATATGAGCATATCGCATTGGGGTTTTACTGTAAGCGTTAACATGATACAAAGTTATTGTCTGTTATACCTGCATTTTTATCACTCTTTAATATTGTTTTATTATCAGTATACTGCTGGAGTATTTGAATTTCCCCTTGGGATTAATAAAGTATCTATCTATCTATCTATCTATAAAGGTGGCTTGCATACACCGATCCTGCTCATTTGGTTAATATAGATAGTCAGTGTGTATGTATAGTTTCAGTATAGTAAAGTATAATATCTGTAGCAATATAAAAGTAAGTAAGCTTGATGTTATAGATGTTTTAGTGTCAGGCGATAGGTCTCATCAATGTCGTAACAGCCGTGATACGTTCTGCTATATCTGTGGCGAATATACACTTGTGCCCCAGAGACGTTGGATGACTGCTCTTGTGAAGAAAGCTTATCATCTGTATTTCGTCTGCAAAACTGGTGATCAAGACAAGGAATGGGTGCCTCACATTTGCTGTGCAACATGTGCTGTCAGTCTGAGAGCCTGGCTCAGAAGCACTCAAAAGACAATGCCGTTTGCTGTTCCGATGATATGGCGAGAACAGAAAGACCATGTGATGGACTGTTACTTCTGTTTCACTAATGTGTCTGGTTTCTCTGCCAAAAACAAGAAGTCAATTGAATATCCTAATCTGCCTTGAGCAATGAGATCTGTGCCATATGACGAGAGTCTTCCAATTCTGAAACCACCAGAGGATTGGACTTTAGATGAACCAGATGAAGAAACTGCAATGCAGTTGCAGTCACTGACAGTGACATTGACCCAGATTTTGAACCGTGCTCATCAGGTGAACCACATCTGACAACACAGTCCGAATTGAACGATTTGGTCAGAGATTTGGGTCTGTCAAAAGCAAAAGCTGAGCTGCTGGGTTCGAGACTGCAGGAATGGTGTTTGCTGTCACTAGGTATGGAAATTTCTGTGTTTCGAGGCCAACATCATGATATAACCAAATTTTTTGCACAAGTCGACAGTCTCTATTTCTGTTGTGATATTGAAGGATTGTTTTCGGCCTTGGGTTGTGATCACAACCCGAAAGAGTGGCGTCTCTTCATTGATTCGTCAATGTTAAGCCTGATAGATGTTCTGCTACACAATGGCAATGTTTATCCTTCATTACTTGTTGGCAATGCAGCACACATGAAAGAAACGTATGAGAATATGAAACTGTTGCTGAAGCACATCCAGTATATCAGGTACAACTGGAATATCTGTGGATATCTTAAAGCCATTGCTCTGTTACTAGGACTGCAGCTCGGCTATACAAAGTACTGTTGTTTCATCTGTGAATGGGACAGTCATGCCAAGGAGTTGTACTATTCTCGACAGAACTGGCCACGGCATAAAACGTTAGTTCCAGGACAGAAAAATGTGGCACATGAATCGCTTGTCAACCCTGCAAAGATATTTTTGCCTCCTCTTCACATAAAACTGGGACTCATGAAGAATGTTGTGAAAGCACTGAACAAGGAAGGCAAAGGTTTTCATAATTTAAAACAGATATTCCCAAGAATAACTGACGCCAAGATCAAAGAAGGCATTTTCTTGGCCCCCAGATCAAACATGTTATGAGTGACCAGCAGTTTGAAGATCTGTTAGTTGGACCAGAAAAAATTGCCTGGAAAGCCTTCAAAGATGTTGTTGACAATTTTCTGGGCAATTACAGAGCCCCAAACTACATTCAGCTGGTAGACAAACTTCTTAAAGCATACAACACAATGAAATGCAACATGTCACTCAAGATTAATTTCCTCCACTCACACTTGGACTTCTTCCCTGCAAATCTTGGTGCTGTCAGTGACGAACATGGTGAAAGGTTTCACCAAGAAATTGCTACAATGGAGAAACAATACCAGGGCAACTGGAATCCGTCAATGCTTGCTGACTACTGTTGGACACTGCAGCATGATGCACCAGACATTGAATACAAAAGAAAATCAGGAGCAAAATACTTTGAATTCTGTTGAATTTAATAGCTTATCCGAAACATAAACGTGACTAAATACGTTGATGTCAGTAAACAGTTAAATGTGATTCAGTAAAACCAAAACTATATTTGTGCATACCCAGTAGGTACCTGTCACAATCAGCAAATCTTTTCAAGAAGCAAGACTTTTCAAAAAAATTGTTGTGCAGTATGAGAGGATTATGAGCTCTTTACATATGGTGAGGTGTTAAACATCAGCTGAATACATATGTGCAGAGGAGATCAATACAGATGACTTACGATTTATTGTTAGAAACATCCAGGAGTTTGTGTTGACAGTATGTGAAAACAGAATCAAGACTGTTTGAGCATTTCAGGTTTGAAAACCCTTACACTAATCTGATGCCTGGCCTTTTTGCTTTTTATTATGGTGTCATCACTATTCTTGCAGAAAGCATTTGCCTCGGAAGCCAGCACCCAAGTGAGAGCTTAACTTTTTTTTTATTTGTGAGTGTTTTTTTTAAAAAAAGGTGAAGATAAATATGACACCTGCAAAGGAAGTGGAAGGTGGACTTTGGATTAAACATGAAAGTGCACAGAGGGCCAATAAAATTCACTTTTGGAGGAGAAGAAAGGAAAGGAAAGACTGGATTGAAATGGAAAAAAAATGTCCTTTATCTGACAAAACTCTGGAAAGTAAGAAGACTCTAATACAAGGGTAACATTTTATTGATAAACGGATGTGCATTCAGAGACAAGGAGCAAGGGCTGAGGGGGGAGTGGAAAGATCTGGTATCTAAAATTAAGGAGAGAGAGAAACCCATAGTGATTAAAGAGAAATACATTTGCATTATGTTTTACATTTACTAATTTTGGCTGACGTCTTTAACCAAGGTGACATAACATTTATGATACAACCAGTAATGGCGCATTGTACGCTAACGTGCAGTGAAGACACTTGACTTGAGCATTCCTAATTTTCATACTCTTTCTCTGTACGTTTAGCATTCGTTTTCTCAGAGGTTGATGCACTTGCTGTTTCCTGAGCAGCTCTTCTTTTCTCCACCCTAGTGGCCAGCTTCTTCTCTTCTTTTGTCAGCATCTTTTCATGTTAAAACTGATTAAGTCGGTGTTTGTGTTGCAATTACTTAGTACGTTTTCTTTCATTTCTCATGTAAGCTGGTGCAATCTGCTTAAAGAACGATTTAAGATATGAAGAGGTAGAGGAAGTGAAAGAGAAGGTGGTAGGGATGAGAATGGCTCCCATACACATGCGTTGCATGGACACCCTGTGGACCTCTGCCGAGAGTTGATTCTACAATAAAATAAAATAAAAATAAAAAGAGGAATAATCTTGGAGGTCAATCATCACCCCAAAAGCGGATAGTAGACGCCATATAGTATATGTGGACCAAATTTCAGGTCAATAGCTCAAACAGTTTGCAAGCTACAGGTAGCGTATTATATATAAAGATTTGTTCCATTTCTTTTGGTTTTCCAGTTGTAGCACAGGCAGGTCAAGTGACTTGCTTATGGTCAAACAGTGTCAGAAGAGGGGTTTGAACCCACAACCTCAGGGTTTGAAATCCAAAGCCTTAACCACTACGTCACACTAAAGGAAAGAACTGACAAAGATATGGGAAGCAATTGGAGGAAATAAACTTCCAAATAAATTGGCAGATTTATCCCGACTCTCTGCTCATGTAATTTTAGACACCAACTTAAATCGGAGCCAAATACAAAGCTCCAAATGCCATTGAGTAGAATGCACACAGAAAGAATTGGAAATACATGTAATGTGGGATTGCCAATTGGTTGTAGAAATACAGGAAATGGTGAAGCAAGACTTACTGGTAAAGTCCAACCTGGATGAAAATGTTTGGAAGATCTGAGAAAGTAAAGGTGGGAATTGTTATAAAGGCTTTGTGGAAAGCCCAATGCACAGACATGGACAAATGTGTTGGTACCATTATAGCTCATTGAAAAAGTGCTGCAACCATCCTGTAAAGTGAAATGAAAAGCAGTTGTCCTTTGTACCCCTGTTTGCCTTTGATAGTAAAACACAGCAAGTGTGAAAAGAGATCAAGTGTTGCTTATTCTGGAAAAGATATTTTAAAATGGCCTGAACAAATTTGTTTGTACCCCTAGATTTTTTTAAACTGTGGTGGGCTGGTGCCCTGCCCAGGGTTTGTTTCCTGCCTTGCGCCCTGTGCTGGCTAGGATTGGTTCCAGCAGACCCCCGTGACCCTGTAGTTAGGATATAGCGGGTTGGGTAATGGATGGATTTTAAACTAGCTGTATTCATTAATTAGTGTTACACATGTCTCTAATTTAACAGTCACTCATTCTACCTATTTAAATGGAGAAAGGTAGTCACTCTTCTGTTTGGTTACAACATGTATCCCACACTGAGCATGGATTGAAAAAAGCAAAGGTGAGACTTGTCTGAGGAGATCAGAAAGAAAATTAAATATAAGCAAGTTAAAGGCAAAGACTAGAACACCATCTCCAAGCATCTTGGTGTTCCTGTGACAACAGTAGCAAATATTATTAAAAAGTTTAAGGTCCAAGAGACTGTAGCCAACCTCCCTGGAGGTGACAGCAAGAGGAAAATCAACCCCAGAATGAGCATAATGATAATAAGAATGGTAGGCAAAAAGCCAAGGACAACTTCCAAAGAGATATAAATTGAACTCCAGTGTCAAGGTGGGCGGCATGGTGGTGCAGTGGTAGTGCTGCTGCCTTGCAGTTAGGAGACCCGGGTTCGCTTCCCGGGTCCTCCCTGCGTGGAGTTTGCATGTTCTCCCTGTGTCTGCATGGGTTTCCTCCGGGCGCTCCGGTTTCCTCCCACATTCCAAAGACATGCAGGTTAGGTGGATTGGCGATTCTAAATTGGCCCTAGTGTGTGCTTGGTGTTTGTGTGTGTCCTGTGGTGGGTTGGCACCCTGCCCAGGATTGGTTCCTGCCTTGTGCCCTGTGTTGGCTAGGATTGGCTCCAGCAGACCCCCGTGACCCTGTATTTGGATTCAGCGGGTTAGAAAATGGATGGATGGATGGTGTCAAGGTCCATCAGTGTCTGAGCATCACTTCTTGAGTGACAGTGGTTTCAATGGAAGTAGACCTAGAAGGAATCCACTGTTGAAAGAAAAACATTAAAAAAGGCAAACTGGAAATGGCTAAAATGCACATTGATAAGCCACAATGCTTCTGGGAGAAAGTCCTTTACACAGATTGACAAAACTGGAGCATTTTGGCAAGTCACATCAGCTCTATGTCAGAATAAAATGAAGTGCTCATAGAAAAGAGCACAATACCTACTATGTAACATGGAAGAGGCTTGGTTTTGTTTTAGGGCTGCTTTGCTGCATCTGGCATAGGGTGCCTTGAGTCTGTACAGGGAACAATGAAATCTCTGGAGTGAAACATACTGCCCAATGTCAGAAAGCTTTTTTTTTCTCAGTCGCGGGTCATAGATCATGCAACAGGATAATCAGCCAAAACACACAGCTAAAAGCACACAAGAATGGCTAAGAACAAAACTGGACTATTGGACTATTATGAAATGGCCTTCTATGAGCCCTGTGATTTGAATCCTATTGAACATCCATGGAAAGAACTGAAACATGCAATTGTGGAGAAGACCCCCATCAAACCCGACACAGCTGAAGCAGTTTGCTCAGGAAGAGTGTGCCAGACTACTTGTGGACGGGCACAAAAGTCTCATTGAGAGATCCAAGAATCATCTGTTTGCAATGATAGTGCAACAAAATATTTGGTTAAGGGTCCCATTTTTTTTTGTACATGTCATTTTCATTTATATTATTATTTGAACTATTCTGTAGAAAGCTCTGTACTGGTGGTGCCCCAATCCCAAGCCATGAATAAAGAATGGTACCAAAACATCCTCTGAGAGCAACTTCTCCCGACCAGGCGCAAATTAATGCACAGGCTGTCCTAGACCAAACTATTTTTAATTATTTTTTTAATTTACTAAAAGAAAACTGCCTCCCTGATGCCCATTGGCCAATAAGAAACATTTTAAATTTAAACAGCTGATTGGGTAGATGTGACCTGGTTAAAGTTAATTTTGTTTTGAGTTCATACCACACCGCTGTGTTATTCTGTTAACTGGACAGCATATTGGCAAAATGCCTGAAAGAAAATATGATAGCGAAGCACAAAAATGAAAAGCACCACGACTGAAAGAACAGTGTAACCAAGAACTGCTAAAGAAAATCCATAAATTGACTGGATATTTCAAGGCTGTCGACTCTTCATCCAGTCAGCAACAAAATGCTGATCCACAGGATAGAGGCTTTGAAAGGCTTTTCAGACACTAGACGGTCAGCACACGCACTAGCAATAAAAGCACTGCATCAGAACTATGCCAGATTTCAAGAGTCACTGCAAAAGTTAGCTGATTACCCGAACCAAACCCTTACTACTCGCGATGAAGCCAGGACACTCTACGCGAAGATGGAAAAGCTAGAGATTTCCTTTTTGTGTAACATGTGGCACCGCATACTGCAATGCCTTTACAAGACTAGCACTACTCTGCAGGCAGTTGATTTGGATTTATGTAACGCTGTTGATCTCATTAGCAAATTGAGGAATTATGTAGCCAGCCTGCAAGATGATTTTGACAACTTTGAGAGCAGTGCAAAGAACATGTCAACAACTGTGTTCCAACACTTACACACTAGACATACAGAGGCACAGAAAAAGATAAAAAACAAGCAGATGAATCCACTGAATCTGACTGTGAGTGATCAGGCCAAGACAAATTCAAAACAACAGTTTATATCGCTGTCATAAACTGACTCGTTGTCGAACTGGATCAGAGGTATCACTCCTACAAAGACACCAAGCAGATGTTTGGATGTTTTGAACAATATTCCCTCCATCTCTGTAGAAGATCTTCGAACTGGATCAGCTAATCTTCAGAAGAAATATGCGGACACTGGAGGAAGATTTTGTGGACGAAATTGGACAATTCAGAGAAGTTATTAAAGAAAACAAGGACATCTCAGCAAGGTCACTGCGGCAACTTATACGAGGAAGAAAATTACAGTCAGTTTTTCCAAATGGTGATATGGCTCTCTGGATATTTATGATTTTGCCTGTAACGAATGCTAGCGGGGAGCGTTCATTTTCAAAACGGGAACTAGTTAAAAATGGACTAAGATCCACAATGGGCCAAAACGAACTGAATCACATGTCTCTGTTGTCCATTGAAAGTGATATTTTGTACAAACTGGATTTTACCAGCCTCATCAAGAACTTCTCTTTCAGGAAAACAAGGATGAAAATCTTCTAAAGGTAGGAAAATGCATATTTGCCATATGATTGTAATGCTGTTGGGTTATTACTTTGTGTTACTGTATTATATTTTTATTTGATATTTGTGATTTTGCCTCAATAATATAGTGTGGCCTGTATACTACTGCCATTATTGCACATGTTGGTTTAGAAAGCTAAAAGCGGTTATTAACTTGCAGATCCACTGTAAATGCCTTTTATTTGAGGAGTTGCTATTTATAGTAAAGGTGGTTCTGCGCATGTTTGTTTGTGATAGTGCACCTTGAGTGGGTGAATTTCAGCTATGTAATATTACCAGCATGTGGCATTAAATATATTTTTTTTCTGGTAAAGCATTATAAGTAAGTGGGGCTGTCTATATCCTCTGCAACAGGGGACCCACACAAAGGGTAGCCTAGGGGCCCATCACCACCTTAATTCGCCTCTACTCTCAACCATCCAAGAACAATTTGGTGACGAACAATGCCCTTTCCAGCACGAAAAGTGATAACTAAGTGGCTCAGGAACAAAACATCGACATTTTGGGTCCATGGCCAGTAAACTCCCCAGACACATTAAGAACTTGTGTTCAAACATCAAGAGGCGGGTGGACAAAGAAAATCCCTCAAATTCTGACAAACTCCAAGCATTTATTATGTTAGAATGGGCTGCCATCAGTCAGGATATGGCCCAGAAGTTGATTGACAGCCTGCCAGGGTGAACTACAGAGGTCTTGAAAAAAAAAAGAAGGGTCAACACTGTAAATATCGACTCTTTGCATAAACAAAATTGTCAATGAAAGCCTTTGAAACTTATGAAATGCTTATACTTCAGTATATCACAGAAACATCTGACAAAAAGATCTAAACATTGAAGCAGCAAACTTTGTGAAAACAAATATTTGTGTCATTCTCAAGCAAAGTCTGATTTTTGTTAAATTCAGAATAAACAATGATGGGTACCAATTGCTTTTGTCAGTTTCAAGTTAGTTAAGAGACAGTTGTGGGTTTTTCTTTTTTCATGGAGGTGTACCAACATATTTTTCTAAGATAAAAAGTTTTATGTTCACAGAGTTTTATTCAAATGATTAACGACAGCATCTTATTTTATGCAAAAGATTCCACCTTTGTTAATAGAACCAATAGAACTCTCATTTCAAGTTAAGATTTTTGCAGTCGGTAAACTTTGTGTCTCCAAGGAATTCTACTGGAGAGAAAGAAAGAAAAGCTGACTAGATTTTAGTTTCAGAATTGCTTTATAAGGTATAAATAAAATAAAATCAGAACAATAAAAATAGTATATATTTAATATATAATAAACAAATATATATATAATAATAATAATATATATATATAATGTAATTGAACCACTTCACTCTTAATAAATAGAACAGTATTGATATCGTTTGTGATGAATTGTCTAAAAACACGAGAATGTTCTTAAACAGCAGTTTTTATTTTATTATTCTGTTAACAAGAGTCAAAAAAGAAAAAAAAAAAAACACTCGGATGTAAATCCAGCCACAAAGCCACTTTACAAAACACAAGTATGACGGCTCCAATCCCTTCATTTTCTTTTTTTTTGGCCAGCACTCCAGATAAACAGAAACCAAAAATGTTGCTGACTGTATGTTTGCTTTTGTACCTGCCAATTACTGTTCTCAACAGTCTGAATATCAGATACACTTGAAATGCATGTATTCTTGATTAACTTCAACCTAGCAAATTAAAGTTATTTGAATGTGAGTATTTTAATGAAGTTCAACATAATAGAATAAATTAAGTGAAATTTAAGATTACTGCCTAAGCATAATCAACCCAATAAACTATTGTAATTGTTACTTGGTTATTTTTTATTTTTACCATGTCTCATTTATTCAAGTTATTTTTGTGGAACTACTCAAAGAAAGAGTTTTAGGTTAATCCAACGAGCTTGTATTGCCATCTCTGCTTGTTTCTACAATCCTTTAACCATTTAGACTGAAATGAAGTAGCACATTTCAGAAAACTATAATGGATAGATTCAATATAGGATGATTAAATTACCAAATGCTTAGTTTACAATACAGCACTTTATCCAACACAACACATAATGCGGATAATTACAGATAAATAGAATTATTCATTTGAATGTAATAATAAAGGTTAACTCAAATACACAAATATCGATTGTTATAAAACTATCCGGGAACAAAACATTCTCAAATCCACTTAATCCAGTCGAGGGTCCTCTGAGGCACACTGGGCACAAGACAATGAAGAGGGCAGGGCATCAGTCCATCAGAACTATCACTAATACAAAAATAAATTTGGAGGAACCTGCCACCTGTTAAAACAGTAATCTTATTCTGGAGTCATTTCTTCATTATGTCTTTTATAATTGGGCTTTCAGAAATACAGAGAGCTACATTCTGCCATACATACCAGGAGAGGAAGACCGGACGTTTATGCATTTGAGCAATGTTTGGTGGGCTGTGGACTCTGGTCTGGTAAGTTTCATGAAATAAATTTTATGTACTGGTTACTATTTGATATTTTTCCCAGAAGGGATTGGGCGGTCTCATGGTCTGGAATCCCTACAGATTTTATTTTTTTTTTCTCCAGCCATCTGGAGTTTTTTGTTTGTTTTTTCTGTCCACCCTGGCCATCGGACCTTACTTAATTAATTTTCTAAACTGCTAAATATTATCTGTCCAGTACTGCAATTCATATAGTCCTATATAATATACTGTATTACGTCATCAAGTTGTTTTAGCTGTCAGTACACAATGCTGCAGCGAAACATTTGGTCAACACTGCCTTTTGTCAGTTTCTGTTTCGATACCGGGTGGCACGGTGGCGCAGTGGGTAGCGCTGCTGCCTCGCAGTTAGGAGACCTGGTTTCGCTTCCCTGGTCCTCCCTGCGTGGAGTTTGCATGTTCTCCCCGTGTCTGCGTGGGTTTCCTCTTTGTGTTCTGGTTTCCTCCCACAGTCCAAAGACATGCAGGTTAGTTGCATTGGCGATCCTAAATTGTCCCTGGTGTGTGTGTGTGCCCTGTGAGGGACTGGCTCCCTGCCCGGAGTTTGTTTCCTGCCTTGTGCCCTGTGTTAGCTGGGATTGGCTCTAGCAGACCCCCGTGACCCTGTAGTTAGAATATAATGGATGGATGGATGTTTTGATACCACTACATCATTGCAATTTATTTTATCTCATATCTAGTATTTAAATTCTTCGGTACTAATACCGGTAATTAGTTTAGATTATGTATTATGCATTTTATTGTGCTCTGGTCGTCGGCGTGAGCAACAATTAATGATTTTCAGCTGTGATTATTAGATGAAATAAAGCACAGGACAGGAATTTTTCATATTAAGACTGAACATTTATAGTTTAAGTTAATGGAACATTTCAATCATGTGAGGTTTTCATTATAACCTCGGTTATAATTTATTCCATTGCAAATGAGCAGCTACTAGCCTGCTAGGGTACTGGCACTTGGACATGACATTGACATTTGACATGTACTCCAATAACGTGTAAGCAGTGTTACAAAATTTTTATTTTTCATTAAATTTTATTTCTAAGCATGTTGTCAAATTTTAAGTTGTGTCTGTACAACAGTGTACAGATTAAGTTTGGCAACAGTTTAGATACAGTTCATATCATAGGCCAGCGGTTCTCAAACTTTCGTATTTCGCGCCGCCTACCCCCCTTTTTCTGCCTGGAATAATTCTGCTCCCCCTGTATAATAAAAGATAGATGAGAATAACCTATGATACAACTAACAAAGGTATGATATTCGTGCGGTGTCGCGGTATCATATCATTTTTACTTCCATAAGATTTGCATGTGTTCAGCTAACTTCGATGAAATATTTGCAATTTGTTATTTTTTAAGTGCTTTAATAACTGTTAAAATGCCTTGTGTGGTTTTTGGTAGTAATTCTAATCCCAAAAACAAATAATACATTATTTATTCTTATTTAATTTTTTTTTTATGTAAAGAAACAATTAAATATGTTTTAATTTTTTAAAATCTCGTAAACGAGGACACCGATGAAGTCAATCTGCGCGAGACGAACGTATCTTCGTCTGACAAATATCATACCGCTGTTGTATCATGAAAATAACCCAATACGCAGTAAATTATTTAACTCAAGTTGGCAATATTAGCTACGCTGCCAATGTGGTGCAGTCGCGCCGCATTATCACCTGATCTACTGTTACCCGAATGTTCGCGACAGATACCGATACGTCTCAAACTTTCTGGATTGAAAATACGCGACAATAAAAGCAGCAGCAGCCGCGCCACTCGTCAAAGAAACAAACTTCAAATAGGAAAGGAGCTCAGAGTGTCCATCTCGAATATCAAACCAAACCTGGACAGGCTTTGTGCTTTAAAGCAGGCACATATTAGTCATTAGATCTATGCCTTAGAAATGTTTTATTTTAATTTTAGTTTGTTGTGATTATATGCTTGCAAATTTAAATTTGAAATAAAAATGTAAAAATTAATTTGATGCCTTGTTCATTTATTCGATGCCCCCAGTTTGAGAACCGCTGATAGGCTTATAGCAAGTAGCGAGCCGCGTACTCTTCACAAATTTTAAGAAAATGACAATGAATAATGAGCTGAGTAGGTCGACCTCGTTACCTCACTCGTTGAAGGATACCCGGGCCGGTTTTGAAACCCAGTCCGCTCCTGCATACCAGAAAGCTAAATGACGTGCAATCAGAGAATTTAGAGTATTTGAAGACACGGTTCCCTCCAATTTACCGAAAAGGAAGTTTTTTTTAGCCGGGATGCGATGCCCCTCTCTCCACGATACATTGATTGATATGCACTTTAATTATAAGTAGCGACGCTTGATTTTAAGCCCCGTGTGCTGATAACTCAAGGGAGTGTCCAAACACGGGACAAATGTATTGGATAACGAAACACACCCTGACTATTTAAAGTCAATCACAGGTGCAACGCAGCAGTTTGAATGCTTCACGAATCATGGAGCCAAGTGGCACGTTAGTGCTCGTCGCGATCGTCCTGATAATGCTATTTGCCTTGTTTCGGAAGGACTCCTCTCGCTATGGCAAGATGCCTCCCGGCCCGACACCGCTACCTTTGATAGGTAACCTGCTGAAAATGAACGGTAAAACGCCACACGAGAGCTTCGTCAAGGTGAGCATCTAAAGACTTTCCTGAACATACTCCTTGCTCAAACAATCGATTTTTTTCGACCCGCTAACTTGCGCATCTTTTCCCCATAGATGAGTGAAACCTACGGACCGGTAATGACGGTGATGTTCGGGCCGCAGCCTGTCGTGGTTCTGGTAGGGCACGAGGTGGTCCATGAGGCGCTGGTACAGCAAGGGGATGCGTTCTCAGGACGAGCCGCCACACCGCTCTTCATGAAAATCACCGACAGCTCGGGTGAGTGGAACATCTTTTCGGAGCTTTTCTTTCTGAGATCTTTTTTCTAAATGCTCTATCTTGTAAACCGTGAGGTTAAGTCCCGAGTGCACATTTAGTGACCGGTAAAAGTTGGAGCTTTCCACAATACCTATAATGGAAAAGTAATCGTTAAATTCAAGAGTTGTGTGGCGAGTATACCGATTTCAAACCGATCCGCTTTATAAATGTTTTTTACAGGAAATGTTCCATTTAGAAATCTGCACTCGATCTGTCCCCACAGTGATCATAACCTATCGCCGATTACTTCGAATGCGTCTATGCGTGCATTTAAGTAATTTCACTTACATTTTAATTGATGCATCATAATGATGCCATGCCAGCATGTTTGCAAAGCCATGCGGGGATTCTAAGTAATATGCAGTCTGTGAACATCCTGAAAAGAGACTTTGATCAGCTTATTCTGAATTTGCCCTGTTGCCCAGGAATCCAGTTACTTTAAGCTGCATTACATTCGGCACGCAGTCCACACTCTCGGCAAAAGGAGAGGAGAGAATGTCTCATGGCTCTAAAAAAAACCTCCTGAAAGCAAAATTCAAATTCACAAAGGATGGCAGTCTGAGGTGCATGCCTGGGAAGTACAGGAATAATCAATTTCTGTAGATCTGCTTTTAACCATCATACATTTACATTTGTAAAAGGGTGCTCTTTATGCTGATTTTTAGGTACATGACCATACTGACACTAAGTTCTGCATGCTTTCAGGGTGTTTCACACAAATTAAATCTATTGTTGATAAAATCGCTATGTACAAACCAACACTTTTTTTTTTTTTTTTTAAACGAGCATGCAAGAAACCAGCTAAGGACATTGACAATTATCCCTCTGTAAACATTCCTTGTTCATCCTTTATCCATCCTGCTATATCCCAACTACAGGGTCATGGGGGGGTCTGCTGGAGCCAGTCCCAGCCAACATGGAGCAAGGCTGGAAACAAACCCTGAGCAGGGTGTGAGCCCACTGCAGACACTATCCTTGTTCCTATGGTAAACACATTTCTTTGGATGATACCACTTGGAATAGAAGAATAAGAATATTTCTAAACCCTGTTTAATCCTTTCTAAAATATTTCTTTTTGGAAATGAATTACTTAATTGGAAAATTTGTTTGAAAATATTAATTGAACTGGATTATACCTATGAACAATTTTGAATGATCCTCTTAATGCAATACCTACCAGGAATTGCTCAAAGTTAAAACCTGAACGTGCTTTTTGTATTGCTGAAGAGGATCCTATAATGCAGGGGTGCCCAACTCCTGGAAGGCTACAGTGGCTGCATGTTTTCATTTGAATAGTTTTTTCTTAATGGACCAGTTGTGCTGCTAATTAATATAATTTTATTTGCTATTTCAGACATGCACCCTTTATATCAAAGACAAGCAATGTTGGTCCAGGATGGCTGCAGTGGCGGCTGACTTTCATTCCAGCCCAATTGCTTCAGTCCTTTTTGCTGATGAAGCACTTATTTCTCAAATGAGACTTTTGTTGCTTCATTTTAATTGCCTGATTTTTGAACCCTTAAATTGCTGGTGTTTGTCTTAAAAAAAAAAAAAAAACACTGTTGCTACTTAGAAAAGATTCCACTATTTTGGTTTAATAAAGTACTGAAGAGAAAGTACGTAACTGAATATTACTCCATTTTAGGCTTCAAATCATTTTGGGTAATATGAAAAAATGGACGGGGGTATGATTCAAGAATGCCCTGATATTGCAGAGTTAAAACACTAACAAGTTATGATATTAACTCCTATTGGCACAAATGGCTTCCTAAATAAGCAACAAGCTGGAACAAAAACCTTTGGCCCTCCAGGACCAATGTTGATCATCCTGGCTGTAGTGCATCTTTATTTGTATGTTCATGTGTGGGGTATTTTCTTGAAATTTAATGTATAACAATCACATCCTTAAAGCTCACATTTAATACAAGATAAATTTATTATACAAGGGACGTTCAAAGTTTCCGCACTCTTTTTTTTAAAAAAAATTTACTAAGGACTAGCAAAATACCTTTATAAACTGAGGGAAAATATACCAATAATTTAAGGATCTCTTTGTATACCACGTTGTCAGTTCGGCCCTCCGGTTGTATTATGACCAAGCTGTGTGCTGAGCTTACTCTTGAGCATGCAATGTACAGTTGGCCATGTGAAAAGTAATAGTGTCTGAAATCTCAAATCTTGGATTGCTGCTGTCCCTAATCGGTTTGAGTTTGTTTTTTCAATTACGACAGTATTTGCAGGACTTGTGTTGAAGTGTCATTTGGCATCTGTCAAGCGTTTGCAAGCATACAACCGGTTTCCTCTAACTTCACATCCAGCTTTTGAGAGTTTAAACATCAAAGTGTCCACTACTGAAATCGTCAGCTGTGAATCTAAGATGTTTAAGAGGCATTGGCAGTTGTCGAAAGGTGTAAAATATTTGGCCATTTTGGTACACTTGAAAGCAACAACTGAACAATTCAGCGGCAGTCATCAACTCGCATGCAGAACCATAGGTGAAGGGCTTAAGCATTTCACTCTTCTAGTGCTCCTGTATAGTATAATTTATCTCCTGTACCATCAGTCCACACCTTGAACCTGTCCCAGTAATTCAATACATAAGAACACAATATTCCTCCGGATATCAAGAGTGAGCCTGATATGGCCGTGCAATATGTAACAGAAAATGGAAAAGGCAGGTGCCATCTCCGGGCATGGAAACCACTCAGTAAGTGACAGTTCTTTGATCAATGGTGATCACCTCGATAGACATGGTAATGGGGGTTGGAATGATAAAGGAAATGGGTACCTGAACAACGTAAAGTCTAAAATACCTACATAACTATATAATCGTAATAAACAAACAATAAAACGGCGGAGAAGCCGTGGATTAAATAAAAAGGCTGCAGTTATCAGCAGGGTGACGTGAATCACGTGGTGAAGCAAGAAAGGGAATGAAGAGACCGGAGCGACGGATGGCCTTCTATAGGCAGGCAGGCAGCCAACCACATGGGAGGCGTTGGGATGGGGGACCCAATGCCGCCTCACATGGCGACCGAGCTGCAGGCCATGGACACTTGTATGTAAAGTAGGATTCAGTTAGCGTTGGGAACTCGCATACCAAATTTCTTGAAGATGGGGCCCATAAGTAACAGACCGTTGGAAAGTTCAATATGGCGGCTAACAGTGATGTCATACCACTGAAATAAGTACGTACATCGATTTTGGTTAGCGCAGGGAAGCCGCCTAACGAATTTCGTGAAGATGAGGCCATAAATAAAGTTTAACATGGCCGATGTTGTCGACAGTTATGACCGTTATGCGTATAATTTTGAAATGAAACCTGCTTAACTTAAACTAAGGAATGAGCCTGCCAAATTTTAGCTTTCTACCTACACGGGAAGTTGGAGTATTTAGTGATGAGAGAGTCAGTCAGTCGGGGTTTTGCCTTTTATTAGTATAGATTTCAAAAACGAATTGCATCACTTTCTACATAGCCACCTTTGTTTGCGATGCAATTTTCCCAGCGTCATACCAGGTTTTTAATGCCCAATTACTACTACTCCCGCCTTCAGTTCAAAAGTGCAGAAACGTTTGAATGTCCCTCATACATTAAGCCAAGTGAATGTTAATGTAGATAGCATTAGTGGAACAATTCATGTTAAGTAATTCAATAAATCAATGGTTTAATATATTCTCTTTCCAGATCTTTGTGGTGGATTTTAAATGGTATTTTTTCATACTTTTCAGACATTAAACACTAAAGCAATATTTTTGAATTATGCAAACCAATTTTGGTTGCAAGAATATTTAACTTGTCATTTCTGGATGTACAGTTTTTTAATTTTTAAAGCATTGTAAAATTTCAATGTAATATTAAAACCTTTTATAACTATGGACTGTATCCTTGTTTGGCCAACACCAATCACAACAGCTAAACAGAGTAGGAAAAATGGAGAAGGCATTAAGAATTTAATACATCAATGGTCATGCCTTACAGAAACCGACCTCTCAGGGGGCTCAAAATCCTTTCCAGGTCATCTGGGTTTGGTTTCCAAAAACTCTGTACTGGTTCTTAAATGGCACTTGACTGGGTTGAGAGGCTTCTCATAGACCTATTGCTTGATTTATACATTGGTGATTTCTGCAGCATTAGATGCAAAACGGGAACCAAATAAAGCTGGCCAGTTCACTGCAAAGGCCCTTCATGTACATCAGTGCTGACATGATGAAAGATTTCAGGTATCTATTCATGTAATATCTGGGCTGACGAATTCTCAGAAACACAGGTAGAACTTGAACTCTGCATTGAAGGATGCAAACCAAACACTGGATCCATCTATCAAAAGCAGTAACTTCTGTGCCTTCGTATTTGATGGAGGAGGGTATCCTCATTGGAGATGAATGGGATTAAGATGGACATGCTTAATCTTTTCACTGTTGCAGATGACTCTGAACTGAATGTGACTGGAAACATTTTGGTCTGCTTCACAATGTCTGGTCTGTTAATTTGAATGTTTTCTTTTTACTTGCCAGTTTAAGATATGGCTGTTTCTTTGAAACTTTGCAACAGTGACAATGACTCTGGGATGCTGACCATAAAGGCAGATGACTGTTTGGGGTGTATGTAAGGAAGAAGCCAACTGAGGGCCTGTAAGGTGTTTGCATTCTCACACTCTTCCCTCTGTCTCTTATCCTCTTATACAGTTGCCCATCTGACCCTTCATCCTTCTGTTCTGGTTAGATTTAGTTTGGCTTTTATCAAAACAGTAATGGACACCTTTTGCATGGAATCTTTCAATTCTTGGTTTTTTGACTCTAGATATACCATACCACATTCTAAGCCCCCTTAAATCCTGAGCAGGTCGCAGACATTGGGAGTCCTGGTGCCTATCCTAGCCAGTCGAGAGTGCAGGGCACAGACAATCCCTTGGCCAGGGTGCCTGGCCATTGCAGATGGTCCCTAAATATGTTCCGAGCATTTTGTTTTCTCTATTGTGTTCCACAGGTAAACTCCTATCGTGCAGAATGTCATATGGTTTGAAAATTTCTCTTTTGAACATCTTGATTTGCAGGACTTGCAATGACTAATGAAGAATGCTGGAAGGAGCTCCGGCGGTTTTCAATGACAACACTAAGGAATTTTGGGGTTGGAAAACGGAGTATTGAGGAATGCATCCAAGAGGAAGCTGAAAGCCTTGTGAAAGAGTTTCAAAAGTGTGAAGGTGAGAAATTTTGAATAATGCAGAGGTTCAAATACTGAAATTGCAAAAGTCAACCTAAGAAATTTTGAGTAATATGAGAATAAGCACGTGATCAAGGAATAAGTGTACTAGGGACCGTAAAGAAATAGTGAATGGCCTTAATACATTTCTTTAAAGTTTGTGTGTGAAAATGTTAGAAATCTAATACTACCTACATGAAATATTAATTAAATACTTAATCATTTGGAGGACAGAGTAGAATCCATTCGAACAAGTCTTATGAAACCAGGACATTTAGCCCAATAATACTCGGTGTGTCTACTGCCTTTTTTTTTTTTTTTTGAATGACTGCAACTTGATTTAGAGTCCCATTTCTATCATGTCACAGAATTTTCATTGTGCGACATCAGTAAACCACCAGCGTTTAAGATGGTAAATATAGCTAATAAACTGACCTTTTGGATTATAAGGTTTGAAAATTAAGCATCCCTGGAGCAATTTTCAAGTTAATAGCCTTGCTCAAGGGCCCAACAGAGTAAAATTCCAGCTGGCAGCAATGACATTTGAACCAACAACCTTCCAGATACCAGCACAGATCCTTGGCCTCTAGTGTCATCTGCAAATCTGGCTCAAACTTGCTCTAATGTAATAACTTTGAACTAAGGGCATGGGACATGCATGTCCTTCATGACATTTACCTTTAGACTGTCTACTGTTGCTACTTTGTCCCAGTAAAAATGGAACCTACACCTGAATTTACACAGCTACTTAACAGCTTTATACTGAGATTAACAGAGCAAACCAGTTTGACTTTAAGGCAACAGAATCCATATAGTGAGGCTTTCATGTGGATACCAGTTAAATAGAAGAGGTTAAGGCCTCCTGTTTTGGTGAGGGTTTGTTTTCACATGAAGCCTGCGAGTACATGTGCCAGATTATGGCTGCTAGTATAAAGAAACATTCTCAACCAGTTAATCCAATTCAAGATCTCCGGGCCAGAGTCTATTCCAGCAGCACAGAGGCAGTATGCAGACCTGAATAGGGTGCCATTCTATCACAGAGCTACCTGTATAATATTAGGTTGAAGATGCATTGGATGAAGATTTATTTCAAAAAATAAAGTGGATTCAAATACTTGCTGCTGAATGGAAAATTTTGCCATTGATTGAAAACACTTTTGATCAACTCCGATGTTAAGACAGATTCCACTGAAGAAGATTAAATGCTGAATATTAGCTAGAATAAAACCGTGTCGGGTAACTTTTTTTACAAGGGACAAAGTACCCAACAGCCATAATTGAATAAAAGTGGAGTTCACTTCTGGATAGGGTTCCATTCCACCATAGACCTCACTAACAGTAAGGTTAGGTTGAAGATGTATTGAATCAGTATTTAATTAAAAATAAATAAAAGTGGGTTCAAAGACTTGCGTCTGAATTAAAATTTTGCCATTGTTTGAGAACACTTTTTAGTAATCAAATCCATTACTATAATGTTAAGACAACCTACTGGGAGAAGCTTAAATGCTGAATGTTAGCATCAATAAAACCGTGTTATACAGTATACACTTTTTATGATGAGGGGACAAAGTGCCTAGCAGTCATAACTGAGTAAAGCTGGTGTTACTTTTCCAGAAAATGATTTAACGAAAAGCGAAATATGCCCCTGTGAACTAAAGTATGTAACTTGAAGCAGTGTCATTCAGCATGAGCAGACATCTTAATGGTGGTATTCTAAGTGCAACAGCCATTTTATGAAGGAAATAATCCAGTCCTGAGAGACCCTTCATACAGTTACTATTCATAACCTAATTACAATTAATTTGAATGTACAAGCATCCCTTGCCCCATTTTTTAAAAAAAAAAAAAAAATCCTTTTTTTATTGCGATAACACCAAACTACATGTTAAATGACAGTTTAATAACATTAGTAAGCATTCAGAGAAATGGCTGTTTCGCAATCCTGTTTTGGAGTCGGGTTTTCTAACATTTCACTGTCAATCCTAAGCAACACATGTAATACGGCGGATGAACCAAAGCACGTGAGTAACAAGCCCACTTTATTGCAGCCGGTGGGTCAAGTCCCACCCCATTCAGACCATGAGCACAATATCTGAGCACCGCAGCTGAGCCATGAATATAACTGAGATTGGAGATTGTGTGTCAACAACATTCAGCCCCACTGCATTGATTAGGTGCCGAGACGGTACCAGTAGAACACATCATATATTCACATTTCACAAAGCAGCTGTTTTAAAGCAAGGGAAACCCATATTTTAAATTTGTAAAACCGTGTGCTTATGTTGTGTAGTTTTGTTTTCTGGAAAAACATTTTCTGAAAAGCAATGGTTTTGCACAGAAATCAAAATAAAATGTCTGTTGCTGCATGCAGTGGCTGCCAGTTTGCTGGGGCAGCAGCAGCAGTGATCATGGTCAGATTGCATTGCAATGTGGTTTCTACCTCTCATCATTAATTGGCAGTACTAACTGGTGAATATTGTCAGTACCACGATTAGCTAGGGACCAATCGGCTGAAGCAGGAACCTTGCATTCGTTTTCGATCACTTATATCAAAATCGAAGTCTGATAAGTCATAGTCCAGTTCAGAGATAATAGGCAAAATGTCTGTGGAGTATTTTGTTTTAAGCATTCACTTTGATTTCTTGCCAGATGTCCGTCCCATTGTTGCCGTTGTTTGCGCCTTGCTCCTTGCAAGAGTGCAGGAAATATCGGTCAAATCAATTAATCTAACGTTCCTTCAGGCAACGAGAGTCCAACTAAAACAAGTTGGTTTTGTCAAAGTTTACAGTTGATTACCATCGTCCGCTCCTCCTTTTAACAAAAGTTGACATCAGCCCTGAAAGAGTTAATACTGGTGTAATGAATCCAAATATAAGTAGTAGTTGAGATTCTCGAAACCTACTCTACTCCACATTTTCACTTTACTGGACTATAAAATTCCGTCTACTTTACCCCCCCAAGTCAACGTTCAAGAAAGCAGAAATACTGTGTTATTATACTTGAAGGGACTCTGGCAGCTGTGGGTATTTTAAAGGATATCTGGTATTTTTCATAGTCTATTTCTTCATAATCATGGTATACTGTACATTAGTTTGCCACATGAAACTGTTTTTCAGAAGTAAAGCATATTTTATGACTTTTTTTTTTTAAAAAAAAAAAAAAACACTAGCCTGCTCTTGCACCTTTAACATGGCAGTGAAGAGTACCAGGGTCTAAATACGAAGAGAAGCATTAAAACATAGAATATCTACACTTTGAAGCAGCAAAGGTTTTAATTTAAGATTCCACACCTTCCACATTCATGAGGCATGCCTGTGACAACCAAAGTTAACTGGAAATTTATATTCGATTCTTAATGCTTTACATCAACCTGATTAAACTTTGGTAAATTGGCCTGTGTGTGTGTGTGTGAGAGAGATTTGGGGGGGTGACAATGTAACATTATGTAGAATAAACAAGATTTCTCATTGATACTGCAAATTGTTAAACATGATGCTTTTTTAGTCAATACTGTAAGTGTGAGGTAATGCACTAAAGTAATAAAATCAACAGTATTTACTCTAATCACATCTTGGTCAGTAATGGTTCTCAAATGTTCAACTGTCTGAATGCATGTCTGTTATGTACAGTGTGTGTGTTAGTTGTCAATAGACGATAGGAAGAGCATGTCTGGCAGTCCTTGAGGGAGGGCAGGAGAGATGGGGCAGCACAGGTCTTCTGAAGGAGGCCGAGTTCCTCAGTCTGCTAGTCTGAGATATGATTGCCCTGTATGGTTTTTCTGATTTAAAGGGTCAAGTACATGATGGCCTGGATATGTTGTGTCCCTAGCGATGGCTCTAGCCTTATTCCTCCGTTGGCTAGTGTACACATCATCCAACTTTGGTCGGACAATGTCCATGATCTGTTGGAAAGTCTTCACCTCAAAGTATGAGGTTACGATCTTCAGCTGTGCAGCTGGCATACCACACAGTTTGAACCTTACGCCAGAACGCTTTCAAACAGGGTTGTGTTAAAAATTAAGAGCTATTGGGATACACTGACCTGTTTTCAGCCTCCCGAGAAAATGCAGATGTTGAGCTTTTACAATTAAATATGTAATATTAAGACCACCATGTAAGAGCCTGTGATATGTAAACTCCCAGGAATTTTACACGCTCCACTCTTTGTTTCACCTTAAACATAAACAGATCTGCATTTCTTTTTTTTTTATTTTTATTTTTTTTTTTTATGTAATGCACAAAGATGTCCTTTTGTTCTACTTGTGTTTAGGACTAGGTTATTATCAATACACCATTTGGTGAGATAAGGAAAATCATTCCTGTAAGCTGTCTTATCTGTAATCCTGACCATATTCAAATTTCACAATCCTATTTGAAGACTATATTGGGGGCACAGTCATGCAGGAGGAGCGTGAAAAGCATTTGGCTCCACACACAACCCTGTAGTGCACCTGGGTTCAGGAAAAGAGTGGAAATACTATGGTTTATAATCCTGACACCCTGTAGACTTTGAGAAAATGTTCTGCACCCAAGAGCAGAGTGAAATGCAAAGGTCTGCTATTCAATTTAGTAACCTATTTAACGGGGAATTAATAATAGTGTTAAATGCACAACTAAAATCTGAAAATGGCATCCCCTCATCACACATAGCACTTGATTAAATAGCTGAGGGAAATCACGGTGTCTCTGCAGAGCCTCACTAACTTTTATAGATGTTCACTGCACTGTGGCAGGTTCTTAAGGCACTGCCATGTATGATTTCAAACAGCCCAGGTAACTGCTGAATCCATACTTTTCGTACATGCAGGGATTTTGACAACCCAGTCAGACAAGACTCCCCCACAAGTAGTAATCTGAATCCACTGATCTCCACTCAAGTGATCTTAATAGCCTTAAACGGCTTACTGTTCTCCCAAGGCCATAGTGTTGCATACCTGCACCTACACTAACAGTTCAGTGTCTCTGGCCATCTTTAGCTCAGTCACTCTCCTTAGTTGGTGGTTTTGTTTTTTCTGACATTTGTTTTTGGTCACATATCTTTATTTTAATTTGATGCATTGCACATTAATTTATCTGTTTTTGGTTTAGTAAATTATGGCTGCATGGTTAAACTATGTACTATTATACTGTAAATGCATGTTTGATCAGGTGGACTAGCAAGAAGGACTCTTCTACTGTAGATTATAGCGGCAGTTCCCAACCTGTGGGGCACGAAGATGTGAAAAAAGAAAACCATCAAATATGAAAAATGCATCTATTGAAACCAAAACAAATTAAACTACATTCTGATGCTAGAAAAATAAAAAATAGTTGGATAAATGTCGATTTAAAAGTTAAGTAGGTATAATTTGTAGAAGTGTATCGGCAGCAAAAAATATAGGAATAAATTTTATTAGGGTTTCAAAAAAACGTTGGTTGCGATTTAAAACTGTTACGAGTTTCGCAAATACTTAATTTTTTACTATAATCCAGCATTTCTCAACCTTTAACAGAAAAGCATTGAGTTAACAAGATTTGTTGTGTCTTCTCCTTAAGGTTCTCCTTGTGATCCCATGTACTTTCTGAGCACTGCTGTGTGTAATGTCATCTGTTCAGTTGTATGCGGAAAGCGTTTTGAATACCAGGATCAAAATTTTATAGGATTGGTGTCTGATATTAATGCCATACTTTATCATATGAGCACTCCTTTAGCACAGGTAAAATATTCTTCTTGTATGATATACTGTACTGGGAAAAATGTTCGTTCTTCAACTGAAATTTTTCTTTTGGTCTAGTTGTACAATGTCTTTCCGAATATACTAAGATTCCTGCCTGGACCTCAACACATTGTTCTTCAGAAGATAGAAGACTACAAAAAAAAGATAGCTGCAATAATTGAGAATCACATGGAGACGGTGACTGCTGGCAGCCCCCGGGATTTTATTGATAGCTACATCTTGAAAATGAAGGAGGTGAATTTTTAAGTCATTCAATCACTTGTAGCCTGTCATTCCATCACCTTGTGGTTGTGTCCTGTATTACCACTATTTGAAAGCTGCAAGGTAGCAAAAAACTCGACAGGTTGGAGTCGGAGGTTGGATCAGATTATGGGAATCCATCCCTGTTCTGACCAACTTTTTCCTATAGGGATGTAGGTGAGCCTATCTGAGTAGTCTGGTGTCCAAGCTGGAAACCAACTCTGCATGATGAGCCAGTCCGTTAAAGGAGTAAGAGGATGAGGAGGCAAAGGAGTCCCAATGAAAAGTTAGGGTGCCAGCCAAGCCACCCAGTTTTACGGATAGCTAGGATACAAAAAAAGCTAAAAAGAAATGTGTGCAGTGGCACAACCGAAAACCGGTGTAACAATTGTCATCTTAGTCTGTCTGTTTTCTTAAACGATTCAGCACTCAAGTCTGTGTTGGTGGCTCTGACTTGTGGGGCTGCTTCCCTCCATCTTCTAGGAGCATTTGGCTTTATTTGGTTACAACTGGAAGAGGTGGGGCTTCTGAGGTATTATATACTTTTATATTCGCCAGAATGTGATCCTCAGATGCCCAGATCCCCCAAACATTGGTCTAAGCCATAGCCAACTTAGTGTTTCCCAAACTCGGTCCTGGGGACCCTCTGTGGCTGCAGGTTTTTGTTCCAACCAGCTTCTGGTTTTAATTGAACTCCTGAGCTAATTAAGTGATGTGGTATTTCCCAAGTTTTGTGTTTAGGGAACAATGTAGAAAACGAAGCTTGGTAAAAAAAAATATATATTAAAATGTACCAAGCAGTTATGGGAATGTACTTTTTTTCTTTTTAACAGTATTTTCATCTTGATTTTCATTCTACTTTTCAAGATGTTTTAATTGTTTAATCCATTATTTACTAATTAGTGGGTCTGACACTAAAGTAGTTGCAGCCTTTGATTATTCAGTGCTGTTTGCCTGGGGCTCTGCTCATTTTAAATTGTCATTAAGACACAACGAAGGGGGTAAAACTGCACAGAGAAAAGGCAAAAAAGAATGAAATCAACAAAAGAGTTAAGCATTTAAATTAAACAGCAACAGCAGAAATATTTCTAAATGTCTTATAAATGTAAAAATCGCACTGCTCTGCTTTTCTGAATGTAGAATAAAAGAAAAATAATTAAATGAGCTCAATGCTATCAGGTGTTGTCACTGATTAGGAATCTGGTTGGAACAAAAACCTGCAGTCACAGGGGGTCCCCAGGACCGAGTTTGGGAAACACTGGCTTAGACAGATGCTGAGCAAGAAAAGCTGAACATCCAAATAATCCTAAGTAATCTTAGGAGACTGATTACTGCAAAAATCATGGCTGAAGGGAAATATCCAATTGAAAATAGCAAGGATCATTGGGCTTCTGAGAGAAGGAATAAAAAAAAAAAACTTGGCCAAAATGAAATAAGACATAATAACAGAACTTAAACTGACAAGACCAGGCCTATTGCAGGAGAACAGTCAACTACTGATGGTTTCCAGAAAGCAATACTTATTAACTCAGAGCAGATAGTGTCCTGATTTCTCCCTAGCATGCATCTTTTTCGTTTGTCTCGACTCATTTATGCTACTATTCGTTACTTCCTTTTCTGTAGAATCATTCTATGATTGAGCTTATGCTTCATGTTTATCAATAGTCTGCTTATACATTTTATATTTGTCTGTCAGACGCATTTTCCAAACTGTCTTACAAAAGAGGTCAACATAACTGAGTAAAATTAGGGTGTGGCTTGTTTGTTCAGCAAATGTAGTAGGACAGGTAACAAGTTTGCCACAAGTGAAAAGATGTAATAACTAATTTACAATCATTTTGATTTTAAAAACTTGTTACAGACCATGTTAGACATCACTGAACACTAAAAATAAATGACACCAGGTTGACAAGATCATTTTTCTTTCAAATAAGTCAAAATGGAATATGCAGTACAATATAAATTTAGGTGCTCCCACCCAACAACTCCAGGACCCTCAGTCCAGACCCATTTCTATTTGTATGGGTAGTTTGGCATAGGTTTTTCTTCACAACATTCTGGGTAACTTCAAGTCACAAAGTCTTTAATGACTAAAGGAAGTTGTGTTCAAGAACATACTGTGTAATGAACTGGTAATCCATTCTTGGTTGATTCCTGCCCTATACCTTTTATATTGTTTGAACTGGCTATGCCACTTCGATAAATCAAATTTAAAATCTGGAAAAATAAATTTGACTGGAATTTAACCGAACACTTTGCAAATCCATTTTTGCAGGTGCCGAGATCACAACCAAATATAGTTTTCCTGCAACCTGTAAAACTGATTGTTTCATTAAAGTGTTTAAATTGTTGAGCTCTGTTTTGGAGCAAATGTCTGTTACATGATTTTTAAATTTGGGCAACTGAGAAAATAAACTTTAAATGGCTGTGTCCCCAGTGAAGACTAAATGAGATTTTTCCCCATTTCCTTAAACCCCCTAGGATGATAATAATCCAGATGCACATTTAAACTGCAAGAACCTGCATGGAACAGTTTCGAATCTCCTTATGGGTGGAACAGAGACGACAAGCACCACACTGCGCTATGGACTTCTAATTCTCATCAAGTACCCCCACATCCAGGGTAGGTCTCAGTTTCCTAGTGAGACACTACAGAATCACTGTATGAAATTCACCAGTTAAAAGCTTTTCTGCATGAACTCTTAAGACTCAATGCAAGCGTTTTTGCCTTGGTAGGATCCTAGGGTGACCCTGTACTCGCTTTCTTTACTGTATAGACCTTAACCAAATCCCATTTATTCTAACCAGCCTGGCCACTGTCATAGTTGACTACTATTGTAGTTCAATTAATCCCCCTTCTTTGATTTCTATAACCCCAGACAATTAGAACACCATATCAAGCAAGAGAAAAAGTTGCTTTTTATTCATAAATTAAAGGTTTCCAGTTGTACCCAAAATACAAGTAAAAATGTTGGCAAAATAATACAACATGGATAGCAAGTAGTTCATGTTATTGCTTAGGCTCTCTATCTTTATTATGTTGGTTGATGTCTGGTGCAATATGGTTTGGCATAACCCTTGAATGGAATGGCTGAAACAAACAGCATGACTTTCTACAAAAATGGAGCATCGGAGAGACGGGCCATGCTTCTGCCACTAATTAATCCTTTCCTTGACACACCTCTTACACAAGTGGGAGTGTCAATGATTCAGCTCTTTAGAACAAATCTGGCCTCATTCTATCCCTATCTATCTTCATATTTGCCACAAGCTTTTTCCCAGGCTGTTCATTCTGAAAGGGGGAAAAGTGTTCATAAGACCCCACCCTCCATGGGCTTATAAATTCAGTTCCTTCCACTTCAGGCTTTTTTTTTTTCTGCTGGGATAAGCTCATTAAATTGTCCCTACACACCCACACTGGTCCACTCTTGCCCCATCTTACTGTAGATTGCCTAAAGCACTTAATAGAACTTCTGATCAGTAATAACATTCCCTAAAACTCCAGGGTGTTGGGTGAATTACACTCACTGTCAGATTTGTGGTTTGTGGGTTTTTTGTTTTGTTTTTTTTTTTTTTGATATCCTTATTAAAATGCTAAACCTTAATACCTATTGGCAAATCACAATAATTTATTTCTGTATATTCTCTAAGAAATTAACTCCCATACCCAAAAAAGACGCGCGCGCACACACACACACACTGGGTGTGAGTGGCGGCAAGGGGTATTGATGAAAGAGATTTTGGAAAAGGCAATTCAGACAGAAGACCCACTTTCAGGTAGGTTGGGTGTGCAATGGGCACCACAAATGGTGTAAATACAATGCACAAAATCATCTTCACAGAGCTCAATGGGCAGTTTATCATGGCCACATCCAATAGGGCAGGGGTCCTCAATCACGGTCCTGGAGAGCCACAGTGGCTGCAGGTTTTTGCTCCAACCCAGTTGCTTAATAAAAAGCACTTATTGCTAAAGTAACACTTCTGCTTCACTTTGGTGATTTTGAGCCCTTATTGCTTAATTTTGTCTTAAACAGCTATTTTAATTGCTCCTTATTATCAATAACATGCAAATGACAAGAGAGAGCAGCATTTCTCCATTTAGCTTATTTACATTTACACCTGTGTGTATTTATCTGCACTATTGGGTTTAATTAAATACTTGGAAGAAAAGTGAAGGACTGAGAATTACTCGTCCATTTTAGCCTTCAAATCATTTGCATGATAGAAAGGGAAAGAAAATCTAGGATATGAGAATGACCTGACATAGCAGAGTTAATTTAATTTCATAGCTTGTTAGTGCTTTATTGGCAAGAATTGCTTTCTAATTAAGCAACCAGGTCAGAACAAAAACCTGCAGCCACTGCGGCTCTCCAGGACTGGGATTGAGGACCCCTGCACTAGGGCAAACTGTTTTGTTTTTGCAAATTGCACCTCACCAAGTGCAGGCACAGAGCAGTGTGACAATTCTCAAGGCAAAATGCAAGACCCGATTATGCCACTCTCTAAATACAGATCTTTCACTTATGAGGGTAGATTTTTTTTTTTTTCCCCAAATACATCAAAACCAAAGTAGAAACTAATTAACAGAACTAGAACAGCTGTCCATCCATCAATTGTAGAATCGCTGCCAAGTTGTAGAAAAGGAGGTGGACAAGCCAGACCAAATCGGTCACAGAGACCTCTGCCAACATGACACCCAAGCCGTTCTATTTCTGAGTCTGTACTGGGCAGGACAATCAAAGTGCCCTTCTACCCTATTGTTCCAGTGCTATTTAATCTGAGATGACTTCATGGCAGGCAAACAACTTTACAGTAGAGCAGTGGTTCCAAGTGCCACATGAGGTTACGGAGAAGAGAAACCATGGTACAGGAGTGGTACAGCTAAATAAATAAAAAATAAAAAAATCTATATCATCTTGACTTTAGTACTTTGTTTTAAAGTATTTCAAAACTGTATATTCGGGTAGGGAGTTTTGGTAAAATTAAGAAACTTGGACAATCTTGCCCAAAACCAGGAGTGTATATCATCTAATCAAAGACTGAATACTTTATCTTTCAGTGAAGATCCAGCACGAGATTGACACAGTGATTGGAAGGGAGCGGTGTCCTGCCTATGAAGACCGCAAGAATATGCCCTATACAGATGCTGTGGTACACGAAATCCAGAGGTTCATTGATCTCATGCCAACAAGTTTACTGCACTCCACCACCAAGGACACAATCTTTCGAGGTTACACCATACCTTTGGTGAGACTCCCACTCCCACTTGAAATCTGCTACCATATTTAACAAAATTATGGTTACTATTTCATATTTTTCCTATAAAATTCACAAGTTACCATCTAGGTAACATGACAATCCATTCCAACTTAAACATGAAAATGTAGTAACACTTTAAAACAATGACTGTACCATTAACAATACATTAACTTTCAGTAGATCCCATTTTGGAGATATGTTATATAGGGCATTATTGTGATGCACTTACAGTATTGCCATTCTTGTCTCATAGCTCAAAAGACATATTTGACACCCATTTGTGTCCAAGTCATCCAGGAATGAGTGAGTATTGATGAGCCAAAAATCTTCAATGGGGTTTTCTCCAGTAAGAAGTTTGTGATACATGGCTGATGCTGTTGGGATGGCCTTATGCCTATGCTGGCCACAAAAGAATAAGGAATTATTTAGTTGAATTAGAAGGTATGGTGTAATCGATGGAAGCCATCATGAATATATTAATAAATTAGGTAAAATTTTCTTTTAAGTTTAGGGGCAGTTTATATGACGCATTAAGCAACAATACAGCTCTGTTTTGTTAAACCAGTAGTTTACCCTATAGCTTTAAAATGACTTAAGTGAAAAATGTATGCATTTTATGATTATTTGATTAAAAAGTACTTAATAAAATAGCATGGATTTAAGCTGACGTCTAATTAAAAGCAGCCATTAAGGAGTATAAATAAAATGCATTATTATTACTTCGTGTATCTGCCGCTCACGTTGTGAAGAGGTGGGCTGAACACACCCCAAGGAGATGCGGTTGCTCCTCTGAAACCCCCTCTTAAATTGTGATGCAATGGGAGCTCATATTGTCAATTTGAGACTGCATGATGAATAAGTTAACCAGATGAAAACATGAACTTTAAGCAGATTAAATCTATTCTGTTAAACCTAGAATTTGATCTTTTAAAAGAATAGTAAAGAGTGTAAATCGGAACATTTTTTAATTTTCCAAACAAAAGTAAAGTTGAGTTAATGCTTACATCTGATGACATTGTTGAATCAAGGTATGGGACCTCAGACTCAAGTCATTGCTGCATCTTTGTGCTCAGACTATTTGGGGCGCCATCTTGTGATGTTTGACCTTCCCTCTGCAGTGTGTTCATGTGGGTTTCTGTGTGGACCTTTTGGAGAAATGCAAGCTCGTTGTTTTTGTTACTTTGCCAAAAAGGCAATGAAAGATAAAGGCCATTTCTTGTGGAAATAAAGAGCAAAATAAAAGCATTACATGTGTAACATTTCACTCCAAATGGATTTCAACCAAAAAAGTAATTTTGGGCTGACCAGATTGTTTTATTTTAAATAGACTAGAGGGCTCTGCCCCTGCTCGCTTCACTCGCGCACACCCACGTGTTTGGTTTACTGAATATACTATACAATACAACAATTTATTTTTGTGTAGCCCAAAATCACACAAGAAGTGCCACAATGGGCTTTAAAAGGCCCTGCCTCCTGACAGCCCCCCAGCTTTGACCCTCTAAAGACCAGAAAAAACTCCCCCCAAAAAAACCCTTGAAGGGGAAAAAATGGAAGAAACCTTTGGAAAGGCAGTTCAAAGAGCCCCTTTCCAGGTAGGTTGGGTGTGCAGTGGGTGTCAAAAAGAAGGGGGACAATACAATACACAGAACAGAATAAATCCTCAATACAGAATAAAATTCTAGAAGTATGGAGTAGAATTTCACATTAGATATCACATAATATGATTTTGGATTTGTTTAGGGTCCTGGAGACTTCATTCATCAAGTGCCTCCCCTATTTTGCCATTCCACATCTGAAAAAGCACTAATCTGATGAAAGGACTACTCTTTCCCATGATTTCTCGGATCCTCCATCGGGGATGACTTTACCTTAGGCAGGCAATATACAATTTAAAGAGATTATTTTCTTGGGAATTGTTACATATGCATTATTTTTACTTTAAAAACCTTTGTAAAAACAATACTTGGCCTTTATTTTCAGCCCCGGGCGTGGTTACATCTTTCTCGCCAGACGTATAACGCTGCTCACGTTGTGAAGGTGAGGTGCGGCTGAACGTACGCTAAGGATATGTCGTCGCATCATCTGTTTTCCTGCTGCTGGCGTTTTGCTTGTCTCTTGTCATTGTTTTAAGAGCTGGGTGCACATGATACTTGTCTGCCAAAAGCAATCCAACAACTGCTAGGGTTAGATGTCTGTGGACTTGTTTTAAATGATGGCTCACTGCTTGGTCTCGCGTGAAGTTCTAAAAACAATACTTGTCCTTTATTTACGGCCCGGGGTGTGGTTAAATTTCTTGCAGGACGTAAAACGCTGCTCGTGCACGGTTAGGGGAGTTGCTGCTGTCCCGCTGACCTTCAATCTTTTTAAAGCCTTTACAGCCACTGTCCTTTTTCCTACTTTGTGTGTCTGCTGCTCGCGTTCTGATCGTTTCTCCATCATCTTAAATATACACCTGACAGAATTGTGTTTTCCAAACTTGTTCTTTTTAGCACTTTCTCTCCACTGCTTTTGGGTCTCTTTTCTCCGTGCTTTTCTTCCTCCTTCGTTTAGTCGTCAACGTTTCATTTCTACCCTTTTCATTCAATTTCCACCCTATTCATTTCTACCATATTGACCTTCTACACTTTATATGCACTGAGAGCCCTGGAGCTGTGTGTGCTGCGTGACTGCCTTTACACTACTGATTTGTTTTTTCTCTCCGTGGTCTTATTTGTTGTTGCTTGTAAGTAGGGCGTGTCTTGTAAGAATCTCGTTCTATGTTCCCGTGAGACGCACCATGGCAAGTCTTTCATCTCACGGGTCTTAAATGTCTTCCGAGAAGATCACATATCGTAGGCTTGCTTTTTCTTTCCAGGACAGGATTTCTTTTTATAATAGAGAGACAAAGGTGAAAGGGAAGTTTTACTGTATGTCATAATTCAGACAACTGGCTTTCCTTTGACTGAATTCTTGCACTTGTTGTTTTATGAGTTGGCAGTGCTTTCATGTGGAACTTCTGGCTCAGCAATTTGAATTTACCATGTCGGAGAGCGCATTTAATAGAGCATTTTTATTTTAAAGTGACTTTTTTGCGTGATACCACACATGATAGTATAATGATGAGGACATTTTAGGAACTCAAACTTTTTGAAAACACATCTTTTATCAATGCAATTTTGTTTTGTTGTCATCCAGGGTACAACAGTAATTCCTTTGCTTCACTCTTGCCTATATGACAAGAAGTACTGGGAGACTCCCCGCTCCTTCAATCCAAATCACTTCCTGGATGAAAATGGCTGCTTCAAAACGAATCCGGCTTTTGTAGCATTTTCTACAGGTAAAGGAAAGTGGTTCAATCATGCTTTTATTTTTGTCATCTTTGATAGTAAGCATTATTAATAATGAGAGATTGCAACCTCAACTAGACTCTTATCCACCTTCTAGTCCTATCATCCATTTACATTGTATATACAGAAACAAAAGTAATTTGAGAAAAAAAAATAGAAAATAGATTTCAGGTATCTATTGTCTAGATGTGTGATTATAAAAAGGCATGATATCTTAAGATAATTTTTGTCCATTGCAACATGTATTACTACTTTACAAATGACTTTCAGCAAGTAGATGTACAATTGACATACAGTCTATATCAGTGGGGAACTGCATTAAAAGTTACTGCGTTCATGAGTTGCTCTGCTTTCTTCGGCAGTCTTCTGGAGCAGATGTGAGAGGCCTGTCATATAACTAGTAACATGGAGCTGGCAGCATTTTAACATTGCTGTCCGTCCACTCCAGTATCCAGTGTGCTTTTTTTTAAATATCTATTTTTCTTGTAGTATCCTAAATATATGCAGCTTTAGTTGATTGTAAATTACGCTGTGTGAATGTGCCATGAAGTGGACTGGAACACCATGTTTCCAACACCAGTTAAAAAAATTTAATAAATGTGAAAAAATCAGTATGTGTTTTATTGTGGGTGGCATGGTGGCGCATTGGGTAGTGCTTCTGCCTCGCAGTTAGGAGACCCGGGTTCACTTCCCGGGTCCTCCCTGCGTGGAGTTTGCATGTTCTTTTCTTGCATGTGTTTCCTCCCTCAGTCCAAAGACATGCAGGTTAGGTGCATTGGCGATTCTAAATTGCCCCTGGCAGGTGGTGTGTGTGTGTGCTGCGGTAGGCTGGCGCCCTGCCTGGGGTTTGTTTCCTGCCTTGCACCCTGTGTTGGCTGATATTGGCTCCAGTAGACCCCCGTGACCATGTAGTAAGGATATAGCAGGTTGGATACTGCATGAGTGAATGGATGGATCATTGGGAAGGACCCATAGTAGTAATGCAGTTGCATATGGGAGAGTGGTTAAGGGTTTATTACTAGTTCAGTTCCACTTCCCCTTCTAAATCTTTAGACTCCATGTTGGCGAGATGTAGCAACAATAAAGGTAGGGGAGAGGGTTTAAACTTTTTACTCCTTTAGAGTTTTAACATTCTTAATGTCTGAAAGCAGAAGCAAAGATGTGTGACAATCTCTCTATAATCCTGCATGTTTAACAGCTATTCCTGACAGACACACCCAATGCGCAACTGTGTTCAGGTGACACTCTCAGTTCTTTCTTTTCTGTTGTTTGTCTAACAGCAGGGTCATTCTGAGCCTTTTTCAGTGTTCCTACTTTCACTTGAAGCTATTGACCTTTTAAAGTTTTGTTGGCACGCACAGAGAGAACCTATAGTTTTACTCACTGTCCAGTACCATTTTGTTAGATAAGTACTTGTGTTCAATCAGTGGGGATGCACATACTGTATATAGCCAATCTGTCCATATTCATGTCGCTTGCATGCATGCTGATGTCCAATGGTTTGATAAACTTGCCCGAAGTACTGAAAGTCCAGAAATTACCGTTTTTAATTAATGACTGACATTTTGCTTGTCTACTTCAATACTTTGCAAGTACTTCCTCTTATGCGTGGTTTAGACTAGTTGCCGCTGCAAAGATTTGAAAGTTCAAATAAGGGTATACAGTCTTATAATTCTTATCATGAACTCTTCTCTATAATACTTTAACAACTTAACATCTGCAATAAACTGTATTATTGCTTCTAGGATGTCTATCACCCTAGTTCTGTTAAGTCATAATTTTTTTTTTTTTCCCCAGGAAAGAGAGTGTGCATAGGAGAGGGCCTGGCCCGCATGAGCCTGTTCCTGTTTTTCTCAATTCTCCTACAGAATTTGTCTTTCTGCTCCACTGGAAACCCTGAAGAAATTAATCTTGCTTCAGATGAAAGTTGCTTTGTTAAAGTCCCGCAACCCTACAAGCTCCTAGTTTGTCCTCGGTAGCTAACAAAGAATATATGAACAGACTATATTTTGAGGGCATAATCTTTTTATTATGGCGGTGATGTAAAAAATTTTGAAGGTCTTTTAGCAATCTATTTCTGGGATTAATCAATTCATCTATCCACTGAGCCAACAAGTGGCTTTTTATTATAGCTCTCTATAACTGAAGAAATGTCCTCATAAACTAGTCATTACCAATTGTTTAAAATGTTAGTTTTTAAATATACTTTTAGCAATTTTACACATACTTGAGAGATTTCAATGTAAAAGTAATTTATATTGGTAAATTTGTGTGGATAATAAAATTTTAATTTTAATTGTTCTGGATTTTATCACTTAGTATCTATCCAATCTTCTGAACAGCTTTTCATTAAAGTACAAGGTGAGAAAGTGAGAGCAAGGCAGAAACAAAGTCTTCACAAGACACACACACGTGCACAGTCATACTGAGCCAATTGGGAGATGCTAAATAACCTAAACTGCTCATCTGTAGCATGCGAGATGGAACTGGACTCTCTTTACATTCAAATCACCAGAGTTCAATTAACACTTGCATAGTTTTCATGTACAAACTAACACTGATTTTTTGCTGCGTGCACAAAACTGTTATTAGATTTGTTCACATACAATGCAAAAAACACCTACTGCGATAGCTATGTCTGTTTGCCTGAAACAATTCTCATCCAAGTGGACCAATTTTGTTGAAATTTGACACTTACTCTTAAAGGAAATTTTGTCGGGAGTGTTCATTTTTCATTTGGGATATCTGAGCTACAACAGATGGCACCAATCCATTATCCAACCCACTATATCCTAACTACAAGGTCATGGGGGGGCGGGGTATGGGTCTGCTGGAGCCGATCCCAGCTAACACAGGGTGCAAGGCAGGAAACAAACCCCGGGCAGGGCGCTATATATATATATTTATTTATAAATAGGGGTCATTCAGGAAAAAAGATTGGTTCGTAAATGTGTGTGTGTGTATATATATATTTGGGTTTGAATACATTGGCTTGAACATATACATCCGTTTTAGATATGTATATGTATATGTGTGTGTGTATGTGTGTGTGTGTGTGTGTGTGTGTGTATATGTATATGTATATATATGGGTTCAGATATATACATGGATTGAGATATATACATTGGTTTTGAATACATCTGGTCAGATATATACAGTGCGTTGGTTGAGATGTATGTATGCATAGATCTTTTCTGATATATAAATAGAAATAAATGAACTGAATAGGCAGATAAAAAGAGAAATAATAAGCTATAACAGGAAGTAAGAAATTTTAAGTTCTAATGTGGTTTTCTATATATATGATTTGAGATCGATAATACTCTGTTATACATTGGTTGAGATACATCCGTTCAAAGATATATATTATATATCAGTGTTGAAGTAATGATAGATATATATATATATATTGGGATTTACAGGCAGGCACCCATGTTTAGCATCTCCCTTTCGCTTCATCATTACTTCAACACTGTTGTAATTTTTGTGCATATTTTATACAAATAGCATATGCCTGTCTGTCGCGTTTTGTTTCATATGCCGTCTTGGTTGGGGGTCCTCAATTTCAAAGCACTTTTTTTGCTTTCATTATTTAAAACACTCCTACAGATACCCGCCTTGGCTCATTGTACCTGCCTCACTTGGTCCCTCCTGTCCCACCCGTGACAGATTCTTCTCAAAAGCCGAGTTACTGGAAAGCATTGATCCCAACCGAAGTACGTCCCAATTTTTCACCTCAAGTCATGCTGGTTATCATTAACCGAAAGCTGCCCGGTGATATCTGTTATTCCGTATTGGCAGCACGGCGATCTGCTTCAGCAAGGAACTTAGTTCCATTTGTTGAAAGGTTGTTATGAAGGAAAACACTGAAATAGTGCTGTTTCTTCTGAATGTTTATCAGGGATCAGAATGATCAGAATATCCCTGTTTCACAAATAACTGTTGTTTAACTACACTGTAAAGAATTGCTGTAAATTTACAGTGAGTTTCCTACAGTATTTTCCTGTTTTATTTACACAGTAACATGCTGTAATATTTTAAAGAATGGCTGTACATCTACAGCAAATGGCTGTTTTCAAAACTTAATACAGTAATATACCAAATACAGTAACATACTGTAAACTAGTTAAGGTACAGTAACATACTGTACAAGCAAGGCATTCTGGGATTGGTTTGACTGAGGAAGTAAGAGCGGTGCAAGTTGAGAAGAGGTTTTAGTTCAGAAAACCACATTAGAACTTTTAAAACTTCTTGCGTCCTGTTATGTTATAGCTTATGATTTTATCTTTTCTGCCTATTCAGTTCATTAATTTTTAATACAAAGTATTATTCATTTTGCACTTTCCATTGAGTGAGACCGGGAACAGTGTGTGAGGCGGGAGAATTGAAAGTTCCAGAAACCATTCATTGCCGTTTTGACTTGATGAGCCTCTGTCTCATTTTTTTGTGCTTTTTTTTTTTTTTTTTGTCTGTGAGTGAGTTCGTTAGTTATTTAATTTGGCAATCGTTTCACATCCTCGGCATCTGTGTTTTGTATGTGTGTATAATTTGCATAACTTTGTTAGTTTGTACTTAAAGTATCGAATAGCCTGTATAGGCTAACACAACTGTTTTGCCCAGCTTGTAGTGGAAAGCCATTTCGTCCAGTTAATGCTTAAACAATACCTTAATTTTTAAATTATCACAAAGTACTCTGCATATACATTTTTGCTCAGTGTGTCATTAGACCACGTACATTCATTCTAAAGTAAAATGTCAGTTAGACATCCTGGCATTATAAAATAACAGATGTTACCGTGCACTATCATTTTACATATAAGGACAAAGTGATTTTGCACAAAGTACACAAGTTCCAAACTCTTAACTCGGTAAAGTTTAAAGTTAGTCAAGGCAGTTGTGGCAGCTTAGCTATTTGTTACCAGTTAGTGTCCACTAAGGAACCTGCTTAAAGCAATGAGTTGTTGCATATTTTTCTGACTTAAATAGATTAACTAACTGACATAAAATGCTGCAGCGTCAATTTTGTGATCATGGTTTTGAAACAATATTGCTGTTTTGTCAGCACATTAAAATTTACAGTTATGTTCCTGTTATTTTATAGATCATGTATCCATCTACCTTACAAAAAGTGAATCACGCCAGGAAAACATCTTAGTACATTCCTATTAAACTTTAGAAGCACTGATTTATTATTCAGGAAACAATATAAGGAAACAAAAGCTGAAATCGGAACAAAATATATTCTCTGATTTATTTTCCAATGGCAGATACATTTATGAGAATAGTGTGTTAATACTGATTCAGAATCGTTAGGCTTAATCTTACATGAAGTTGCCAATTGACTTGGATCAAGAAAGCAAAAACCCGAGATTCTTGCTGTTTGTGTCATGCGTGCAATCCTGTTACTTGTCTGTAGGTCAAGCATTGACCACATGTCGTTAGTTTAGCTGTGCAGGATTTTAAATGCTTAGGTCAAGTACCAGAGCAGGAGACAGTGTCGGCTAACACTACATTTGGTGGATCTGTTGCAAATTTTAGCAGGAGTAGCAACTTTTGTAGATATTGTGACTGTCAAACATTCCAGTCACAGAACAGAAATGATGGTGTTTGTATCTGGGAAAATTCAGTCGATTCTCATTCATGGCAATTCCAATGTACAGTACATGTTGTCACAAAAATCTTTCTTGTAGACCAAGGAGTTCACTGATTGACATCACAAAATTTGGGTCACTTATGCATTAATCAAAATAATCTGCCTGCCTTGTGTAGTCTGACTATAATGGTTCTTCGTCATTCTTTTCCAGTACTAGAATGATGTCTGAGTTACAAAAATAGATCAAGCAAACCTTACTGTGAGTAATACCAAACCTACCTGAGGAGCCACTCAATCAGTCAGTTGAGAAATGTGTAGGCTGAGGAGTAGAAGATTTAATGTACGTGAAAGAAGAGGATTTCTTAAGAGTTCATACAACCTGTCCAGTGCCAAACTGTTCAGCGCCTGGAAAGATCATGGTAAGTCTGACAATAAGCTAATTATATTGTTTGTTGTGACACTCTTGAACTGAGATTTCATTACATTTTTCAGAACAAAGAAGCAGCATTTTGGTTCAGTAATTAGTTTGACCTAGGTGGTCTCAAAATTCACCACAAATGCGCTCCTCAGTAAGAAAATGGATGGACTCGCGCTTCAAGCAGATGCGAGTTAAATATTTTTTGAAAATCCTATGCATGATTGCATGCGTGACTTATATGTTGTAATGTCTGCTTGAATGTGTTGTCAATTTTTGTTTTCTTTTACTTCAGGCATTTGCCACTTCAGCAGATGTCCAAGGAACACTCAACTTGCCTTACAGTCCTTGAATTATAATTTTTGGTATGTAGACATGATAGTGCAGATATCTAATTGTACCTGATAAGTTTCTTATGTTTCAGAGTACTCTTTAATGAATGTAATTTTTATTCTTAGGTCAAACTCCAATGCTCACCATCCACTGCTGGTTGCTTAAAGGTCACGTTGTATGTGAGGGAACACAACTCGGCTTTGTCTGTGGCCGTGCTGCTGCGTTTGCTTCATGTTATGATTTCAACCTCCAATATAGGAAGAGACTGCAAGCACCCTTGATTTTGTTCAAAGGTAAAACATTGGTTTATTTTCCATACATACATTTTCATTAAAACTGACTTTCACTTCCATCAGACTTTATTACACACTTCCTGCAAAACGTTTGCACACTCCTCTTAGACACACAGTAAGTTTATTCTCCTTCTCATACCCTATTAAACTTTTGTGACACACTATTAACCATCCTGACACACACCATGATATTTTTTCTATAAATTAAATCGGTTAAAAGTGAGTATTGGCAAATTGTTATGTACTTGAATCTTTTTAAGAGAATGCAAATTGTTGAGAGTGCAGGAACTAAGGAACTGTTTTGAAGATGTGTTTTAGTCATGACAAAGTGAATGATTGATTTTTTTTTTTTTTTTTTAATTTTATAAATAATTAAGTACATGTTTTTTCTTTTTGTCATTTAGATAATATTGACATGAACCCTGAACAAATGTTCAAGGCCATTCAAGGAAAAGCTACATCCAAGAGGACTAGCCAAGTATAACAAGAACACAGTAAACCCCCATTTTTCCTATACACTTTGTAAGATAATGGACTTTGAATGGAATTTGGTCTGAGTTCATCCAAGACCTATTTGCCTAAACTGTCAAAATTTAAAAGTGAACAATTTTGGTCTAACATGGTGTTCATATTCTATAATTTTGGTCTAACATGGTGTTCATATTCTATTATAATGTGAAAGTGAACATTGGTGCTACTTTCAAATTTAGTACTGAATGCTGCACTATATGTTTATTGCCAGTGTTTCCCATCTCTGTTGCAACCATTTGTGTTTATCTGAAATAATGAAAGACTGCTAACAATTAAAAAAACTGGTAATGTAAAAAGCTAATCAAGACCATAAAAATAAATTGTATTGAAATGTTTCAAATGAAGCATTATTTGTTTAATCTGTCAGTAAATACTGCAGTATAATGTCATTATCAATGCTGTAGTGACACTATAAAATGCTATTCACAGCATGACTAATGTAAAGATAGAATACATAATAGAAAATACAGTTCTAACATTTTCTCATGTAATTTTACAGTAAAAATGTCCTTGTAATTTTACAGAAATACTGGCTGCAGAGTTGCCAGCCACTTACTGTATGTTTACAGTGAAGCTGCTGTAGTTAACATTTACAGTATTACACTGTGATTTCATGCTACAGTATTGTACAATTATATTACAGTATCATACTGTAGTATGAAATTACAGTGTAATACTATAATTGTTAACTACAGCAGCTTCACTGTAAAAGTACAGTAAGTGGCGGGCAACTCGGCTGCCAGTATTTTATTCTAAAATTACAACGAAAAATTTTTGTGTGTTTTTATAGTAAAACTGACAAAACGACACACATGCACACGTACACGCGCACATACGCGCGCACACACTTAACCAGTAATGTGTGGGACCCACGATTTGTGAGTGAGTGTATGGGTCAGGGGCAATCAAGAGACGCTGGTTTATCATTGACCGAAAGCCGCCCGATGATTTCTGTTATTCCGTATTGACAGCATTTCATTAAAGGGCGATCTGTTTCAGCAAGGACATTATTCCTGTTTTCTGAAAGGATGTTATGGAGGAAAACACTGGAATAGCTCTGTTTCTTCTGAATGTTTATCAGTGATAAGGGATAAGAATGATCAGAATATTCCGGCTTCACAAATAACTGATGTCTGTTTTTATTGTAAAACTGACAAAACCACGTACACGCACACAACACACACACACACACACACACACACTCGGACTCTCACAAATCGTAGGTCGCACACACTACTGATTAAGTGTATCTGTCCCGGGCGATCATTTTTTCACCCCATAAAACGTTAGTTCATCAAAGATAGAAAGCAGCGCGGTGGTTCCTATTATTCCTTATTGGCAGCATTTCATTTAACATAATATAAAATCATATAAAATGGTAAAGAATCTGCGTCGTAGACTTATGTTGTGTCATATTTCTTCAAAAAAGTCTTTAATTAGTTTGCTTGAAAAAAATCTTACGCCACACCTGTGAACCGTTGAAAATCTCAATCAAATAAATATTTGAACAGGTGCTCTAAAATGTGCCTCGTAGAATTCAGTGTCCCTTCTCAAGTGCACTGAGATGTGATTGCTGTGGAACTCCTCTTGTTCGCGTGCCTTTGTGTGCCGTTTGTCATGTTTTAACGCATGCTCTGTGCAAAATGCTGTCATATCTGTTAGTAAACACGCACGCGCAGCGATGTCCTGATGTCTGCGTTCTAAGGATGCAGGTACATTAAACGCTATTGACGTTTTCCCGGGGTGCTCTGTGATTTGAGAGAGGACAGTAAACTTTGTTAAAATGATATCGAAAAATACTAGTGGTCTGTTGTATTTTCAGTCGTTTTGGCGTATTTACTGTTCTGTTACTAAAAACTTCTTCAACGGGGCTCATCAAAGAAACATGGATAGTAAGATTTAGTAAAATATCAGTAATAATAATACATTGCTCGACACCCAGTAACACATTACAAAGACATTTAAAAGAGAGCTCGTTAAAATAAATGTAGCAATCCATTGTCATAAGTGACAGCTTGCTCTTAAACATTTACACAGATGGTTTTTCCTGGGGATAAAAAAGGAAAAAAATCCACGGGAAAGGCTTTGTTGTTGAACTCAAATTTCACCTCCGCCATGTGAGTCATTAAAACTATTAGAATGAAAACGCATGTCTCATCCACTGGTCGGGACGCTCATTTCCATGGCTGCTACAGAGCCGTAAAATGTGTGCTCTCCGACTGCTGATTACAAAATGAGCACCGGAGAGATAAAAATATGTAAAATTGATTTTAAAAGGTCGTAGATATAGTTTTCTATATGATCTTCTCCACTATGTGTCTGCATCCTATCCCCTACAGGGAACACTCGTTTCCATGGCTGGAGCAGATCCATGGGCTTGTGTGCACTCTGTCTGCTACTTTCAAAATGAACCCTGGATAATCTGAAATCCATGGTAAAAGATCGATGAAAGTCTTCATCACTTTCAAGTCTACTGTGTCCCAATATGCTCTAAACTCAAAGGGACATTCACTTCTACAGCTGAGGTTTTGCCTCAGTTGTGAGCCCCAACTGTTGCTTGCAGAATGAACATTGGACAACTAAAATTTATTGGATTGGCTGTTTTTTTCATTATATATTAATTTATTCATTCGGCCTCTGTTTTTTTTTTTAAAAAAAAAAAAAAAAAAGCAAGCAAATTTTCCCTTAGAGGACAAATAAAGTTCTATCTGAAACATGAGACTTGTACAAATTTGTCAAATGAAGTACCAAATATCCAATACACATTTGTATGACAAGTCAATTAAGAGTCCAACAAACAGCATATTAAAGATATTAAAACATTTTATTGAATCTGTTCTGACAATTTATAGTCTTAATTAAAATAATGATTATAATTATCAGAAAATGTAGCCATTTTAATGTCGGCATAAAACCAGGCCAGTAACATCTTTGTGAAATAATATCAATAGTTTTATAAATTTCAGAATGTACACTGATAGCACTGGCATGAACTTCCTTACAAGTATCGTTTGTCTCCTAAACTCAACAAATAACTTTCATATTCCTCCTGTTGCCCTGCTTGTCATTTTTGACAATAGTAAAGGTCATCCACTTGAAAAATTATATTCATGCAGCAATTAATAATATGGTTATAATGTAAAACACTTCAGATAAACTGGCAAAATGTACATTTTCTTTGTTTAAGTTGACTTCTTCAGTGGATCTAACACTTACAACATGGGTCACTACAACACACATACACAAATATCTTTTAGTATTGTTTAAAATAGTTAGTATCTGTCCTCTATCCAAGCCACCCATTTACAAAAGAGATTTAAAGGCTTGGGCCAGATGACAAAAAATGAGACGGAAAGAAATGGCAGTCTAGTGCTTGCCACACTGACACTCGCTCATACTACTACTGTTTAAAAGTGCTACCCAACCTGATGCGAACTACAGTGGTGTGAAAAACTATTTGCCCCCTTCCTGATTTCTTATTCTTTTGCATGTTTGTCACACAAAATGTTTCTGATCATCAAACACATTTAACCATTAGTCAAATATAACACAAGTAAACACAAAATGCAGTTTTTAAATGATGATTTTTATTATTTAGGAAGAAAAAAAAAATCCAAACCTACATGGCCCTGTGTGAAAAAGTAATTGCCCCCTTGTTAAAAAAATAACCTAACTGTGGTGTATCACACCTGAGTTCAATTTCCGTAGCCACCCCCCAGGCCTGATTACTGCCACACCTGTTTCAATCAAGAAATCACTTAAATAGGAGCTGCCTGACACAGAGAAGTAGACCAAAAGCTAGACATCATGCCAAGATCCAAAGAAATTCAGGAACAAATGAGAACAGAAGTAATTGAGATCTATCAGTCTGGTAAAGGTTATAAAGCCATTTCTAAAGCTTTGGGACTCCAGCGAACCACAGTGAGAGCCATTATGCACAAATGGCAAAAACATGGAACAGTGGTGAATCTTCCCAGGAGTGGCCGGCCGACCAAAATTACCCCAAGAGCGCAGAGACGACTCATCCGAGAGGTCACAAAAGACCCCAGGACAACGTCTAAAGAACTGCAGGCCTCACTTGCCTCAATTAAGGTCAGTATTCATGATTCCACCATAAGAAAGAGACTGGGCAAAAACGGCCTGCATGGCAGATTTCCAAGACGCAAACCACTGTTAAGCAAAAAGTACATTCGGGCTTGTCTCAATTTTGCTAAGAAACATCTCAATGATTGCCAAGACTTTTGGGAAAATACCTTGTGGACTGATGAGACTGTTTGGAAGGCAAATGTCCCGTTACATCTGGCGTAAAAGGAACACAGCATTTCAGAAAAAGAACATCATACCAGCAGTAAAATATGGTGGTGGTAGTGTGATGGTCTGGGGTTGTTTTGCTGCTTCAGGACCTGGAAGGCTTGCTGTGATAGATGGAACCATGAATTCTACTGTCTACCAAAAAATCCTGAAGGAGAATGTCCGGCCATCTGTTCGTCAACTCAAGCTGAAGCGATCTTGGGTGCTGCAACAGGACAATGACCCAAAACACACCAGCAAATCCACCTCTGAATGGCTGAAGAAAAACAAAATGAAGACTTTGGAGTGGCCTAGTCAAAGTCCTGACCTGAATCCAATTGAGATGCTATGGCATGACCTTAAAAAGGCGGTTCATGCTAGAAAACCCTCAAATAAAGCTGAATTACAATAATTCTGCAAAGATGAGTGGGCCAAAATTCCTCCAGAGCGCTGGAAACGACTCATTGCAAGTTATCGCAAACGCTTGATTGCAGTTATTGCTGCTAAGGGTGGCTCAACCAGTTATTAGGTTCAGGGGGCAATTACTTTTTCACACAAGGCCATGTAGGTTTGGATTTTTTTTTTCTCCCTATATAATAAAAAACATCACTTAAAAACTGCATTTTGTGTTTACTTTTGTGTTATATTTGACTAATGGTTAAATGTGTTTGATGATCAGAAACATTTTGTGTGACAAGCATGCAAAAGAATAAGAAATCAGGAAGGGGGCAAATAGGACTTCCAAGATACAGCGGTGTGAAAAATTATCAGGTTTATTTGGATTTAAAAAACCTAAATAATAGTAGTAATAATTAATAATATCTTACATTTATATTGCATTTTTCTGGCTACTCAGAGCGATTTTCGTAGACATGCTTAAATAGACCGTGTAAGCACATTTTTTTTTTTTTTAATTAGTGGATGGGTGGATCAGTAAGGACATAGTAGACAAAAAAGTGATTATAGGAGACTTCCTTCAATCTTTTTTAATAAATTTGTGGACAGTTTTGTAATTCCAGTATTTATTTACAAGCAGAAGACGGGGGCACACATTTCTATAGAATAGACAAAGCTGTGAAAATAAGTTCCTCCTCCGCTAGAAGGGATTAAGAGACACACTCGATATGAAAGTGCTATAAAAGACTGTCTGATAAGCTTATTAAAGAAACTATGCGCAAGTTTAACTGCCTGGTGTTCATTTTGTAATGGACCACAGCAGATGAGGAATGCCACAGACTGCTACAAGTTTTTAAAATACATTTGAGTTTTAATCTCCCATGAAAAACGGCACACAGAACTCCTATGTGTTTTATAGGATAATTGCACCTACTGTGAAAATGAGATTCCTTTCCAATGTACAGGGGTGAAAGGGTGGTTGTGATAGGAAATGTATTTATTTAAAGCCCATTGTGGCACTTGTGTGATTTTGAGCTATACAAAAATAAATTGTATTGTATATCGGGTAAACCAAACACAGAGGTGGGCGAACGAAGCGAGCAGGGGGCAGAGCCCCCTAGTAGAGTAAAAAAAAAAGTGCGGAAAAGTTTTGCACATCCGTCGTATTTGAGTCTCAAAATAACCTGCGCATTTTAATGGCACAGTCTCTCCATAAGCAACAAACCTACATGTTTTACTAAAAACTATACCTTTCTGTGTAAATATTCTTTTTAAGAAATTCTGACTGATTACATTTTTCCATGTACTTTGACTGTTTCTTTACCTTTAGGGTAAATATGGAGTAGACAAACTTTTCTGAATCATCTGAACTTGGTTTATAAACTGCTCTTATGGACTTTTCTTTAGTTGCTTGTTTAACATTATTCATTTCTTTTTTCTGATCACTTTCTTTCTGCATGCACGTGCGTAATTTGCAAAGTTTTTGCAATATATGAGGGATGTTCAAAAAGTTTCTCCACTTTTATATTTTCATTGGAAACGGTGAAGGCAGGAGGAGTAGTAATTGGGCATTACAAAGTTGGTACAATGCTGGGAAAACTGCATCACGAATGAAGGTGACTATGTAGAAAAGTGATGTAATTTGTTTTTGAAATTCTTAATAAATAGAGTTTTAAAAAAGTGAGGCAAATTTTTTGAATGTCCGTCATTTATTTTTCTGTCTTTCCTACACACTCGCTGGTTTTATGTGTTGATAGCCCACATCTGTATCGCCACTAGTTATTTTCTTCGCTTTGATTTCTTCTTTGCTGGTTCTTTCTCTTCTGTTTTGTAAAATAAAAATGTTTGGTAAAATTAATGTGACTTTATTTTAATCTAACCGCTTGGTTGATTCTGCTTGTGCTGCTTCATAAATTCTTGCAACTGTTAGCACTCTGTGTGTTAATCCTTTTTGCTGTAGCAATTTGTCACACAGGCTCTTGTCGGCACACTTCTCTACCAGTTGATCTCTCAACATGTCTAACTCGAAAGCATCAGTTCACCATGATTTTGCTGACTCTCCCAATGAATTCAAAAATACATCGACCAACTGCTTCTTTTGCTGACTGAGCTCTTTGTCTGAACTTATGGCGTTTTGAAACAGCATTTCACCGCGTCATGAAGTATGTGTTCAAAGTGGCAATAGTCTGTTAAAATGTGTTTTTCTCAACTGGGAGATGCATCCAGCAATTTTGGGTCTCATCACACCTGCCAAAAAGGTTTGCTACACTGAATTTACACCTGGAGATCCCTTACTGCAAGGGAGCAGTGCAACCTCCATGCCACCATGCAACACCCCTGTTTAATACATGCTTTAATGCATTTCATCATGAAAATTATATCAAGTATTTATCTTAGCATTCTAAATGTAGAGATGGGAAAATGATACCAAAGTGTCAAAGCTTGCTTAAGTCATTCTGAAGTGTAGTGAGTTGAATCACTGTGACCCGTGACGTTTGAAGCTTCGAACGCCACCAGTGCTTCACAGCGCGCTTTATTGGTTTGACAGTTTTGGCGCTAAATTCATAGGTAGCCTATATAAAAATGCATCATTTTCATTCAATAACGTTGGGTTGTGAGGAGAGAGAGATTTTGGAGAGCTTTGATGGCAGATGGCGACTAACAGTGGAAAACTGCATTCAGAAGTTAAATAGTACAAATGTACATGAGCCTTAGCAGAATAAAATGAACACAGACTTTTCTGACCTTTTATTGGTGACTTGAGACTGAAACCGTGAGTGCTGCTTCACCTGAGGTCATGAGAGCTTGCCTTGACCTCAGTTAACCACCAGATGTCGCTCTTCATACTGGAGCTGAGGCTTCAAAGCTTTTTTGGCACAAATAGAAAAAAAGCCTCAAAGCTTCATGAGGCTTCATTTTCCCATCACTATCTAAATGTTCAGAGGGCAGTAATATCATGAAGTGAATGTATTCTGTGTGGCGGTCACTGCCTGCGGCTCCTCTCACTGCAAGAGGAAGTCAGTTTAGGAAGCACGTAGCAATTCAAAGCTGGGCCAGGGAACACTTAATACAAAGCATTTAATGTGCTACATTAGTTATGACGGGGTTTGAGAAAATCTAGTAAATAAAACATTGATTTACGACATGGTAAGGTTAAACTAAAGACAGAAAAAACAAAACTTTAAAGTGCAAGTTTCAACTTTAATCTCAACATAAACGATGAGAATAAAGTGGAACTGTCAAGAATAAAATGGAAATGTTGACGTTAATCTCGACAAACGGCAAGATTAAAGTGGAAATGTTGAGAATAAAGTCGACATGTGGACTTTTTTTCGACATACACTTTTTTTTCTTCACTGAGTCCGTATTGTTTTCCTTCTAATTTCTGAGGTCCTGTTTTTTAATCTTACATAAGCATACAATGGAAGCTTCAAAGGTGTGCCCGGCAGTGAAGTCCCGAGTACACCTTGACTGTTTTTTTAAAGTTGCATGGTTTCAAAAGATAAAAATCTGCATTTTAGACCTGAGCAGCTTTAGCGCCTATTCACACACAAATCTTTGATCAAAAGATGCACTTTATAGTAATACAAGTCTCTCTCTCTCTCTCTCTCCCCACACCACATAAATATAGAAATTCATTGCAAGTGATTCTTTCCACAATACCTAATGGAAAAATAATCCTTAAAATTCAACAGTTAAGCACTGGCAGGCATACTGATTTCTAACAGATCCGCTTTTTAAATCGGTGTTTTCAAGACATTTTTTTCCATTTAGAAATCGGCACATCGACTACTGAATTCTATCTGTTTATCCCCATAGCTGCTCCTTTGAGTTCTGCTGACCCGTACCTTACACTTTTACGAATAAATATGCAACGATGGCTATTCAGAACAAATGCAATAAGGGAACCCATTTTTGTTTAACCAAAAAAAATTTTTCTTTACGTCCGTAATGGGTTAAATAATAAACATGATTTAGATGGTAACAAATTTGTGAAATACCAATGAGTTGTGCTTTTTAAAAGGACTCCTCTTGCATACAATAACACTATAGGTACTGTACATGTTTTCTTATCTTTTAGTGTTCTGCTATGTAGGTTACCATATATTAGAGTTTTTTCTACATATTAGGTGGTTTTTCTAAGAACAAACTTCATATATGCAAAGAACCCATCTCATAAGAAAATATTGCTTTGTCAAGCAATAGTTTTACATGGAATCACACAACCCAGTAAAAAACCATAAAGTGCCATTAAAGAACCAGGATTTAAGAGTTTAGAGCACTCTAGCATTGAGGCTCACAAGCAAAGCTCTAAACATCCAGTGCTGTACTGGTGTTGTAAACCTGCAAAATGTTTGACAATGTGGAACTCAAGAATTTTGTAATTTGCTTAAGGAATGTAAATTCTGTTTCATCCCTCTTTAAATTTGTTGTAGAAAGAATTGTTTGATAATATAAATTGGAAAATAGCTTGGATAATTCCTGGTAGTATTGTATTGAAATATTGTAAAAAGAGTTCATTCCAGATTGTTCATAAGTAGTTCAAGTAATTTCAAAGTATAAACAGGAGCAGGATGTGGTATAGCGGGTCCACAGCTCTCTCAGCAAAGGCCAGTTTTAAGTAAATCATCACTGTGCTCGAGGTTTAGCGAGGGGGCGTGGTAGTTGTGGCTGAAGCAGTTCTCGGGGCGATCTGAGGTGTTGGTGTTTCTCAGCTAAGTGCACAGGTGAGAGACTGCCCACATCCATGATTGTTCCTGGGGCTGCTAATTTGTTGCAGCTGCTATGCCCTCTTGACATATATAGAAGCACGAGCCGGCTAGGAAAAAGAGGTAGAACAAGGAAAGAAAGAAAGACAGAGGTGGCTGGAGAAAACAGGACGCAAGAGAGAGAGAGAGAGCTGGTGCAGGTGAGCAAGCGAGCGAGTGAATGCTTGCAGGCAGCTGTATGGAAGCCTGGGTGTTAGGCCGACACCCGGGAGTTGTAGTAGTGGTTGCTCCCGCTGAATGATCGAGTAGCAGGTGCGACCAGTGAAGGGCGACTGGCCGGGTAAGGCCGGGAAGGCAGCGGGAGTTGGGAGGCTTTGGTGGTGGATTCCCCAGCGTGTGCGTCCTGGTTGTTGGGTGAAAGCCAAGTCTCGAGTCTGGGATGAATGCGCGACTAAAGCCAGGATCAGGAGGCCTCCAGACATGTTTGAAAAAGAGTGAAAGACAGCTGCAGAGAGACCGTCTCACCTGCTGCGGCGCCCAGATGGGTGAAGTAGGAGAGACGCTAGGATTGAAGACATTGGGTTCTGAATGGTATTTTAAAGGATTGCTTCCAGCATTGTTTTTAACCTCATCGTCTTTTAAAGGATTGTGTTTTTTCTATTTTTACCTTAATGTTTGTTTTATGGATTATTTATTTATTGAACACTGTCTTTTAAGACACTTCACTTTACTTTGAACAACTTGTTTTGATTGTTTATAAATTAAAGCACTTTTGCACTTTGTACCATCCCCTTGCTATGTTGTTGCCTCACTGTCTAGCTCATCGGTAACATTATCGACTGTGTAGGGTTCAAGGGCTCCCGAACACTTATTGCTCAATTGACATTTTTCAGCTTCATTTTAGTCCTCTTCAAGATTTTGAACTCTTAATTGCTTATTTTAGTCTTACACAGCTGCATCCATTCATCCATCCATCCATGTAATCCCAGGTCTCCTTACTGCAAGGCAGCAGTGCTACCACTGCGCCACTGTGCCTACACAGCTGCATTCACTGTTTAATTGCTATTTATTAGCAATAGAGATGCAAATGACAAAGGAACCAGAAGTTCTCCACCTAGCTTGTTTCTATTTACACCTGTGTATATTCATTTTGCACTATTCGGTTTAATAAAATACATGGAAGGAAACTGAAGAGAGTGAAGAACTGAAAATTGCTTCTCCATTTTAGGCTTCAAATCATTTGGATGAGTTAGAAACTAAGGGCCTCATGTATAAGGCTGTGCGTAGAATTCACACTAAAACATGGTGTATGCCAACTTCCACACACTTCCACTCCATAAATCCTGGTCAGCATGAAATGTAACACACATGCACACACCTGACACTCTACTTCGAATCCTCCCAGAATTTAGCATATTTTAATATATTGTATATCTATAATAATAAAAGGAAAAGCCCTCACTGACTGACTGACTCATCACTAATTCTCCAACTTCCCATGTAGGTAGAAAGTTGAAATTTGGCAGGCTTATTCCTTACAGCTTACTTACAAAAGTTAAGCAGGTTTCATTTCGAAATTCTACACGTAACGGTCGATAACGGTTGAACTTTCGTATTTATGGCCCCATCTTCACGAAATTTGGTAGGCGGCTTCCCTGCGCTAACCGAAACCGATGTACGTACTTATTTCGATGGTATGACGCCACTGTTGGCCGCCATATTGAACTTTCCAACGTCGCCAATTTTCAAACTTCACATGTAGGTAGAAGGCTGACCCCATCTTCATGAAATTTGTTAGGTGTTTATTACAATTATAGTTATTGTTTAGGTATTTTACACTTAATTTACATTGCTCTGGTACCCATTTCCTTTATCATTCCAACCCCCATTACCATGTCTATAGAGATGATCACTATCGATCAAAGAACTATTACTTACCGAGTGGTTTCCATGCCCGGAGATGGCACCTGCCTTTTCCATTTTCTGTTGCATATTGCACGGCCATATCAGGCTCACTCTTGATATCCGGAGGAACATTGTGTCTTATGTATTGAGTGACTGGGACAGGTTCAAGGTGTGGACTGATGACAGTACAGGAGATAATTATACTACACAGGAGCACTAGATGAGTGAAATGCTTAAGCCCTTCACCTATGGTTCTGCATCTGAGTTGATGGCTGCCGCTGAATTGTTCGGTTGTTGCTTTCAAGTGTACCGAAATGGCCAAATATTTTACACCTTTCGACAACCGCCAATGCCTCCTAAACATCTTAGATTCACAGGTGACGATTTCAGTAGTGGACACTTTGTTTATGAATGTTTAAACTCTCAAAAACTGGATGTGATTTTATCGCTTAAACCAGTTGTGTGCTTACAACGCTTGACAGATGCCGAATGTCACTTCAATACAACAAATCCTGCAAATATTGTCATACTTGAAACAAACCATGAAACTGAAACCGATTATGACAGCAGCATTCCAAGCTGTGAGATTTGAGACAAGATTACTGTTCACATGGCCAACTGTAAGTTGCATGCTCAAGAGGAAGCTCAACGCACAGCTTGGTCATATTACAACCGGAGGGCCAAACTGACAACATGGTATACAAAGAGATCCTTAACAAATAATTATTGGCATAAATTTCCCTCAGTTTAAAAAGTTTACATTTTCTTCTTAATAAAAATTTTAATGCAGTACTTCACTGCTGCGAAGCGCGGGTATTTTGCTAGTTTAATATAAATATCACCTTCTGTTCAGTGTTTGGTTAAAAGACAATGGCCAAAGCACGTGAAAAAAGAATTTCAGCAAATATGAAGTGGAGGCAAGGAAAAATGTACTATTTGTTGTCTTACTCAGGGGTATAAGCAACAAAAGCCTGGCAGAGACCCTCAAAAGTTCAAGTTCAGAAAGTCGCACAGTGTCCGAAAAAAAAAAAGGAGTGGTCAGATATCACAGTCCACGTGAAAAGGCGAGTCGCAGCCCACCATTGGCTCAGTCCCGGAAGTGATGTCAGGTGAAATCCCCCGGGGATGGTCTACAGGCAAGGGAGAAAGAGAGTCAGTGCACTCTGCCACACCCCGGCATGCCTCCGAACTGCCTTCACTCAAGCCCTTTAGCTGCCTCCCATGCGCACGTGTGTGACATATATATATTGTGGTCCCCGGCTGGGATGCCCAGGAGGAGGAGAGGAGGGCTTGTGCCTCCTCCGGACCGCGAGGGGGCGTCTGTCCTGGTTATATTGGGGACCACAGGTACAGGGCTTGGAAGCCCAGCCCTGTAGGGACCCGTGGTCACCGCCAGGCGGCACCCCGATGCCGGTTTACCCCGTGTGGTCTTTGGCCGGGGATGGAGCCCGGCCGGGACGCCTTGGAAGACCGGAGGAGGGCGTGTACCTCCTCCAGACCGAGAGAGGGCGTCCGTCCTGGTTATGCAGGAGGCCTCGGGTAGGGGGCTTGGAAGCCCAGCCCTGTAGGGACCCGTGGCCACCGCCAGGCAGTGCTATTGCCCAGTGCACTATTGATCCCAGGAAGTGCGGGGAAAGGGGATACACAGACAGCTTCCGGGTGCGCAGCCAGCACTTCTGCCACACAGGGGTGTGGCCAGGACTAAGTGCCGGGAAGCAGCTGGAGCCCATCCGGGTTCCCATAAAAGGGGCCCACCTCCCTCCAGTCATTGGTGGAAATCGGGAGGCAGTATTGACGGAGCTGGAGAGAGGACAGGAGGCGGCCAGGAACAAAGGCACAGAGACTGTGGGCCCTGGACTTTGGGGGATTCAGTGCCAGAGGTGCTGGGGTGTTGTGAGTGCACGTGACTTTGACATTGATTGTAAATAGTGTAAATAAACATTGTGTTGGGAGCAAAATATGATGTCCGTCTGTCTGTGCCGGGGCCAGCGTTCACTATATATAGATATAGATATCTATCTCTATCTCTATCTCTATCTCTAGACAGAGGAGTAGCTTCAGTGACAGACTTTTGTCACTGTCCTGTTCCACTGACAGACTGAGGAGATCGTTCCTCCCCCACACTATGCGACTCTTCAATTCCACCCGGGGGAGTAAATGCGATCATTTAATTTTATTTTAATTCTTTTCATTTTTATTACTATTTAATTTAATATTGTTTCTTTGTATCAGTATACTGCTGCTGGATTAGGTGAATTTCCCCTTGGGATTAGTAAAGTATCTATCTATATATACTGTTTATAGCAAAATCCCCACGCTTCGCAGTGACAAAGAACTGCTTTTAAATTTTTATTAAGAAAAGAAAACCTTTTTAAACTGAGGGAAAATATACCAATAACTATCTGTTAAGGATCTCTTTGTATACCACGTTGTCAGTTCAGCAGTCCGGTTGTAATATGACCAAGCTGTGCACTGAGATTACTTTTGAGAATGCAACATATAGTTTTGTCCAGGAGGAAAGCAATGTTGCCTCAAATTAATTGCAACCTTTTGTAGGGTGTGTCCCTGAGACTTCTTACTTCTCATCGCGAAGCAGAGCCTTACTGGAAATTTGAGGCATTTGAATTGAAATGGGAGATCAGAGGGTATAACGGTGATGCCAGGAATACATTCAGAGTGTGGTGCTCTGCTGTTTTTTTTGTGTAGCTGCCTTCGCACAGCTTCTTCGCTGCTTTATAAACGAACGCCATATAAGGCCATCGTTTCTCCTTGCTTCGCTGTTCTGTACTGTTTTATTGTTCATTTATTACGATTCTTATAGTTATTGTGTAGCTATTCGAGACTTACTTTACTGTTCAGGTACCCATTTCCTTTATTTAATCCGCGGCTTGTACGCTATTTTTTGTTTGTTTATTATGATTATAGATATTTATTGATTCCCTTCTTTAGCTGACTGCCTGCTCATACAAGGCCCTCCGCTGTTTTTTTGTGAAGCAGCCTTTACACAGCTTCTCCGCTGTTTTATAAACGAACGACATATAAAGCCATCATTTTTCCTTGCTTTGCCAAGGAAGCTGCCTTTTTATTTAATCCACGGTTTCTCCGCTGATTTATTGTTCGTTTATTACGATTATTATAGTTCTCTTTATATATCATGTTGTCAGTTCAGCACTCTGGTTGTAATATGACGAAGCTACACAAGCTCACTCTTGAGAATGCAACATATAGTTGTCCAGGAGAAAAGCAATCTTGCCTGAAATCAATGGCAACCTTTTGTTGGGTGTGTCCCTGAGACTTCTTACTTCTCATCGCAAAGCAGAGACTTACTGGAAATTGGAGGCATCTGAATTGAAATGGGCGATCAGAGGGTGTAACGGGGATGTGAGGAATACATTGAGTGTGTAGAAACTCTAGAGACAGCATGTGTATTAACTTGTGGATTTTTCTGTGAGTATTTGTTGGCAGCGTGATGAAGTTGCTTCTGCAAGACCGCGTTGGCTGTGGAGCTCAGCTTGGAGCATATTCTTTTCCCACCTTGTCAATTGTGTAATGCTTTTTTTTAACAGGTTTGATGCCTGGAAGTGATCACTCGTACTGCATTCAGTCAGTTCACGTGAGCTGCTCTCTTGTGTGATGCTGCGATGTCCACGGCTTTATTTAATGTTAGCTAAGACCCGGTACTTAAGTTTCTCGCTACAGCAATTTTAACTCCGTTACAAAGTGATCGAAAGTCTCATTTATACCTCATGTCTTCTCATTAAACTTGTATCTCGCGAATAAAGTATTCAGCGTTTTTCTTCAGCGCTCTTTGGGAGCTCTTCCTTTTCTATGTACTGCGGTCACAGTCAGTTCATGTGATTACGTGGGAGGCGTGATGATGTCACACGCAGCTCCGCCCTGCCCCCCCCACGGCCATCGAGCTAACGTCCATTACAGTATATGGAGAAAAATAGGTTCCAGTTATGACCATTACGCGTAGAATTTCGAAATGAAACCTGCCCCACTTTTGTAAGTAAGCTGTAAGGAATAAGCCTGCCAAATTTTAGCCTTCTACCTACAGGGGAAGTTGGAGAATTAGTGATGAGTGAGTGAGTGAATCAGTGAGTGAGGGCTTTAACTTTTATTAGTATAGATACATGAGGCCCTAAAAATCTTATTTTAAGAATGAGCTGAAACTCCATAGTTAAAGCACTAACAAGTCATGATATTAATATGATTGTTAATTGGCAAGGAGGGTTATTTAATTAAGTAACTGATTTGGAGCCAAAATCTGCAGCTGTATAATACCATTGACATAATGCATCCTAGTTTTCATTTTATTTTTTTTTTAACTTGACTTTTAAAAAAAATTAATGGTGTATTTAAGCTTTAAAGATTTAATATTTGTCAAAATTCCCCCAGGGGACAGAATTCTGTCTATTATACAAGATAAAACAATAAAAAACTATGTATACATTTGTTATTGAGTAAAGTTCATATTAATATTAAAGCAAATAACATTAGCTGGAACAGTGAGTTTTTTTATGGTGGCTGGAGTGCCACCAATCCTGCCAACAACCCCCAAGTTCTCCATGCCAGGTGGAGGACTTGCTTGTATGGCTGGATGCAGTTAATGTCATACCCAAGACAAAGCAATTGCAGGCTAAGGACCTTGCTCAAGGGCCCAATGGAGTAGAGTCGCTTCTGGCATAACGTCTATGAAAGGTCAGATAAATGTCAAAGCAAAACTTTTGCTGAATTGTGTAAATAACTACAATTTGGTTGCATAAATGTTTAATTTGTCACTTCTGGATGAACTTAATATAGGTTCTTGTTTTTAGTGAAATATCTGTTTGTATCTGATTTTTTTCAAGTTTATTTAAAGCTTTGTACAATTTCATATGGGGAAAAAAATTAGAAAACAGTTATAATCAGCAACCTTATCCTTGTTAAATATCATAATTCAACCATCCAATATAAGCTATCACTGATTACCAGCTCTAAATAAAATAGAATAGAAAGGAGAAGAAATTTAGAATTGACTGTCATGCCTTATAGAAAAACTGACCTTTCAGTGGCCTCAAAATCTTTACCAGATCATCTGGGTTCAGTTTCCAGAAACTCTGCACTCTTAATACTGGTTTTTAAATGGCACTTTACTGTGTTGTGTGGTTTCTTATAGTCAGTAGCATTCCTTCACAAAGAACCATTTAAGTCTGGGACGTGTTCTTTGCACAGGAGATTTTTTTTTCCTTTAGACCTTTACATTTTTCTAGTATGTGGAGAAAACAAATATTGATAGTTTACCATTGATCAGGATACAACAGATAAGGGAAATTCCTTTGGTATTTTGTAAATCTGTTATCTATTCACTGTTACTTATGGAGCCTGTTGCAGATTTTTCTTTTCCTTCATGTGGATGGTTCTTTAGGGAACCAAAAGTGGTTTCCCCCATTGCATCGCTCTAAAGAACCACTCTAGCATCTTTTATTTTTAAGAGTTAGTTTCCATGAGGGTCCCTTTAAAGTTTAGGCCCCTTGGCCTGAGAGACCTATTGAGGTATCTATCTCAAATTATATTATATAAAGCTAAACCCCACAGTGGAAAATAGGTAATTTTCAAGTCAGATTGAATTGTCAAATAAGTCACCATCTTCCTCCACTTATGTTGATTTATCATTTTTAAAGTACTGTAAACGAGAAATAAATAATATTTTACTTTACATTTGCAATAAAGACTTTGCTGAAATAGAGTAGCACGTTCCAACCCACTTATTCCAATTCAGTTGTTGCTAATTTTTGTAGCATCAGATTCAAAAAAGGAACCAAATGTAGCTTTCCAGCCTACTGTAAAGGCTATCCATGTACATCAGTGCTGACATGACTCTAGTTATGAGGTTCCTTTTAATTTAATATGGGGAAGTAATACAAGGAGAACCTGAACTCTATGTTGAAAGATGCAAACCAAACACTGGATCTATCGGGAAAAACACAAACTACTGTGCCTCTGTATATGATGGGACAAATGAGTGAAGGTTAACCAATTAGAGATGAATTAGAGGAGATGGAAATACTTCATCTACAACATTGAAAGAAGACTCCATAAGGCTGACTAAAATATGCTTTTTCTAATTATTATCTGTTGTGGTGGTCAGCTGGAGGCTTATGCCCAGCAGGGACGCCTGGAAAGATCGGGAGAGGGATTATACCTCCCCTGGGCCACGAGAGGGCAGCTGCCCTTGTCTGTATGGGGGCCACGGGAACCAAGCATTGAAGCTTAACCCTACTGGGGCCTGTGGCCACCACAAGAGGGCTCCTGGAGGATTGAGAAGCCCTGGATGTCATCACTTTCGCTACACCAGGAAGTGCTGCCGGAAGGAATACCAGAGACACCCGGAGTGTGTGGTGGAAGTGTTGCATGAAGATCGTCGGAGGGCACCTGGTGCACATCTGGGTGAATATAAAAGTGGCCACCTTCCTCCAGTCGAGCGCTGCAGTCAGGAGGAAGAAGACAAAACTCGGGAGAGAGGAGCAGAAGCGGTGAAGGAAGGACCACTGAGAGGCCCGGACTTAAGAAAGGTGTTTGGTGCAGGGGCACTGTGTTGTGTGCGGGACAATTTGTAAATAAACTTGTGTTTCGGGACTTCCTATGTCTGTCTGTGTTGTGTCGGGACTGGTTTACCACACTGTCCAGTGTCCGTGTTATGCTGCCAGATTTAGTGTTTTCTTTTTATTTGCCAGTTTAAGATGTGGCTTTTTCATTGAAACTTTATGGTCAGCATCCCAGAGTCCTCTTCACTATTAGCAAATGGCACTGGTAATTTGGCTTGTACGTAAGGAAGAAGCCAAATTTTGACCTGAAAGGCATTTGTTTCTTACACTAAGATGTTCTTATCTTCCTATGCAGTTGTCCATCTGGGCCTTCTCTTCATCTTTCTGTTCTGATTAGATCCAGTTTGCCCTCTTCTTTCAAGACAGCAATAGACACCTTTGTGTGAAATCTACAGTTTCCGGCAATCTGTCACATTGAATAATATTCATTCTGGGAAAAAATATATATTGACATGCTTCTTGAGAAAGTGGTTTCATTTTGAAACCAGAATTGAACTTTAGGAATGCCACTACCTTGAAAATTAAGTGAACATAATGACAGTTTTTGGGAGTGTTAATGCAATTGCAAAGGTTTCTTTAATAACCAATTAGCATATTATGTAAGGAAGTTAGCTATTAGGGCAATGAATGAATGGCTACTGAAAATGGGGCTTTAAGTGTCACATGTGAATAATAAATTAAATTAGTAATTTCAAGCAGTAATAGACATTAGCAACTCTGTAACGCCTTAGCTCAGGGGTCGGCAACCTTTTTAAAGCAAAGAGACATTTTATCTTAAATGTTCAACCCAAGATTTACAAAGAGCCACAAGGGTAAAGAAGGGGGTTTGAGATAACAATTTTTAATGCGATATGGGTATATGTGCATTTAACACAAAACAAAATTTTAAATACTGACAGAAAATGAAGAAAAACAATTCAATGAGACATTTGACACTGCATTTCCACACAGAGTTGTTTCTTGTTCAGTGAGTAGTTGGATGTCTTCAGTTGTAAATAGAATTCCAAGCTTACATCATTAACCCGACATCTTAGCTTGCTTTTGATACCATTCATGTTGAAGAACGCCTGCTCACAATATGTGGACCCAAAAATTGTCAAAGTTCCGAAAACCATTATTTTGAGTTGACAATAATAGTCTGGACGGAAGTTCCATGTTTCTAAAATCAGCTGGAAAATCAGTTGGGAATCCACTTGTGATTCATGAATAAAGTCGCCGTTTCTGTTTCTGGGTTTTCTAGTTCCACTTGTAAAGATCCAAATGTTCATGTTTCTTTTGACTTTAAAAGGTTTTAATATGTTCAAGGCATGAAGTGAAACGTTTCATAACAGCTCCTCTGAATTAACAACAAACTTTTTATTGTGCAAAAGAAGTTCGGAATATTGACTGTGTACTTCTTCAAGAAGGGCACAAAACTATCAGTGATTAAGTCCTTTTTGATATTATTTGTTTGATTATTGTTACTACCAAATCTGTCATTTACAAATTCGATGGGAAATGTTGTTGCGTATAGCACTTATTGATGAATAATACGATGAAAACATCATGCTCTACATTTTGTTTGAAGAGGTCAACAAAGTCTTTATTTTTACCCGGATGCTCCATCTGTAGCGATAGATACCAGTTTATTGATGTCAATTTCTCTAACTGTCAAAAATTACAAAATTGCTGCAGAAGTATCTTCACCTTGAGTTTGTCCTTTAAGAGGTATCAAAGCCAATAATTCTTAATGGAGACCTTTATCGGAAACATACCTTGCCAGAAGGCTAATTCGTGTGATTTCTTTCACATCCCATGACTCGTCACAGGCCAAAAAAATACAGTTGCCAGTTTAATATCATTAATTTGTTGATCTGTTACATTCTGGCTTGTCTTAATGATTCTATCGTGAACAGTTTTTGTGGATAGTGGAGTGTCTTTAAATTTTTTTTTAATAATATCTTCTTTATTTTTGAAGTCAGAGTAGAGATATTCGGCCAAATTTCAAAAGTATTTTTTTACATATTCTTTATCTGTAAAAGATTTTCCATTCTTTGCCATCTCACGAAAGACAGCAAAACGTTCTGTGGTCACATTACTTGAAGATTGTATCCAGCTGCTGAATATCAATGTTGATTATTGCATTTTTTGCTTTAATTCTGTTTTTTCTTTTCTTCTCCAAAATAATTTTTTTGCAAATGTGTCATGCTTTCTTAAAAAGTGACATTTGGGATTTGATTTTTTTTTTTGTTATAGGATAACTTTTCATTTCAAATTAGACATTTTGGAAGACCCATAAAATTAAAGTATCAGTTTCATTAAACACACATTTTTGGGGAATTTCAAACTTTTGGTGTTGCAGGTAGAGAAGCAGAAATGTCAATATTTCATTTCATTAAAAGAGTCAACTTTGACACTGCTACTGTGAATCATCTTTTGCACTTGTTGAGTGGTAACGAATACTTTGGTTCTAGAAGTACACAAACCATATGCTTGTGCATCTCTGAAAATATTACTGCTCAACTCTGAGGAAAATAAAAATAACTTGGACACAGAAGTGTAAATTTCACTTGTGATGGGCGGCCGGGACACCCCTTCAACACTGGATCCGGGGAAGCAGCCATGGGATGCACTGTACATCCCCAGTAATGCGTGGTGGCAGCCCTCTTGGGTTATATCAGGGCCACAGGTGTGGGACTTCAGGACTCAGACCTGTTGGGCTTCGTGGCCACCACCCAGAGGAGCTGCACATCTTAACGAGCCTCTGTGGGCTGGAATGCAGCCACACCCAGAAGTGTAACCTAATTAGGCCAATTACCACCTGGAGCACTTCCGGGAGGGCTACAAAAGAGCCTGCAGCCACTACTCAATGGGAGGGAGAGGAGGCAGCAGCAGCAGCAGCAGCAGCAGCAGCAGCAGCAGCAGCAGGAGCACCAGCAGCAGCAGCAGCAGCAGCAGCAGCAGCAGCAGCAGCAGCAGCAGCAGCAGCAGCAGCAGCAGCAGCAGCAGCAGCAGCAGCAGGGTTTTGGTTACTGTGAGTGCTTTTTGGACTGTGTTGGGCCTGTGGGACACGGGGAAGATGTGCCCCACAGCTGAAGAGAAAAATAAAAAGCCTTGTTATTTGCCCACGTGCCTCAGTGTGAATCTATGCTGGGTTGGGCACCTATAAAGCACCTTATTCACACACTGTAGATATATCATACCACATTCCAAGCCCTCTTAATCCTGAGCAGGTTCATGATGGGAGCTGAAACCTATCCCAGCCAGCAAATGGTGCAACAGCCTCTTGGACAGGGCTCCAGGCAATTGCAGATGAGCTCTAGATCTGTACTGAGCAATTATTTTTCTTTATTGTGTTTTACAGGTAAACCCCTATCATGCAGAATGTCTCATGGCTTGAAAAATGTTCTGTTATTTTGTACATCTTGACCTGTGGAAAATGCCATGACTAATAAAGACTGCTGGAAGCTGCTCTGCTGGTTTGCAACACTAAGGAATTTTAGGTTTGGAAAATGGAGTATTGAGGAGTGTATCTAAAAGGAACCTGAATATGTTGTGGAAGAGTTTGTAAATGTGACGGTGAGAAATTCGAAATAATGCAAAGATCAGAGAAAATACTGAAAATGCAAAAGTCAACCCTAAAAGGTTTTTTGAGTAATTTAGGAATAAGTGATCAAGGGTGACATATACTAGGAACAGTAAAGAAATATTGTATGCCTTTAATTCATATTTCTTAAGTTTTTCATGTGTGAAAATGTTAGAACTATAGTACTAACTGCACAAAATATTAATCTTATAGATAGATACTTGCAATTCCTATGACATTCAGCCCAATAATACACCTCTGGCCTATTAAGATTCCTTGCATAAATTAAAAAGCTGGATTGGGTTTGAGAAAGAAAGATTTAAAACAAGATTCTCTTCCTTACTCTCTAGCCATATGAACCTGATATGTCCATTATAGGATTGTGTTAGTTGAAGCCCAGCTGCTCAGCATTGGGGTAAGGCAGGTCCAACTCTAAAAGGAGTGCTAGCCTATTGCAGAGTACTCTCATTCACACACAAACACCTACTCATATCAAGCCAATTTAGGACCTCCAACCACACCAACCTCACACTTTAGACATGTGAGAGAAAACCTGGGAAAAAATTGTGCAGCTCCACCATACTCCATTCCTTATTGTAATTAATAAATACAGCAAATTATAATGCATACATTTACAACTTAAGAAATAAGCACTAATTAATATCAATTTTAAAGTAATGATGGCCAGAGTCAGAATTGTGATGGATATGGTGGCACCTGGGGTCTGTGGTCATCCTTAACCTGTCCTGTGACAGCCAAGGCAGAACTTTTCTTTATTTTAAATTTTCTTGCTTTATATACATTCTGGTGTGTATTTAGACCAAAGTGTTTGTGTATATTTTTATTTACCTATTTATTTATGTGTGCATTTATTTAAAGAGCTTCTGTAAAAAGACATAGATAGATAGATACTTGACTGTCAAACTGTGTGAAATCCATATGAGCAATTCCTATGAGAACAGGACATTCAGCCCAATAATACACCTCTGGCCTATGCCTCTTAAGATTCCTTGTATAAATTAAAAAGTGGCTACATTTGGAGAAATTGTTTTCGAATGACCTTTAGGGTTCAGAGTGCAGGGTTAGCCATTGTTCAGAACCTGGACCAATTTTCAGGTTAAGATTCTTGCGCAAGGGCCCAACAGATTAAGTCTCCTTTTGGCAGTGATAGGACTTGAATCAGCATCCTTCCAGAAAGCAGCACAGACCTTTTTTTCCTCTGAGCCACATTTGCAGATAACACTAAACTCATAAAGTCATTACATGTCCTTCATGACATTTACCTTTAAACAATCTACTGTTGCTTCTTTGGCTCAGTAAAAATGAGGCCTACAGCTGATTTTATACAGCTACTTAACAGCTTTATACTGAGATTAACAGAGCAAACCAGTTTGACTTTAAGGCCACAGAGTCAGTACAGTGAGACTTTCATGTGGATACAAGATAAATAAACTAGAAGAGGTTAAGGCCTCCTGTTTTGATTAAGGTTTGTTTTCACATAAAGCCTGTCAGTGCATGTGACAGATTGTGGCTGCTAGTATAAAGCAACATTCTCAAAACCAGTTAATCTAGTTCAGTGTCTCCAGGTCAGAGACTATCCCAGCAGCACAGTACACAAGGCAGTATGCAGATCTTGACATGGTGTCATTCCATGATAGTTCCCTGCCTCACAGTTGAACCTTAGGCCAGAATACTTTCTCCAGTGTTGTGGTTGACAGACTTGTGTCAGCTTCCTGAGAAAATGCAGATGTTGAGCTTTCTCAGTTAAATATGTAATATTAAGAGACCATGGAAGATCCTTTGATACGTAATCTCTCAGGAATTTTGCACACTCCATTCTTTCTACTTCAGCCTAAATGTAAACGGGGCCGTGATATCTCTTCATTCTTCTGTAATGTAAAAAGATTTCCTGTGTTTTACTTGTGTTTAGGACTAGATTGTTATCAAGGCACCATTTGGCCAGATGTGCCACCTCTGTCCTGTAAGCTGTGTCATTATCCCACTACCATAGTATCTGATTCAAATTTAACAATCATATTTAAGGGGTATATTGGGGGTACAGTCGTGCATGAGGAGATTGAACAGCAGTGGGCTCAACACACAACCTTGTGGTGCTCCAGAGTTCACGATAGGAGTGGAGGAGATATGTTTTTCAATCCTTACCATCTGTGGTCTGTTTGTGAGAAAATGCAGAGGCCCAAGTTGCTCAATTTACCTACCAGTTTTTTGGGGTAATAGTATTAAAAGCTAAACTAAAATCCAGAAATGGTATCCTCTTGTGTGTTTGCCCTGCCATGGACTGGTTCCTTTGTCCAACTGTCTCTGCCATGCTTTCGTGCACAGACTCCAACTGCCCTGCCACCCTGCCCTATATGAGTGGTCTAGGAAGATGGATGGATTCATATTATTATTGTGCCTTTAGTGGAGAGATGTACAGACAGATTCATGTATAGAAGATATTGAGGACAACTCCTGTTATTGGTCAGCACAATGGTAGCGCTCCTGTCTCACAGTGAAAGAGCATAGGGTCCATCTCCTTGATATTCCCTGTGTGGGGTTTCCTTCCATATTGTAAACACATGCAGATTAGGTGCAATGGCATTGCTTAAATGGCATGTGTGTGTGTTTACTTTGTGATGGGTTGGCATCTTGTCCAGAGATTGTTCTTGCCTTACACCCAAAGCTTGCTGAGATTTAATTCCACTGCCCTGCCATCTTGCTCTGTATTAGTGGGTTAAGAAGATGGATGTATGTACTGTATGACTAGAAGTTCTTGTCACTTGATTGTATGCTTCATATGAGCTCCAAATTCTCTTTTGCTGAAGCACACAAGTGTGTTATCAATTCAGTAGGCAGCATCTTTGTGAAATAAAAAAACAAAAACTTCTGTAAAGTGAAAACATAATTGTGTGACTTTTAAATTATAGTCTAGTTCTGTACAGAATAGACAGAAATTCAGATCTGGGCATCAACACTCAATGTCCATAACGGTGCTTGGTGATGTTTTTTGATGTTAATTAACAGCCCTGGGGCTGAAAGGTGCCCCAGAGGAAAACAGAAATTTCCGAGCAATATGACTTGAAAAATGGCAGGCTTATATTTAATAAGATTGCTATGTGGTGGCAGGGGGAGTGAATAGATTTAACTTCTTAGTGGTCCCATCATTGCTGTCTTGTGATTCCATAGCCTTTCACTGAGTAAATGGCGGAAAGAAATCATTCAGTCTCTGCAGACCCTCACTAACCTTTATAGATGTTCAACGTACCCTAGCAAGTTCTTAAGGCACTGCCATGTGTGGTTTCAAACAGCCCATATAATTGCTGAAGTCGCACTCCCATCCATTCAAGGATTTTGACAAAAATATACAAAAAATGACTCCCCCTCCCAAGTAATAATTTGACCCCTCTGCCACCCACTCATGTGATTATTAATATCCTTTAACGGAAGACTATTTACCCAAAGCCATTAAAGTGTTATATACCTGCACTTACACGAACAGTTCAATGTCTCTGACCATCTTTAGCTCAGTCACTTGCATGTCTGACTGTGTATGGTGTTTTTTTTTCCCCTGCTTTGTTTTTGTCTCATTTCTGTAATTTGATATATTGCATACTTTATTATTGCTTTATACTCTTTTGGTTCAGAGAATTATGCCTGCAGGGTTAAAACATGTACTATGTTATAAATGCATGTTTGTTCAGTTGGAACTATCCAGAAGTAATTTTCATTTTACTGTAGCTTACAGTGAAAAATGAATGGTAAAGAACTGTGTTGAAGTAAGATGTGCTGTGTGTAATGTTATCTGTTCAGTTGTATGAGGAGAGCATTTTGAATACCAGAATCAAAACTTTACAGAATTAGTGGGTAATTAATACCATATTTTATTAAATGAGCACTCCTTTGGCGCAGGTACAATATATCATTTTTTGTATAATGTATAGGGAAATAAATGTTCATTGTTTCAAGTATTTTTCTTTTGGTCTAGTTGCACAATGTTTTTCCAAACACAGTAAGATTCTTGCCTGGCTCCCAATACATTGTTTTGCAGAAGATAAATGAGTACAAAAACTGATAGCTGTAATAATTGAGAAACATATGGAGACTGTGACTGCTGGCAGCCCATTGGAATTTATTGATGGTTACCTCATGAAAATGAAGCAGGTTAATTATTATAAGTCATCAGATGATCATTTTTAGCATTGCATCCCAACACCTAGTGATTGTGTTCTGTATTACCACCATTTGAAAGTGAAGTAACGTTGCCTCTAGTTATTTTTATCCTAGCTTCTTAAACATTGCAAAAAATACAACATGTATGGGACTGGTTCAGAATATGTAAATCCATTTCTTCCTTGACCAGTTTAAGTCATTTAGGGATGCAAGTGATCTGGAACCTATCTGAGTAGCCTGGAGTCCATGCTGGAAACCAACTCTGAATGGTGAGTCAGTCTGAAAGAGGAGGTAAAGGAGTCCCGGGTGGGTGTGACAGGCCTGGTTGGCTCCACAGTTCCTAGCAGCTTAAGCCTGGAACTGTACATGATCACAGAACAAGCATGAGCTAGACAAATGAGGACAGTAACAGGCAAGAGTTATCTGAAATATGCATTGTTCTTGTATTTAAAGCGAAGTCAAAAAAGGGTGGAAATGGTGCATTGCTTCATCAAAATCCATGATAAAAACAGATGAGCTGGTCTGGAGAATTAAAATATATGCGTCAGTACACTCAATCAAATTAAAGTGAAACATGTAATAGCTAGCTTTAAGTCATCCATCCATCCATCCATTTTCTAACCCGCTGAATCCGAATAGGGTCACAGGGGTCCGCTGGAGCCAATCCCAGCCAACACAGGGCACAAGGCAGGAACCAATCCTGGGCAGGGTGCCAACCCACCGCAGGACACACATAAACACACCCACTAGGGCCAATTTAGAATCGCCAATCCACCTATCCTTGGATTGTGGGAGGAAGCCCACGCAGACACAGGGAGAACATGCAAACTCCACACAGGGAGGACCCGGGAAGCGAACCCGGGTCTCCTAACTGCGAGGCAGCAGCGCTACCACTGCGCCACCGTGCCGCCCGCTTTCATAACTAGAAAACTACCAATATTTAACTGCCCAAGGCTAGGAATATGAAAACTAATTAAGTGAATATGGTGAGGTGATTAGGTGGTGGTCACTTTCTGGACCAGGTGGCAGGTGCGCCCTTCAAGTCAAGATAATAATGGGGAGAGATGGATAGAAGGTTAATGCCTAGTGAGCGTGAGAAAATGTTGGTGGAGCAAGCGAACCTAAAGGATGAGAGTTGTGTCTTGGGAGTCAATAGCTAAGAAGAATTTTTAAATAAGGTTGTTTTGTGATAAGAATTGTAAGAAATACGAGGCTCTTCCAGACTATGGGGCCTTGGGAGCTTTTTGCTCTGTGCAATAAAGTGTTATCCTGATTACTCCTCCTGAGACTCTGCTTATTTCGTCTAAAGTGAGAATAAGGTTTTATTTTCCATGACACAGGTAGAGGTTAATTCCAATAAATAAACAATCAATAATCCAATAAAATCAAGGCCAAAAATCATGGCAGTTATCAGTCCATTCACTTAAAATTAGGAAGAGCCCTAGAGTAGCTTCCTAAAAATGGACATCTCCACTTTCCCCAATAGGATCCTACAGCCCAAGGAGATGTTCTTCCTAAAGGCACAGCCAACCCTTTAACAAGAATCTGATCCTCTCCACCAGTCCATTGTCATTCACGAGGCACTACATCAAGCCTCAATCCCTTATTTCAGAAGGCCATTCCATGGCCTTAAATGGAAGTGGTTGGTTACTCCTGCTTCCCAAATTGATCAGCAGAAATGACCCTCATTTCCATATTGAGCAGTGACTAAATGCTCCTCTGTTGGGATTTCTCTTTTCAGTTGCCTGCCTCCCATCGTTCTTGTACCGGTCTTCTTGCAATTCTGCCTTCTCACTGCTGTGCCTTTAACCTCTGACTTTCTTTTCTCTCAGTTCTATATTCTGGCTTGCTTTTCTACCTGTGATGCTGAAAGTCAATGGGGAACAGCTGAGCTGACTGCATGGGTGTGCAACTGACAATCGACACACTGTGACCACGCAGTGGAGTGTCACAGCCACAAGCGCCTAGGAATCTTGTGAGGAATCTTGATGAAACCCACAGCATCATCAGAAGAAGAAGAAGACACAACTCTGTAAAGCCAGTGCCTGTTTTGGAAATCAAATGTGGTCTCCTTGGACCTTTAAGCCTGCAATGCTAACCAGCGTGCTATTAGGTCTGGTGTGATATATTTTTTTATTTTATTTTTTTGTCATAATACCAGGACCCAGGGATTACTGAGGCCTAGTGTTCAAAATGACTTTTCCCCCAAACATTACGTTGGCTTTGGACTACACAGTCAGTGAGCACATGAAAGCAGAAAACTGGATTAATTCTAACTAATCTTAAGTATCAAAAATTAGGAGACACATACTGTAAAAATCACTTCTCTTTAAAATAAAAATGTTTACTGAAGATAATTATTCCATTCAAGAGAGTGAGGAGCATTGTTTCAGATCTGCTTTAAAAAATCAAAATAAAATAAGACACACATAACCAAGCTTCAGTTGAAAAGACAACACATATTGCAGGAGAATAGGGGTGAACAGAATATTAAAAGGCACTGTTTCTAAAAACAGCATTAACTACTGATGGTTTGCAGAAAACAAAGCTTGTCAACTCAGACTAAATCGTGTCCTGACTTTTATCTAGCATTCATCTTTTTCTTTTGTTTCGACACATATATGCTTACTATTAGTGATGGTGGCACGGCCTCTCCAGGCCCAAAATGGTGCTGTCCTGTACTGTTTTGTCTCATAGCTCGACCTTCTTCAGTAAATGGACATTGGAACAAGACACAGCCACTTCTGCTGTACAGAAATTGTCCAACATTCAACCCAAAGGACAATATGCAGGAGAAGCTATGCAACCTCAGGGTGCTGCAAGTACCAGACCTTCAGTCTTTGGTGTCACCTGATACTGATGTCCAGAAAAGGGGTAAGCAAAAGCGGTGTGTGAAGATGCAGAAGCATGGAAAGCAGGCAGAAGTCCATGCAAGGCTAATAGCAAGCTGTAGCCGGCTGGCTGTCCTGTCCATTCTACTCTAAAATAATTGCTCTCTGGACAATAAACAGGACTACCTTAGCAGACTGCCCAGCATGAGTTTAGAGACTATTTTCATGGAGATGTGGCTTCGAAAGAGTATCAGCAATGCTGTGCATCTGCGAGACAGATAAGCTGTGTTTCATGCCAATAGAAATGCTGCTCAGTGCGGTAAGGCTTGCAGTGGTGGCATGTGTGTTTACATCAACACGGAATGGTGGCAAGAATTCTGTTTTAGTGTCTAGCTACTCCTCACCGTTGGCAGAGCTTGTGACAGTTAGATGCAGACCTTTTTTATTCGGTCCCAAGCCCGGATAAATGGGGAGGGTTACGTCAGGATGGGCATCTGGTGTAAAATCTTACCAAATCAATATGCGGACAACAATTTTGGATGATCTGCTGTGGCAACCCCTAACGGAAGCAGCCGAAAGAAGAAGAAGAAGAAGTTTATAGTTAGAGTTTGAATTTCCCCCAATGAAAAAACGAAGGAAGTGCTCTGTGAACTGTACACCGCTATCAGCAAATTGCAAAATAGTCACCCAGATGGACTGTTTATTGTTCCTGGAGATTTTAACCATGTGAATCTCCAGTCAGTGCTCCCTAATTCCATCAGTATGTGAACTTTGCAATGAGAGGGGTGAATGTGCTGGTTCTTGTTTACAATTAATTCAAGGTCTAAAACTGCAGACGTCAGAGGCTTGTATTTTAAAGTGGTTTATTTATGTGACGCCAATACATCCTGCAATTTACTGTAATAATGGTGTCAATTATTTATTTAAAATTATCCACCTATTGCTAATCTGCGGACCTGCTATTCCACACACACTTTATTGTGTTATAGATTTAATTTTAAATGGAAAAATTTGCCATTTTGGCCCATCAGTCTACATTCAATAAACATTAACAATAAAGTGAAAACAAAAATTCAAAAACTGAAATCCCTTTTTTATATACTGTAAGTATTCATAACTTGTGCTGTGGCACTCCAAATTGTGGTCAGGTGTTTTCATTCAGACCCTTAATTCAACACAATGTAGAAGCCCCTTTAATCAGCAATTGCAGCTTCAATTACAGTTTCAAGTCTTCTTGGAGAAAATCTACAAGCTTTGCACACCTGTAATATGTCCAGTGTCATGAAGCTGAAGTTGTTAACATTACTTCCTCACAGCTCCTACATCTTGGATTTAAATCCTGTTCTAAACACTGCCTGTGGGATACTGCACTGTGACTGCATGCTTTTTTTCCCATTTTCCTTTTTTATACCAAAGATGTGCAGATTATGTTTATTGGTCACTATAAATTAACCCAGTGTGAATGTGCCCTCCAATGGACCAGAACCCTAACCAGGGTTCGTTTCAACAGCAGCTTAAAAAACTAATAGAGTAGGTCTATCTGTAATCTCATCATCTCCACCTGTGGTCACATCTAGGGTACAGGCTGACAATCAGCTCCCTTCAGCTTTTTTGGTACTGGGCCCGTTTTTCCAGCTGTTCTTATGTTTGGCCAGTCCTCCCCATGTCTGCCCTCAGGTCAAGGTGGCAGCTGTTTTTTAGCTGACCCCTCTTCCTCTTCCCTTGTAGGTCACAGGTGAGGGCATGCCTTGTGATACTGGTTGAAGGTCTGTGCAGGATGTGTCTAATCCACCTCCAGTGTCTCTGATGGATGTTATCTCCATTGGGCTGCTTTTTGGTTTGTTGTCACAGGTCTTCGTTGCTGATCTTGTCTGGCCAGCTCATTGTGAGAATTCTTCTGAGGCAGTTGTTGATGAAAACCTGGATTCTCTTCATGGTGGTGACATTGGCTCTCCTGGTTTCAGCTCCATAAAGTAAGACATGCTTCACAATGATGTTTTAGACCCTGACCTTGGCGTTGGTGTTGATTTTGACGAAAGCCGCCCTCGCCTTGCTCATGGTTCACCGACAAAAGCGCGATAGACATATGCGCCCCGACAAAACCGCGACCAACAAATGAGCGCCGACAAACCCGCTAACTGGTTTTCGACAAATGCGCACCGACAAAATCATGAGAGAGGCCAAGAGAGTGGGACGCACTTGCTGCAATTCTTCCTACATATACAGGGAGTGATCTTAAGGACTATCTGCGTGCCATGCTGATGGCGTCTCATAATATTGACTTCTAAAATAAACATTATTATATATGCTTTAAACTAGTAATTCATATTTAATGAAACTTTCGCGATTTTATTGGCGTGATTTTGACTGCGCGTTTTAATCGGCGCTATTTTGTCGCCGCGCATATGTCTATCGCATAAGTGTCGGGTCACTCTTGCTCATTCGGATTCTAACATCTTCATCTGTCCCACCCTGTCTGCCAATGATGCTGCCAAGGTAGGTAAAGTTGTCCGCCTCTTCTCGCATGTCCCCTTCTAGCATGATGGATGTTATACTGGCTGTGTTGACCTTTAGCACCTTACTCTTACATCTGTTGATATTGAGGCTCTGATTTGCTGAGGTGTCTGCTATTATGCTAGTCTTTTCTGCATCTGGTGTTGGGAATGTGAAAGAAGGAGCAATTCATCCTCAAAGTTGAGGTCATTGGCCTGTGTCCAGAGTGTCCACTGGATGCCATTTCACTTCTGGGCTATGGATGTCTTCATGAACCAATCTATTGCCAGCAGAAACAGGAAGCATGATAACAGATAATCTTGCCTCATTCACATTCATACTTGAAAGGCATCTGCGAGTTGCCTGCCATGTGCTATCCTGAAGGTCGCTCCTTCATAGGAATTCCTGATGATGTTCATGATCTTCTCCAGCACTCCATAGTGTCTCTGTTGCTTCCAAAGGGCCATTCTAGCACTTTGAGCTACTGTTTGTAGGAAAATGTGCTATATAAGTAAATGTTGTTGTTGTTGTTGTTGTATTCTATCCATGTTGTTAAATGCCTTCTCATTGTCAATGAAGTTGATGCAGAGAGGTGAGTTCCACTCCAGCAACTGTTTTAAAATGATGCACAGTGTTGCAATCCATTCAATGGCAGACCTGTCCTTGTGAAAACCAGTTCGCTGATCACAGAGTTGTGGGTCTACTGCATCGTTCATCCTTTTTGGCACGATGTGGTTGAACACCTTTCTTGGGAAGGACAGTAGTGTTATCTCTTATGTTTGAGCAAGAGCTGAGATTGCCTTTCTTCAGGAGCTTAATTAGATGACCTTCTTTCCATTCTGTAGGCACTTTCTCCTCTTCCCATATCTTGCTGAAGATAGGGTTCAGCAGCTCCACGCTGATTTCTATGTCAGCCTTCAGTACCACTGCTGGGATGCTATGGGGTCCTGCAGACTTGCTGTTTTTGATCTGCTTGATGGCACTGCAGGTCTCCTCCTTCGTGGGCACACTTCATTCTACTGGCAGATCATCAGTTACTAGCAGAGTAACTGGTGGGTCTGCGGAAGCTGGTCTTTTTAGCAGTATCTCAAAGAACTCCACCCACCAATTCTTCTGTCTCACCTCATCTGGTATCACTATACCATTTCATTAGCCTCTCTGGCTTGGTGTATTTTCTTGAGAGCTTCTTGATGGTGGCGTACAAGTACTATGTATTGCCTTGGTGAGCTGCTTCTTTAGTCTCTTTTGCCAGAATCTCTGTGTAGTTTCCTTGTCTCACCTGAAGTTGCATTTGACCTTCTCTCTTCTATTTTCTTCAGTTTCTCTGTTGACATCCACTCCTTGTGGTTAGTTGTTTTGGGCCCCAGCTCTTCTTTAACTTGAGCTTCAACTGTGCTAAAAGGAGATGATGGTCTGTAGCAACATCTGCTGCTGCTTCATGCATACATCCTGAAGAGATCACCGGAACTTCCTCCTGGTGCACACATGGTGAATCTGGTTCTCCGTCAACGGGTCTGGTGACACACAAGTTGCCTAGTGTATCCTTCTGTGATGGAAGAAGTGCCCTCTGATAATCAGGTTGCTCGTGGCACATATGTCAGCGAATCTCTCTCTGTTGTTGTTCATCTCACCTAAATCTTGCTGGGCCATAATTTCCTCATAACACCTGTTGTCGCTGCCAATCTTGGCATTAAAGTAATCTATAGCAATGATAATGTTTTGCTTGGGTCAGTCTTGGATGATAGTCAGCAGTCTGTTGTAGAAATCATCCTTCTCTTCCTTGACACTGTTGTTCGCACTGGATCGCATCCAAGTTAATCCTCCTCTTCTTTGTGCAGAAGGAGGCTATCATGATCTGTGGGTCATATGTCTCCTACCTAAGGAGTGCTCCCCATGCTGTTTTGGACAGCATTAGTGCCACACCCTGAGTGTGCAGCATGTCATCCTGCTTGTGTCCTGAGAACAGCAGCAACTCTCTGGAGGTCAGCTGTCTCTAGCCAGAGTCAGTCTGGCTTGACTAGTTGATTTACAGGACCACAAGGTTAAATGTTCCAATCTCTGTCGCCACTTGTGCTGTTTTGCCAGTTTTGCATATTGTTTGTGCATTCCATGTTCCAATGGTGGTGGTGGCGATCCTGGTGGAGATGATGGTCATCAACCTGATGGCTTGCATATGACTCTGGCTTTCACCTTCCGGCATCATGCACCTTCCAGCTTGAGGCCCATCCTCTTTTAGGACCATAGTGTTTGTAGTTGTGCTTCTTGCCATTTCTGTAACAGTAGATTTTCTTTTTTTTTTTTTCCTGGCCCCTCGCCCAACCTTCCTTCTTTCTCAGCCAGGCTTGAGACCGGCCATGCTGGAGTAAGACATACCCTAAGGTTTAGCTCTATGTTTTATCATAGAAGAGTTTTGGTGCAACCTATCCTAAAACATAAATTATGCTTATACATTTTCTATTATGTAGACCCACTCGTGTTCAGACATCAATATTTCAGTTTTTTTTATTTTTATTAAATTTGCAAAAGCTTCTAAAGCCCTGTTTCACTTTGCTATTCTCAGCTATTGGGAGATGTCTGATGTGGACAAAAAATTAATTTAAACAATTTTAGCACAATGCTGCAACATAGCAAAATCTATGTTTTCTATTCTAGTTAAGATTGCTATCTAGTTTAGTTCCTACATTTTTATACATATTCAGTCACTATTTCTACCTCCTAACCCCTGAACAACAATGTGTAAATAAGCAGATTTCTATCCTTTAAAATCAAATATTACTTCTTTGGTCTTTTGTACAAGACAGTTCTTATTGCACCAGTTTACTATACAGTCCACTTGATTTAGATAGTGGTCCATCCTCCCCAGATATGCCTCCTATAAGCAGGACGTCATCAGAATATTTGATAATGCAGCAGTGGTCATTGTTCTCTCTCAGGTCACTTGTGTACAGAGTAAATAGTAATGGTGATAAGACACAGTGTGACAGATAGTAGGCGCTGTCGTCCCCTTGAACCCTCAGATCAGACGCCAGACACCAGATAAAAGTCCAAATCTTGACTTTATTCGTACAATAATGTGCACAAAGCAACCTCCACTCCACAATATTCATAAACTATAACAATAATCAATCCTCCACTCCCAGATGCGTTGTTCCCTTCCTCCCAACTCAGCTCCCCTTGTTGGGATTTACCACAGTCCTTTTATATCTCTTCAGATCCCTCAGTCCATTTGATTATTCAGCACTTCCGGGTCAGGTGAAAACTCCTCTTTTTCCTTCAGCCCGGAAGTACTTTATTTCTTCTGTCCTCGTGACTGTGACGTACTTCCAGGCTGTATTGAAAATATAAGTCTCTGGGCCTCCCTGCAGCATCCCCTGGCAGCCCCGACATTATCCAGCAGGGCTGTGCAATAAAACTCCACATACCATGATGCCCCTCCACGTCGCAGGGAGGGCTCCATCTGGTGGCTTAGGGGGTATTGGCCGGGATGAACTGCCGGCCATATATCACACCAGTTAAAAAGCAAATGGAAAAAAACTGGAGAGAACTGCTTGAAGTAGGGCTTTAAGAGCCGACTTGATACACCATCTGTCCCCACTGCTCTGTTTGTTTCAACCTGCACAAGCCTTTCTCCACTTCAGTTAAACTGACCTCCATTACAGCAGTATTCCTGGTATTTTTATAAAGCATTATTTCTGCATTTTAGGTGCTCAAGCCACTTGTTTCAAATCTGATAAAAAAAAAAGTTATTAAACACAGTCCTGTAATTTGTTTTTAGGTCTTTCCTAACCTGCTTTGAATTGCTACCATTAAACCACCTCTTGATTTTTTTTTCCATCATGCATGTTATTTTGTTTAATTAATCTATTAATCCTTTGCAGTTTTCTATCTTATTTTCTTGATCAGCATGTTGTTTTTTCAATAGTAATTCTTTAATCAGTTTAGTGATCTGTTGCTTACTGTTGGGGTACACCTTGACAGTTCTTTCCTTAATTATCATTGACTCACAGAATTTCATGCATTCACTGACAATGTAAGTGGCCTCATTCTGTGACTGTGAGTATGTCAGCACATCCCAGTCAGTACAGGAAAAGCATTCCTGTAGCTCATCTACACTGTCGTTACACCAGTTTAGAGTTCTTCATATGGCTGTTTTTTCATTTTTCAGTTTCTGTATGTACTTCTGTAGTAGATGATTAACAATGTGATCAGGAGACATACCCAGGGCTACTCTATGATGTGATATACAGGCACCAGGGACATTTTTATAACACTTGTCTAGTGTTTAATCGCTTCTCTAATATTAATATTCAGGTACTGATGGTTATGTGGTAATAGTGATTCCAGATTACATCATTTAAAATCACCCATCACTAGTTTGAAAAAGCCAAGGTGATTTGGTTTTTAGTTTCTATACAGTTTCAAGAATTGTTTCAGGTGAGGCTCCCACAACAGCATGCAACAATACGTAAACTACTGTCACAAATAATTGATTAAACTCTCCTGGTAAATAGTACGGGCGAAGTCCAACAATGAGTAGTTCAATATTCACAATATTCACACTCTTTTATACTTATTGCACCACTTTTTGTTAATGTAAAGGCAGACCCCACCACCAAACTACTTACCAGAAGTTGGATATCTGTCTTGCTGTACACAAAAAAATCCATCTTTTTTAACAGCTGTATCTGAGTCGGTATGCTTTAGCAAGGAAAGCTTCTTAGCAGCTTTCCCTGACCTTGCTCACATATACACCTAATGTGGATGATGTTCAGTTCACTTTCCTTTGTTGCATTGTTTATGCATGTGCTTCATAACATACATCATCTTATTCTTGCATTATTATTAATATATTTTTTTGCAGGAAAGAGAGTGTGCCTATGAGCAGGCCTGGCCCACATGGAGCTGTTTTTGGTTTTCTCAGTTCTCCTACTGAATTTAACCTTTCACTACATTGGGGATCCTGCAGAAATTAATCTCATTCTAGATGAAAGTTGCTTTATTTAACTTCCACGTCCCTACAAGCTCCTGGTCTGTCCTTAGTAACGAGAAAAGAAAATATGAACAGGCACATTTTTTGGTGGTTCGATGTTTCATAATCACTTCTCTCGATGATTTTACCATTCTGTCTCTCTGATTTATCAATTCACACATCACAGAGATGACAAGAAATTTATAATAAAAAGTCAATTAACCTGAACAGATTGTCCAGTACTAATTGTTTTGTAATGTTAAGACTTGGATTCAGTGTGGAAGTGTATCGGAAAAACAAATAATTTGTTTGTATAATAATAAAGTTATTTATTTTGTATTTATTTTTCTGGATTTGATTACTTAGTACAGTGGTACCTCTGGTCACGACCATAAGTCATTCCAAAACTCTTTGGTCGTAACCCGAATGTAATTTCCCCATAAGATTGTATGTAATTACAATTAATCCATTCCAGACCATACGAATTGTATGTGAATATTTTTTTTAAGATTTTTAAGCAAAAAAATAGTTAATTATACCACAGCATGCACAGTGTAATAGTAAACTAAATGTAAAAACACTGAATAACACTGAGAAAACCTTGAAAAACAGAGAAAACTAACACTGCAAGAGTTCGTGCTAGACCAAGTTCGCGCTAGACCCTTATAAACTGTTCGTACAAGACCCTTATGAACCGCTCGCTGTAAACACTTTTTTATGCGTTTTAAGCAAAGGGAAAAAAATTAAAGTTTGAAAAATCCTTAATTTATACAAAAATTAACCCTAAACAACCAAGAAAACTAACCTTACATGAGTTGAGTTCTGGTGTGAAGGAAGTGAGGAGGAAGCTGGGTGGAGAGGAGGTTACAGTTTTGAAGGAGAGTCTGGCTCCACGATGGAGGGACGTTCTTCTTCAGGTGTTTTCTCTCTTGTGATTTGTTAGAACATTAGAACACTCTAGACGAGAACAGGCCATTCAGCCCAACAAAGCTTGCCAGTCCTATCCACTTATTTCTTCCAAGAAAACATCAAGTCGAGTTTTGAAAGTCCCTAACGTCTTACTGTCTAACACACTACTTGGTCAATTATTCCAAGTGTCTATTGTTCTTTGTGTAAAAAATAACTTCCTGATGTTTGTGCCAAATTTACCCTTAACAAGTCTCCAATTGTGTCCCCGTGTTGTTGATGAACTCATTTTAAAATAACAGTCTTGATCCACTGTACTAATTCCCTTCATAATTTTAAATACTTCAATCATGTCACCTCTTAATCTTCTTTTGCTTAATCTTCTTTGGTTCTACTTCAGGGGTTTCTGGTGTTTTTAGCCGTTTAGGTGGTGGACCAGACTTCACAAAATAGCAGCCTAATGTGACTTGCCTTTTCCTGCACATTAAAACTCTTCGCACATCTAACCAAGAACGATGTACAGGAAGAGACAGAACACGTGTATTGTCTTTGTTGGGCACTGTATACGCAAACAAAAGAAAATGGGAAATGGAGAATGGGAAATCATTGGCGCGTACGAACTGGAAGAGAAACTGGCTGCCAGTGTTTTTATTCGCCACCAGAGCATGTGGTCGTGAACAGATGCAATATTTTGGCAAACTTTTTGATCATAACCCAATTTGTACATGTTTGGAAACGTTTGTGATCAGAAGTTCTACTGTACCTATCCATCACTTTTCTGAACCCACTTTTTCATTACAGGAGTAGAGGGTGACAAAGCAGTAGTGATCCATTAAGGTAAGGAAACCAACCTGTTTTCCTCATGTTGGCCGTGGTCAGACACAGTACTTGGTCATTGGGTGGTCTTCCCGCTGCCACATTGTTTTGCACCTAGACATTGTTCAGCACATCTGGAAGAGAGACATCACCATCACAGGCCAGTTATGTTGTCCTGTAACCAGGATGCCTTGTCACATGCGCCATTTGTCACCACTGTCCTGGAAGTGGCTGCAGATTCTCTGGATGTGTGCACGTTTTGCTACTCTGACAGCCCAGAATAGCTTGACCCTCGCTGTTCTAAGGGCGGCCTAATCACCTGCTCTGAAATTGGAATCCCTCGTCTTGAATAGTGCATTCACCTTTGAAGTAATCCATGGCTTCTGGTTGGGGCGTGTGGTGACAAACTTGTAGACAGTGACATCATCAATGCACTTGCTGATGTAGCTGGGTACTGAAACATGTAGTCCTCCAAGTTAGTGCAGTCGCCGTTGGTTGCAGCCTCTCTGAACATGTCCCAGTCAGTGTGCTCAAAACAGTCTTAAACAGCAGAGATGGCTCCTGCTGGCCAGGTTTTCACCTGCCACAGAACTGGTTTGGATCACTTGACAAGTGGTTTGTATGCTGTACAACTTAACAAACAAGTGAATGGCCCAGGTGATGGAGTGGCTCTGCCTGGTATGCATCAGGAATATTTGTGTAAACAAGATCCAGCTCCTTTTACCCCTCTCGTTGCAAAGTTCAAAGTTAGGAAGTCCTGACTTGATATCTGCATGGTGTGGAGCCGACCCAGACACAGACAGGCGGACATGTTGTTAAATACCACCACACATTTATTTACAATTCTATTTACAAATATTAACGGTCACACAGACCCAAATAATGGTCATTTAGACCCAGTTAGTGCACAATACCCAAATACAAAGTCCTGGCCACAAATGCCTTTCTTCGGGCCACCTCCACACCTCCTCTGTGCTTCGTCCTTCCTCCTCCCGACTCCAGCCCTGAATGAATGGAGACGGCCCCTTTTATATGGTTCCCGGATGAGCACCAGGTGTTCCCGGCATTCCTCCCTTGGCCACACCCCAACGTGGCGGAAGTGCCGGCTGTCCCCCCGGCAGCTCCCCGGGCGTCTCCCAAAGTCTTCCCCCCAGCACTTCCTGGTGTGGCAGAAGTGCTGGGGCAACAGGTCCCCAAGGCATTGGGGCGCCTCCTGGCGGTGACCACGGGCCCCTACAGGGTGGAGCTTCCATGGCCCCCAAAGCAACCAGGAAGGCAGCCCCCACGTGGTCCCAGATGGGCGCACGCCCACTTCCGGTCTTCCAAGGCATCCCGGCTGGGTCATCGCCCCTGGCATCCATGACAATGGTTAAAACCTCCAGCACTGTACAGTTACAGAACACTTCCTTAGCATTTGCTCTTGGGGGAGAATGCATGGAAAAGCATTCCTATCAGCATGAAACACAGCTGACCCGTCCAGCTGAACCACGGCGTCCAAGACACTGTCGCAAAGCCATGTCTCCTTGAAAACAAATACATAACAGTCTCTAAACTCACACTGGGTAGTCTTCCGAAGTCCGATGTAATCCAGTTTGTTGTCCAGGGAGCAAACATTTGAAAGTAGAATGGATGGAACACCCAGCTGGCTACATACAGTTTGCTATTATCTCCACAAGGACTCCCATCTGCTTTCCACACTTCCGCATACTGGCACACCACTTTTGTGTACCCCTCCTCAGGCGATTGGTATGAGTCGACATCGAGGACTAAAGGCCTGGTCCTCACAACAGTCTGAGGTTGTGTAGCTTCTCCAGCAGGTCATATTTTGGGCTGAATTTTGGACAATTCAAAAGGGTCTGGCAATGGTAAACATGAGTATCGGTTGTTCTGATGTCCATTTACCACAGAAGGTCAGGCTAAGAGACAAAAAGTACAAAATAGCACCATTATGGGCCCAGACTGGCCACTGCAAGCTGCTGCCTCGCTGCCATTTAAGCCTCATAAGCTCAGGTTGCATTACATATCTCCAAACTTATTAGACGGCACTTCATCCTACAACAAGGTAATTATCCAAACATAATGCTAAGGTAACACAAAAGATTTTCAAAGCTACAAAATGGAAAATTCTTGAATGGCCAAGCCAGTCACCTGATTTAACTCAAATTGAGCATGCATGCCTTCCATATGCTGAAGAGAAAATTTAAGGAATCAAGCCCCTGAAACAAGCAGGAGCTGAAGATGGCTGTATTAGAAGCTTGGCAGAGTATCAGCAGAGAAGATCCTTAGCACCCGATGAAGTCTATGAATCACAGATTTCATACAGTCATTCCATGCAAAGGATATACAACAAAGTACTAAATATGACTGCCATTGCTATGTCCCTAACATAATGGTGCCCTGAAATGGATGAACAAAGTAAAAAAAGTATTGCAATTTTTACATTGTGGGACTGAAATGTATTCAAATACCCTTAAATGAATGTCTGCAATGTGCACTTTAATCACATCTGAATGGTTTGATTTGCAATTTTAAACTGTGGAGCAGAAAAGTAAATCAAGGTAAAATGTGTCTTTGTCCCAGATGTTATGCACTATATCTATGTAGTTTTATTTTATCGATTTAAAAAATGTGTTTAGTTTAAAATTAAATAAGATTCATTTTGAATGTGTCTTTTTGTGCAAATAATACTGCAAAAGTTAATGTACTTGATTTTATATTACTGTATAGTACAGTCGGTTGTACATCCGTTGAATGATTTCCCCGCGGTATCACTAATGTGTAATCTACAGTGGGTACGGAAAGTATTCAGACCCCCTTCAATTTTTCACTCTTTTTTATATTGCAGCCATTTGCTAAAATCATTTAAATTAATTTTTTCCCTCATTAATGTACACACAGCACCCCATATTGACAGACAAAAAAAGAATTTTTGAAATTGTTGCAGATTTATTAAAAAAGAAAAACTGAAGTATCACATGGTCCTAAGTATTCAGACCCTTTGCTCAGTATTTAGTAGAAGCACTCTTTTGAGCTGATACAGCCATGAGTCTTCTTGGGAAAGATGCAACAAGTTTTTCACACCTGGATTTGGGGATCCTCTGCCATTTCTCCTTGCAGATCCTCTCCAGTTCTGTCAGGTTGGATGGTAAACGTTGGTGGACAGCCATTTTTAGGTCTCTCCAGAGATGCTCAATTGGGTTTAAGTCAGGGCTCTGGCTGGGCCATTCAAGAACAGTTACAGAGTTGTTGTGAAGCCACTCCTTTATTATTTTAGCTGTGTGCTTAGGGTCATTGTCTTGTTGGAAGGTAAACCTTCGGCCCAGTCTGAGGTCCTTAGCACTCTGGAGAAGGTTTTTGTCCAGGATATCCCTGTACTTGGCCGCATTCATCTTTCCCTCGATTGCAACCAGTCATCCTGTCCCTGCAGCTGAAAACACCCCCACAGCATGATGCTGCCACCGCCATGCTTCACTGTGGGGACTGTATTGGACAAGTGATAAGCAGTGCCTGGTTGTCTCCACACATACCGCTTAGAATTAAGGCCAAATAGTTCTATCTTGGAGTTTGCTAAAAGACACCTGAAGTACTCTGAGATGGTGAGAAATAAGATTCTCTGGTCTGATGAGACCAAGATAGAACTTTTTGGCCTTAATTCTAAGCGGTATGTGTGGAGACAACCAGGCACTGCTCATCAGTTTTTCTTTTTTAATAAATCTGCAACAATTTCAAAAATTTTTATTTTTTTTTGTCTGTCAATATGGGGGGCTGTGTGTACATTAATGAGGAAAATTTTAATTTAAATTATTTCAGCAAATGGCTGCAATATAACAAAGAGTGAAAAACTGAAGGGGGTCTGAATACTTTCCGTACCCACTGTACATGAAAGTACTGCTCTGTACGGATTTTTTAAAGAATGCCCAACCCCTTTCAAACGAACACACAATCCACGTGTAACCCTAGGAAGCAGATTTAATCACAGTGTAGTACTAGAGCGAAAAAAAAGCAAGTGGCTGCACGTGCACGCTACCCCCGGTGAGGAGCTTCTGCTAAAAGGTAAGGAGCAATAGCGCACAAAACTGCGCGCCCACGATCTGATTGAGAAAAACGCGTCTTAACGGCCCTCTGCTGTATCAGTGACTTCTTTCTAGTAGCCCTGTGCTCGGGTCCGCAGCCTCGCTATTGTTTAGTCCCTGGAGTCGCCCCTTGGTCATTGTTGCATAATGATAAAGCGAGTTCAGCCGTCACTGGATCTAGATTAACACACTTCCTCTCTTTACCCAAAGTCTGCTGGGCTTTTCACTTTGTTCTGGCAGTCATGGAGGCTGTGAATACGCTGATTCTAGCCGCGATCGTCTTGAGTCTGCTCTTGATGTGGTTACGAAGAGATTCGACACGCTATGCCAGGATGCCACCCGGTCCAACTCCGCTACCTCTGATTGGTAACTTGTTGCAAATAACAGGCAATACTCCTTACAAACAGTTCTTAAAGGTAAGGTGTTTATGAAGTAAAGTGTTTAACCCGCCAAGGCCTGGATTGTAACCGTGTCCCGTGTTCCTCTTGTAGCTGAGCGAGACGTACGGCCCCGTGATGACGGTGCACTTGGGCGGACTGCGGGTCGTGGTTCTGGTCGGGTACGAGGCGGTGCAAGAAGCGCTGGTGCAGCACGCCGACTTGTTCGCCGGTAGACCGAAATTGCCTCTGCTTGTAAGGGTAACTAGTGGTTACGGTAGGGATTCAGAATTTTGCATGTGTTTGAAAAGTGCGAACGAAGATTATAATCGGACTCAGTGGTGAAGTCGTATTTGCTTAAGAAAACACGTATAGAATACAAAATAGAATTAAACATTTAAAACAAGGTTTTACACCGTGTCGCATTATTTCATTAGAGGAAACAGAGGATGCGACGACATGTGTTTAGGATTTCAACGCAGAAGAGTTACAACCTTTTTAAAAAAGAGCAAACATTTTGCTGAAGAGAGACGTCTTCTTCGTTTTTGTCTTTTTAAGAATGATTGCCAAACGAATTTATGGTTCATTGTCGCCACCACCAGTTTGCGCGAAGGCGATGCAGAGCTGAGAAAGAAAAAAAGAACACTTTATTATCCGTAAAACCAAATCAAACACTAACGATATCCTGTATGTTATACCTATAGATTGCAAATAAAAGAACTGAGCTCCATGAATTAATCGTGTCTTTTCTCATTCGCTTAAGTTTTATAAACTGTAAACACTTTTTTACATTTTTTTTACATTCCTCAAACTATAATAAAATAGGATCATATTGAATATAAAATGTACATAATCCAGAGTGATGGTTTGCTATCATAAACGGTGATTAATTTACATGGTATGATCAGTTCTAACGAGGGTTCCAATAATTATTTTAATTTTTTTCATCTTTTCCATGAATTCGATAAAGAGTTCAGTATTCTAGTATTTTTCACTATATTACAGTTGTTTCCAGTATTCAATTTTTCCACATCAGAAAAATTCTTATTTTTTAATATCTTAATTAAATAATAGTTACATTTCTATCCACATACGTATGTTTTAGTATTTTTTAGCTAAACTTGCAGTTTCTCATTCCTTTTAACTCATTTATACGGTGGAATCCATAACAAGCCATTAACCCTTAACTACTCACGCTGGTTATTTTGTACACCAATCTCAGTTATTTTTGTCCAACATCCTTTTACTAGAACCTACCGGCAGCATCCGCCATCTATCCTCTGCTTCATTCACTACAAGTACAGTGTCGCAATGGTTCCCTGGCCCCCACCCCGCCCGAACCCCACCCGGTTTTATGAGTGGATGCACATCGCAAGTTCCACACCGCGTAACGATGAGATGCTCTTTTTGCAATGACTTTCTCTACAGAGAACATTTAACAACTGAAGTGAAATGTGATACTTGTACAAATCCTGCAGCGGACGAAAGTGTTACCGGTGACGAATGAACGGTGGAGATATGGATCAGATTTATTTTAAGATAGTCCTAGAGTGTGTCATACTATTCAATAATATGGTATTAAATCGCATTAAAAACATGTACAATTTAAAAATATCGCAATATTTTATGTTACAGCCTCATAGCGTGCATATAAATAGCAAGTTTACCACTGGCGTATAAAGTACACCGCGCTAGTATACTGTATGTGAGAGGAAAAAAAAGTCCACATATACAGGGTTAAATAAATAGACATATTAGACTGTATATTGGAAATGATACAATGCTTGATCCACTTCTAACAGTAAATCAGGTTTTAGATGGAGAGTGCTCTGTTTTAACATTCTGAAAAACTGAAATAGAATCTGAACAAATAACCTTCCTGCTTTGACAAAGTTCTAATTCTGTGGTACACTGACAAATAATGTATCTATTTTGTCTTTATAAAAACTTGACATTCATTAACAAAAAAGCTGCCCCATGTAGCTCCTGTCAGAATATCTGTAGATTCATCTGTAAACATTATTACCATTCCATTATAATTTTTGATTACTATACTCATCTTCTATCAAATTTCTGGACATATCACATTAATTTAATGTACCCTGAAAAACATGATGCATTGGATTGATTTATAAAATGAAGGCAATATTTTGCTGGCCTCTTTTTATGTAAATTCACCATAGTTTCAATTTAAAGTACACTAGAAAATTGTGTTTGCGTACATTGTAAAGTTAAATCACAATGTTAACTTGAGTAAGTTTTTGTAATACCAACTCAAATTAAAACTAAAAGCTTAATTAATCAAGTTTAACATCTTGAATTGAATTAACTCAATGTAGTTATTGTTTATTAGACTCAATTTAATTGATTAAGTAATGCCAAATTGGTAATTTAATCTATATTTACATATAAAGTATAATAATATGTGTGCAAAAAAACTGCTTAAACTTTAATATGCTTTTTATATGCGTTATAAATTTAATTTTAGATTAATGAAATGGTTCATACGCTATTGTGCAAACACTACACCCCGATTCATTACACCTTTTGAATAATCTTAGAATAAGTGCTGTGCTGCATTGGATAAGAACAAAAAGGTGATTTTGTGATGAAGGGTCTATCCAACAAATTCATGGTATTTAGAAAAAAACTGTCTTTAACTTTCTTTCCAACTGTACAAATGTGTGGGTCTCTTTTCAAATGTGTAAACTGAAGGGCCAGTTCTTTATGCAAAATCTAATTCTTAATGCAAACTAGGGGGCTTTCCTTCGTCCGCCAACCCCCCTGCCTGCGCTACACACCAGCAACTTCACATCTCTGCCACTCGAGTATGTGGATTTCACTTTCACCAAACAACAAAACTTTAGTTCTCGCGGATACACCTCTTCATTGGGAAGAAACACTATTTTTCCCTGATGGCAACACAAATTAGATGATCTACAAGTCTCCGACAAAGTTTAAAGCCAAACAATATCTACATACTTCTTTCATATCACCTATGTCCAGATATTCTTCGTCCAGATATCTCTTTTCACTTTTACCTTTTCGTCAGTATCGTATTGAATTTTGATTCCATGTTTGGAATTACATTGTGACAATGCAATGTATAACTGCCCGGGAGTGAATATCATATCTTTCTATCTACCCGAACTGTGTCTGACAATAGCATTCACACAAATGAGAAATGATTGAACCGTGTGCGTGGTTGTAGATGTTTTTGATGGGGGTAGGACTTTTCCAAAACTCTTTGCATAAAGTCTTGTCTCGCGGGGTTTGTAATTTTCTGTTATGGGAATTCACTTTCACCAAACAACAAATCTCTTAATTCTTGCAGATACGCCTCTTCATTGGGAAGAAACTCTACTTTTCCCTGATGGCAACACGAAATAAATGATCTACAAGTCCCCGACTTAAAGTTTAAATCCAAACAATATATTCATCTCTTTTTGCTGTCCCATTATATCACTGAGTAATAGTTTCCGTTTGTTTGCGCTAATGCGATCTTTACTATCATTTTTTTTGAGACTTTAAAATTTTAGTACTTTCATCATCTCTAACCTGCTCTGCATGTGTATCTCACCAACATTTTTGAACTATTTACAATGTTCTACTTTGTCATCTACTCTTTGACTTTTATTTCCAGCTCCGGGCATGGTTAAATCTCTTGGCACAAAGTCTCTCTGAGAAAGTCACATCTCGTCTCTCTTCCCAAGAATTTTTTTATTATAACTGAGAGATATGTGATAATCATGTACATAAAATGTGTATTTTAATTTATATTAAAAAAGGCAAATAGGTCATTTTTGTATGATTGAAGCAATGCACGTCACTATCACAATAAGGAATATATTTTAAAAAATCCTGTTTTTAACTCAAAAATGTCATTAATAGTTTTTTTCCAGTACCAAGTCATTTTTCTCAAGAGACACAGACAAACAAAATTAGTTTTAAATTTTAGAAGGTAGCTTTGTGTAGCTAAAATTTAAAGATACAAAAAGTGATATTCCTTGTTACGTGTATAGGTTCAGTAGTTTATGCAAAAGATGTCTGCTTCCCGAAGCAGTAAAATTTTTTTGGTGTGAGCCTGTCGAGTAATTATGTCACAACTTAAAAAATTGCATGGCATTAACTGAACATTGACAATACGCAAAATGCTTCTTTCATTTTGTGAATTCCTCCATGTTCCAAGTATATATCTCTTCAGCGTGGAATCTCAACCCACAGCACCAAGTGAGTGGAGTTCATTCCAGTGGTTGTCCCAAGTAGGTCTAGTTGCAGACTTCCAGAGTTCTGCCTGATTACACTATAGTTAAGATTAGGGGTACAAGAGGGTTATCTGCAATGTACCATTGAGTAAGTCAGAACAGATGTATAGAAGTCAAACCAAGACATGAAGAGTCTTTGAGCTGCAAGTTTTTATTGTTTTTTTTTTGTGATTAAATCTTATTGATAAAATGAAATGTTTTAAGTAGAAGCTGACTGTACTGTTTATTTAGTTTTAGGTCACTTTTAATGTCTACATTTTTGGTATCAGATTTTCAGATGACTGAAGCTCTTATTTAATTCACTATTGTATTTGTAAACGTTTAGCTATTCAACAGCAGCAAAACAGCAATATTGTGTGTTATGTTGTTATGTATAATACTTAAAGAAAATAAAAGAGAAACTTCCATGAAGACATAAGGTAAGAGATTTTTTTTTGGGTGTCTCTTGCAGGTGTGATAACTTCCAATGGAGATAACTGGAAACATATGCGCAGATTTTCTCTCACCACACTGCGAAGTTTTGGAATGGGAAAGCACAGCATTGAACAATACATACAAGAAGAGGCTCAGCACCTTGTGGAAAAACTATGTAAAACTAAAGGTGGGACTTACATAAGTGGCTTTGCTAGTGTCACATGATATAACAATCTTCTTCTTGTTTCGGCAGCTCCCGTTAGGGATTGCCACAGTGTATCATCTTCTTCCATATCTTGCTGTCCTCTGCATCTTGTTCTGTTAACACAATGTAACAACAGAGAAGCATAAAAAGTAATACAAATATCCCTTAGAAATGTGCAACTACACCACCTTGGATATAATGGCTCTAGGACCAGACTCTATCTAAGCCCAAGTTTCTACATAATTAAAACAAATACAAGCATTTCACATTCAGTTATTTGCTAAAACCCAACTTAAAAGGTGCCACAGCAGTCAAGATATTAAAACAATAAGTAAAAAACACAGAAAAAACAAAAGAATATTGGAGACAGGCCTACAAGGATTTTAACTTTTTTCAAACATTAGGGGGCTTTGCCCCCTGCTCGCTTTGCTCGCCAACCCAGGGCGGGTGCTACGCACAAACCACTTTGGCTCTGCTGCTCACATCTGGGGATGCAGATGTACAATTTAAACAGATTGTTATTTTCATGGCAATTGTTACATATGCATAATAGAACTAGCTATTTTACATTACAGCGAGTAATTAACAATATTAAAAAAATAATAAAGTTATTAAAATATTAAAATAATAAAATGTAATAATTTGTTGCGTTCAAGTTTTTGGTTGCATTATCAGATTTGTTTCTGTTTGGCTTTTAAATTAACATGCAAATATTTTTTAAACTTACAATTTTACTGTAAAACTTCAGTAAAATCAATTTTTTGAATTACATTTTCATCAATATCACATTGAATTTTGATTCTGTGTTTCGACTTACATTGTGATAAGAGAATTTAGTTTCTTTTTCTCTAATAAATAAACTGACTTTTTCAAATATTTGTTTTTATGATTTTTTTAATTGTCTTTGCAAAATCTATTCTAATTGGAAACGGTGAACGTTTTAATATGAATGGCATATCAAGATCTCCTTTGTTGTCTGATGTTATCTGGGGAAGATGTACTACATTACCTTTCTTGGATACAACCTTCTTTCAACAGTAACTTGGGCAGTGGAAGACCGGATGGTGTTAACAGTTGTAGTTATTCTTTGGAATATTGTAAGTTGATGTTTTCATCTTCCGCACGATCACCACCAACTGTTTCAGCATAGTCTACTGATACGCATTTAACCAATCTGCCGTGTAGCCAATCGACAATTTTCACTTTAATTCGTTTGACTTCATCGTTTCTCGGTGCTAGGATTGCCCATGTATTCATTTCTTCTGTTGATATCCCTTTGGGATGAAATTCATCAATAAGATTTGGACATAATACATCTTCTTTAATTGGGTACTTAAAGTGAGGAAAGCTTGAAAGTTTATAAGAGCTGAGAGAGCAGGAAATGTGTCTGTCAAAAGCCTTCACATGAATAAGATGTGAGTGGACCGTGTGCATGTTTGAATATGGTTGGGAGGAGAGCGTGACTTGAATTAAATCTCATGTCAAAAGTCTCATCCCTTGGGACTTGAAAAAATCTCTTGAAAAAAGTCTCGTCTCATCACAGGATTTTTTATATAATAGAGAGATTTCTCTAAAAAGTCAGTCAATATCCGTTTGTTAAATTAAAAGTTTTCAATTTCCCACAGCAACCCGATGAGCTATACTCATAGAAAAAGCAGAAGACTTAACTTGATACGGGAGAAATGCCCAGTTAGCCCCTCCCCCTGATTTGTACTTGAGCTTCCACAAACTAAAACCAAGGATTGTTCAGTTTGCAAAGATGTAGAGCTGTCACACACATGTATATGCTGAAGTCATCTGCTCAATGAAACATTGCTTTCCACTTTCATTATCTCACAGACTGATCCATCTTGTTGTCAATGATGATTTACTTACAGTGCACAAAAGAAAACTCACTTATCCTCATTGCCCATCCAGTTCAAAACAGTTAAAATAGCCAAAACTAAGCTTCAACATAATCACAGAATGCATAACCCACACCTCCTTATTATCCAATCACATCCCCTGTTTAGGATTACAAAATAACCACTCCAATTGCCATGGGGCAGTAATCATAAAGATTGGTTGAATAGGAAATTATGTTAACACTTTAGAACAGGCTGGACGTATTGCTCAGACTCGCGATGAATGTGTTTATAACAAAATTAATAATTTATTCCTGGGTTATATTTCCCCAGTTCTCACATGTGACAGTATTGACAGCAACGTTTGTTAATCTGTTGAAATAGAATCCCATTAACAATGACTAAATCAGATTGCATGTGATGCCCCAGGTGTCCACAGGCATGGCATTACCCATTTTCTGGAACATCAGTAGTAATGCATCAAGGCTGAACTACTGCAATGAGGACAAAAAACAACAAAGATGGTGCAAAAATGTGCATAGTGCAGTTTATTCAGACAGTAATCAAATAAAGCAGTGTCCAATAAATAGTGCAATGTGGTCAATGAACAAATTCTTCAATAAGTAATTAACATAAGCAATGGCAGGTGGGATTTAAAGTTAATTCATAAATAAATAGATCCAAATTATTGATAAAATCAAGCATAAAATTCAAGAGTTAAAATTATCTGTATTCTTCTGCGGGTGCTTCTCTCTTTACTGTCTCCCCTCCATCACCCATCAGGTCTCTTGAATGAGTCAGAGATGCCAGAGGGTGTGGGTATCCAACAACAGCTTTCATCCCAGCCACCTCAGTTAGTAATCCATTAGGATGACTAAAGTCAGATTTCATCGCCCAACCAATATCCCAGTATTCCATAGGATAATCCATAAAGCCAATTAGCTATTCCTGTTTCTGCTAGCTTGACAGGAGTAGCCCACGACTGGAGCACCTGCCCTCTTGCTTATGGTGGGGCCTCCCAATGGCCTCGCTGCCTGTCCGCCAGAGTGGCTCAAATTCCCATTCCCTCCCCCCTTGTTCTCTCCAGACCATATTTCATCTATACATCAGGGCTACTCAGTTACATCCTCGGGGGCCACAGAGGCTGCAGGTTTTTGCTTTAATCAATTTGTAAATCAGAACCTGTTATAGACTACTAAAGCAATGCATTTTTGGGTGTAGTTTTAGTTAACTCGCTTGTTGTGATTCAGAACCCTTAATTGCCTATTTGTAGTTTTAAACAGGTGTATTTAGATTTTAATTGTTTCTGTACATTTTAAGGGTACAAATGACAAAGAAACCACCGGCTCTACAGCATGGTTCAATTTAAACCTGTATATGCATGATGACGTAACTCTGTTAATAAAATGTTATGAAACAAATTGGAGACATTGGAAAGATCAAGAGGTAAAAAACTACAAACAATTTGGATAATTTGTCAGAAAATGAAAAATTTACAATGTGATACAGATTTGTCTTGGAAGAATGAAAGCAGTTAGAAGTCTTATCATTAAATACCAAGGTTTATTACCTGCTAGGCCTAGCTCCAAATTACAAAGATGTTTGGAATGAAATCCTGTAGCCACTGCACCTTTCCAGCACCATAACTGAGGGCCCCTACTGTATACTTTCCATATGGTTATGTTTTGAGTTAAGGGTTGTTGTGAAGCCAAATTCCAGTAATATCCATGAAACCATTCATTTTCTTAACCCTCTTAATCAGGGCAAGGTCAGAGGGAAGCTGAAGTATTGGAACTACATGCTTTCATGTGCCCTGGCCTTCTGGTGACAGTAGTAAGGAAAATATAGCATAATGTACAATCAAGTGAAAAGAAATGAACTAAAGTTATAAGTACACATTTAATCCTACATGTTTAAAAATGTAACCGGCCCACTTTAGGGTCTCAGTGAGACAGTGACTATCACAGCAGTATTGGATGTAAGACAAGAAGCAAACATGGTGGGTGGTACAGTAGCCCTTTACAGGGCTTAATCCCACATCCAAGCAGAAAAGAGTGTGTAGTTCGGTAACAGTAACCTATAAATAAAGTGCTAGTTTAGTTTTAATAAAGTTGTTTGCTATAGATATGTTGACAGAGTGTGATCTGGTGGTGCATCAGCCATTGTTCATACCACAAACCTTCAAGGGCTCGAGTTGGAAATAGAGAAAGGGGAGCGATGTTATTTACTTCATAACATATGAAGGACTAAATGTATTTATAAAACACAAGAAAATGATCAAATTTGGCTCTGTTTCTGGTCAATATCATGATGAATGTTCATATGTGAGTTTAAGATTTAATAACAAATGCTGGCCAGTTCAATGTGCTGTTTTTCATGCATAAGAAGAAAAGGTAATGCAAAAGTAGCTCAATGTTTTATAATAAGTAAAAATCCATCTGTGCATCTGTCATTCTAGCAGATGGCTCATCACAAACATTTGTAGGTAGCACAGCTAGTATAATATGTTAATTTACTTTTCTTGTAAGTAATGGGCAATGTAACTGTTATTTTTAGAAGCAAAATTCCCTTTCACTGCTTATATCCCAATATTACAAAAAAAATCACAAAATGTAGTATTTCTACAACTTGATATTGATATTATTGATATTGCTGACTTTAGTTGAAATTTAATCCACACTTAAAGACACTTTCACCCGTAATGCTTAATTATTTTTGTTGTGCAAGGTTGTATGTATTTATTACTTTTAATTGTTTTCCATGTACCTGTAAATTTTTGCTTCCTGTAAAGCACTTTAAGATACACATTTTGTATGAAAATAAATGTGCTGTTGACATAAGTCAAACTAAACAAGGCCATGCAGAAGTATTTAGTATTCAGTGTGCTAAGCTGATACATAATTTCCCCAAATGCCTTCAGGTTGTTATTGCCACAAAAGATGGCTCTTTCTAACATAAAAGAATGCCACATTAAAACCCTAATGTTGCGTGTTTTAGTGCTTGAAAATTAAAAATTTAATGGAGACCAAAATTTCAGTGTATGATTTATTACTCAGTAAATACAGAGGTTGGTCTCTTGTCTGAATACCTTTGCAAGGCACTGTATCTACCCAATATTTTTCAATATGTCACACACAAGCACTCTTTCCCTACCAGTGAAGGTACATTCCACTGCACAAGAAACACTTTCTGTTGCCAAAGTCTAATATGTTTGGACCTATCCAGGTTTTGGCTATCGCACAACAACATTGTACCCAACTACCACCTTTCACCTTTCAGGTGGTGGATATACTTGTGTCAGTGTGGGTCACCAGAACAATAGACACTAACACGCATCTGGCACAGTGGTAGCGCTGCTGCCTCATCAGTAAGGAGATCATGTGTTCGCATCCTGGGACCTCCTGACATGGAGTTTGCAAAGCACTTTGAGTAAAGAGAAAATTAGAATTATAATTAACCAGCAAACACCACCACTAAGTCTGAGTAAAGAAGGAGGTCCCAGTATGGCTTTGCTGGGTGAGGTTTATTTAGATTTTATTAGGACTGTCATTGAAGTTCAATTGCTTCTTTGTCTGGCCCTACCCTTCAGAAAAAACTCACAGGTATACACAAGCTGCTAAAGCATAGTTTCTTAAACGGGTCACGGATTGCCACCTTTTGGGTAGTGCAAGGTTGTGAGTCCCCATCGTATTCAGTGGGAAAAGGTTGCATGCAGTTCGCAATGTGTTGTGATGGGTCGCCTTAGGGAGTTTAAGCAAGTGACATTACTACTATGACTCCACACACACCCCATTCCACACTCCGTCCACCCACTTCCCACCTCCACAATGACTATCAGTGGCAATTTTGCCTGCATTTGACAGTCATTGTGGACTGGGTCTTGAAGACACTAAGAAGGGCAAGTCTAGGTTGTGAGAAAAAAAATGTTTAAGTAACACTGCAGATTTCCCAATTCATTGAAGGGTGCAGTCTAAGTCTTCACCTGAAAATTAAGCCTTGCTTTTACAATTTGAATTTTTAGCTTCTATGTCTCTCTTTACACTTATTTTTAGGTTCCCCCATTGATCCCTCCATGTCTCTGAATCAGGCCGTGGCTAATGTCATCTGCTCCATTGTATTTGGAGAACGGTTTGAATATGATGATGAGAATTTCGCTCACCTACTGGCCCTCATTAATAAATCCGTGTTTATATTGAGCAGACCTTTGGCACAGGTATTATTATTTTTAGTTTTATACCAAATCTGTTTCACTTCTTTTATTTATTTATTTGTTTTTCTTTCTTTTTTAAGATGTACAACATGTTTCCAAAACTCTTCAATTTCTTCCCTGGACCTCACAAAGCTATTTTTGGAGCAAATGATGAACTGAAACAGTTTATTAGTACATTTGCTGAGAAACACAGGAAAGATTTGAATGCTGACAGTCCTCAGGATTTCATTGACACATTCTTCAAGAAAATGGAACAGGTGACTAATCTGAAAATTGAAATAGCACCACAAATGACATGCATGTATTTTCATAAGTGTGTTTAAGGAATCTTTCTCCAGTATTTGTCACTTACAAACTTTCTCCATGCAGTTTTATTATTTACCTTGCTGTGCATTTTTCACATTAGATTTTATTTTGCTAATCAACTCCCTAAAAACCGCTTGCATTTTTGAAATTTGTTGTCTTGGCTGCAGTACAGAGTCATCAGTTCTGTGACTAGCATGTTGACACTGTCTACAGGGCATGTGCATACAGCCCTTAGCTTTCTGTGTGGTTTGGATATTGCAGAAACAGAGGTTCTGGTAGGATAAAAAAGATGAAATGAAACCAGATGATATGTGTACTAGAGTGCTTAAGGAGGTACTGTCATTGAGAACATGTATAAAACCTTTACATGTGTGTTGTCCCAATGTATAGACTTTGAACACTATCAACTAAGACTCAAAGTCCTTAACATGTCCAGAGCTTCAGAAGAATTTATTTTTGCAGTATGAGTTGTACTCACTTTAAGCAAATGCATTTGCTACCTAATCTCAGAATACACAAACTGCCATTCAAGCTGGCGCTCCATTCATCTGTCAGAGATTTATCACAACAAAGTGGTGACCAGATGACAGTTCAACATCTCTCTTTACCCGAGTGTCCAAAACAAGAACAAACCTCATGACGAAAAAGTTAATTAGTGACCTTTGGCCCAAGGTATTCTGAAACCCACTACAATTTTTGAGCATCCATGTTCATTTTGGGTTGTCATGATTAATTATGACTTGCAAAGCAAGCCAGTTACAATTCGCTCTTCTAATTCAAATCACAGAGGCTGTTCTTCTCAATCACACTTCTCCACCATTCCTTATATACTGTTCAAAAAAATTAAAGGAATAATCTTTAATTAGAGTATAGCATCAAGTCAGTGAAACTTCTGGGCTATTGATTTGGTCGGTTAAGTAGCAGAGAGGGTTGCTCGCCAGTTTCAGCTGCTTTGCTGTTAATGAAATTACCAACAGGTGTACTAGAGGGGCAACAATGAGATGACCCCCAAAACAGGAATGGTTTAACAGGTGGAGGCCACTGACAGTTTTCCTTCCTTGTCTTTTTTGACTAGTGCACTAGTTTTGCATTTGGCTAAAAGTCAATGTCACTAATGGTAGCATGAGGCGATACCTTGGGCCCTACAAAGGTGGCACAGGTAGTCCAACTTCTCCAGAATGGCACATCAAATATGTGTCATTGCCTGAAGGTTTTCTGTGTCTCCCAGCACAGTCTCAAGGGCCTGGAGGAGATTCCAGGAAACAGGCAGTTACTCTAGGAGAGCTGGACAGGGCCGTAGAAAGTCCTTAACCCATCAGCAGGACCGGTATCTGCTCCTTTGGGCAAGGAGGAACAGGATGAGCACAGCCTTACAAAATGACCTCCAGCAGACTACTGGTGTGAATGTCTTTGACCAAACAATGAGAAACAGACTTCATGAGGGAGGCCTGATGGCCTGACGTCCTCTAGTGGACCCTGTGCTCACTGCCTGGCACCATGGAGCTCAAATGGCATTTGCCATAGAATAGCAGAATTGGCAAGTCTGCCACTGGCACCCTGTGCTTTTCACAGATGAGAGCAGGTTCATCCTGAGCACATGTGACAGATGTGAAAGGGTCTGGAGAAGCCGTGGAGAACATTATGCTGCCAGCAGGATTTTTTTCCCATTGAGATCTGATGTGTTTTCAAAGTGTTCCTTTAATTTTTTTTTTGAGCAGTTTATATTGAAGCCTGGCATTAGGACTCTAAAATGAGTATATGGTATCCTTTTAACCACAAACTCCAGTTTCACCAAAAATACAGAATGTTATTTAAAACCGATCAGAACATGCATGCAAAATCCAGTCAGACTTTTCTCTCTGCAACTCGGAGTAGCACTGTGTCCACTGTGCCTATGAGTATCCCCATACCAACCCAGGATATTTCCCATGGGACAACACCAGAGTAGTGGAGCGAAAGAGAGAGATATCACCGTTGGTTAAGACATTTGCTTTCAGAGTTAAAGCTGTGCACAGAGGCCAGTAAAAGTACATCTAATCAATATTTTTAATCCTCCTGCATGAATTCTGGCTCCTTTTCTGCCAAGAGCCAGCTCCTAACATCAAAATCTACTATGCCTGAGACTAGTTCACTTTTGTTTATCACCTGACTGGCACTGTAGTCCTCATCCTTTCCCTTGTGGGTGGTGAGCATACACAGCAGATTCATGCAAGTTGTTTTGTCAGGCTGAACCCACATGGGCTACATGGATCATTTGGCCACTTGCCTGTGAGTATGAATCTCAAAGTCGGCGCTAGCGGTGTATACAGGTATCCCTGTTCTGGAAGAAGTTCCCTTCAATTTGTTGTAATTAGGATAGTCATAATTGTGAAATATACTTCTTTGTCAGTCCCTTTATCTCTAGACTGCAAAACTGTAAGTGATTATTTAGACACACAAACCCACTACTATTATGTCCAAATCCTAGTTATATCGGGGTACATATATGTGTGCAGTTCTGTGCAAATGCACTTGCAAATGTCTCTTTCCTGGATGGACAGTAGAACAATCTGGACAAGAGCAGGCCATTCAGCCCAACAGTTGTTATTGTTGCAAAAGATGGCTCAAAAAATAATAAAATGTGAAAATGGAATAGTTATGCAATACTTACCTTTTTATTAAAATACTTCCAGTGTTTTAACTCTAATATTTGAGCAATTTCTCATGTTTGATCATCTATAATTTTAAAACAGAATTAAATTGATATTACCAGCGTCACTTCACGTGACATCTTTTTGACATTCATTTAACAGAAATTCAGGTGGAGCTTTAGGTTTGCTTATATTTGAATTCTTTTGATTGTGTATTTAGACCGTATCATATTGGCTTAATACCATACACATCTGAGTTCTTTAACAGGTAGAAATACTGTAGTTGGTTTCATCTTGGCAGATATTTTCCATGAAAAAGGATGTTTCGAATTATTCTCTGAAAGTGTTCTAGATTCATTTAAACATTCCTACTGAGTCGTTTTTTTTTTTTGTTTGTTTGTTTTTTTTTAGGAAAGTGCCAATCCTAATACTGTATTTGACCATAATAATTTGGTGCAGTCAGTTTTGGACCTTTTTGTGGCAGGCACAGAGACTACTAGTACCACACTGCGATTTGGATTTCTGATTCTAATCAAATATCCACACATCCAAGGTACAACATGTAAACCTTCTTTTAAAAATTTCAAAATATTTATGTTAATGCTCAGTGAATTCTGATGCTTTACTCATTCATTACTTATTACTGAAAATGTGGATCATGTGTAATGATTTGTTTATCTATTTATTTAGAGAAGGTCCAAAAAGAGATTGATGAGGTAATTGGACATCAGCGTTCTCCTACAATGGCAGACAAAAGGAAGATGCCTTTTACAAATGCTGTGATTCATGAAATACAAAGATTGGCTGACTTGATCCCAATGAATGTACCTCATGCAACCACTGAAGACACTCACTTCAGAAGCTACATGATTCCAGAGGTGGGCTGCATTTTCCCATTGTGCATCTCAATAAAGACCAATTCCACAGCTTTGTGTCCCCTGATGTCCTAAACAAGTATTACATCCCTTAATATTCAAAACTCCTATTTGACAAATCTTAAAATATAGCTTTCTCAGCGATAAAATTGGGGGCTTTATGACATTTGAAGTATCAGCCTGTCCTGCAATCACAGTTTGTATTTCTTGATGCTATCTTGTTTCAGGTTTTTATGGATGTCCAAGCTGAGCTTTGAATTCTGGTTAACTTTACATTTTTAGGTTATAAAAGGCATAAGTTTCAATTTTCAATAGGAAGATTAATATCTCTGTCTTCTGGAATGCAAGTTGTGGATTTCTAGTATTTTTCATTTTACATTTATTTATAAATTTATTCCATTTTTGTTATTGCATACACATTTTGAGGCTGCTATTAATAAATACTTGTTATCTGTCAGCAATCATTGTAATCCATGCTTAAAACATGCAGCTCCTTTTTTGTTGAGACACACTGAAGCTCAGCCTCTAAGATTTTCATTCTGAATCTTCTTGTTTGTTGAGTATTCTTTAATAATTAGGTTTTGAATTAAATGTAAGTCATGTTAAGTTAAGCTGCCTAGCCCCTAAGGGCTCATTTATACTTCACACTCGAATGCGTACACACACTCATCATGCCCAGCATTCATTTGATATATCCTCTGAGCAGGTTCTCAGAAATTAACGCGACATGTGAACGAGTTGTAGTACCAGCAAATAGCCCTTGGGTGGGGGCTTTCTGGGTTAGAGTGGGGAATGTCGCAGTGTGATAAAAGTTGGAATGTGACGTCAGAGTCTGTGTTTGCTATCTACATGTGACAGAAAGATGCTATGCAGATACTAGTAGGTTCGATGTGTGCGCTTCGATGTTTGATGAATGGTTCGATGTGGTGAAGCAAAATAGCAACATACAGATGAACTTTGGTGCTTTTATATTCAAGCGTCGCATATTCCCAATCCTATAAGTTTACAATACATTTTAAAAGTCTCACATACCATCTTTTGTGCTGTCTTTTTTTTCTGATCTCCTGACCTAACAAGAGCGGCAAACAGCAATAGATCATCACACAGAACACATTAAATTTATGATATTCCAACTCTCTGCAAATTTAGAATCCTTAGATTTATACTTGATATAACTTTCATGATGAAATGCAGTCGACCCTTGATATATATGACCGGCCTGACATGCGAACAACTTGCTTTACGGCCACAAAATTTTTGTTTTGAATTACGACCAACATCTTGCATTACAACCCAAATGTGGTCACGTGTATCCGCTTATGCGATTGTAAACAAACAGCCGAGAGTGTTCATAAGCGTCAGTCAGAGCCCAGATATATGTGTTTGTGGACGTAATTTCGGTCAGTGCAGTGATTTATATAATTTATTTTGATAATTGCTAAGGAACGAAGAGAAGGTAACGAAGGTAAGGAAAGCGATCACAATCAAAACGAAGAAGGAAATATGAGAGTGGCGTTCATGTGACTGATCTCGCTAATATATACAGCATGTCGAAATTCACATTCTCGACAATTTTACAAAGAAAAGATTTGTATAAGGAAGCTCCTTCCAAACAATAACGACCTTCCATTTCATTCTTCTCCTCCTCCCTTCCTGCAAGCCAAAGATGTCAACTTAAATGGTGAGTACAGTATGAAATTATTGTTTCTGGTAAGTTAGGCACTTTTTATAATTTTTTGGTTAGTACATTAGAAAAATTATTGGTGTTTTTGGTAAATTATACACATTATACATCCCCTTTTTATTATGAAAAGGTTAAGTAAGTGTTGCTGTGGGAGGTTCGGAATGCATTATGGGTATTTCCATTATTTCTTATGGGAAAAATAGTCTTGACTTACAACCAACTTGAGTTACAACCAGCCCTCGCGAATGAATTGAGTTCGTAAGTCAAGGGTCCACTGTATATTACATTTTACAGAAAAATCGTTAATTTCACTTAGATAATGAACACTGTTAATAATTACACACATGGGGGTGACACGGTGGCGGAGCGGTAGCACTGCTGTCTTGCAGGGAGTCACGTCACTGGTATTCCCTGCCAGGAGTTTACATGTTTTCCTGCTGGGTTTCCACAATGTGCTGCAGTTTCCTTCCAAAGATATGCAGATTTGGTGACACTAAAATAACGCCAGTGTATGTGTGTGCTTGTATTTACCTTATGATGAGCTGAGGCCCCATCCAGGGATTGTTTCTGCCTCGTGCCCAATGCTAGCTGGAATGGACACATCCCTGGATTGATGCATTTAATCATTAAATATCCTTTTCAGAGATATTGCGGTAAGGTGTCATCGGAATTTAATGAGTGTTCCAGGCAATTCACAACACAGCCAAGCCGAACCTTTTCTCACTGTGGTAATATCTTCCACTGCCACCTGGAGGATTCCTCCAGATTTACGTAAAGTATGTGTGCAAGTATAAAGTAAAACACTTGCGTAGCAGGAGCGCCCCCTGGAGCATGTGTCGCGTTGGTAAGGTAACTTAGCCTCTGATGTTTTACTATAGAGCACACACTAGTTAAACAGCCTTAACCTTTGAGGTTAGATATACAAATTTACTATCATAGTTGTATTGCATTCTAGGGGAATATAATCCAAAGTTTTACAAATGATGGTAATTTAAGAATATCAATGACTTAGTTATCTTAAGATGATTTGACTGTCAGACCATCAGTCCCTGCACAAGGAAAAAAAAACATATCATCTCCAGAGATGGCGTGAAACATTTTCTAGATAGACATGTACAACTTTGTTCCCCATTTGTATTTTGGTTTTTATGTTTTGACATTTCTATAATTATTTGAATCCCCAATATGAACAGAAATCAATGGGCTCAGATGGGAAGTCAATGCAGAGTATAAAGAGTAATAGAATGGAGATAAATCAGGTGCTAAAACTGACCTAAAATAAAACATGATGAAGTCTAATCTGTTTCTTTATTTTGTGTAATGCAGGGGACCATTGTGCTGCCATTGCTTCACTCTGTGCTGCATGACAAGAAGCTGTTCAAATCCCCTCATTCCTTTGATCCTGGACACTTTCTCGATGAAACTGGGTGCTTTAAAATGAATCCGGCTTTCATTCCATTTTCAATAGGTAAGTATTTTTGTGTATGTTTTCTGTAGCATTTTCTGATGCAATATACAAGTTCCAAGTTTTGGTCTGCACACAAACTCTTCTGACTGCCCCTTTGGCATCTGGCACTGCCTTGACGATTCGACCCATTAGAGTTACGAGGTGTAGTATTATCTCCAATGAGAACAGTGTTGCCTGGTGCAAAGTTTCTTCTTGGTATATTTGAGATAATAAAGGAAAACCTGAATACCTAAAGAAAACCAGGTCGGAAATAGGGAAACATACAAACTTGAACCATTGACCAGCAAGATTTAAGGCAGTATTTTGAGTTTGCCAAAAGTGACTTTCTTGTTATTCATCTTTCAGGGAAACGAGTCTGCTTGGGTGAGAGCCTGGCACAGATGGAGCTCTTCCTGTTTTTCACCACTCTTCTTCAAAGTTTATCTTTAAGCAGCACTGAGGATCCTGCAAACCTTAGTCTTCTCCCATGGGCAAGTTCATTCCTAAATGTACCCATGCCTTATACGCTCCTGATCAATCCCCGTTAACAAAATATTTCACATACACTTTAAGTGAAAGAGTAGTTTTCCCACAACACTGTTCAAGATCTTTTACAATAATGTCAACACATATTTAAATTGTGTTTAAATTTAGACAACATAAAGTCCATTAACTGAGATCTGTTAGCTGGCAATGGAGGAGAGGAAAGCACAAATACCAGTCAGTATTGACTATAGAAAATAAACCTGTGGGTGTCCTCAGTCATTCATAACAGACATATTAGTCATTTATCTGATCTGTCTGTCCAGCCTGCCCATATTAGCCATTCTAAAATCTAAATTATAATTGCATATTATAAATATAATATAAAATAGTATATGCATAACAGTTCAATAACATTTAGATTGAACCATAGTGGGTATTCATTCTTTCATGGATTTAGACCACCTAACATGAACCTGACTTGAAAGGTTAACCTCTTTGGTTCTTAAAATCGGGGTTGGCTGTTGGGGGGGGGTTATCTTGGTAGAGTAATATATATATTGCTCTACTTTCCCCTATTGTATTATTAATATGTAGCCTTAGAATGCCTAATCTCACAGATTTACCACTGTATATAACTTATCCCCACCTTCCCTTCTATATCTATAACCTCAGGCAATTAGATGTAGTATAAAAAGTCAAGCAGGAGTTAAGTTACACATAAAATAATGTATTACTGATAATATTCATAAATAATAACAAAATGCAAAGTACATTTGAATATTGGCAGCCATACAACCTGATTAAATGGTGATGTGTAATTCAGGTAGCACACAGACTTGTAGTTACTTAATGTCTCTAGTTAAGGCATCATTGGTGCTCAGCTTTTAGCCACATGTCTATTCAAAATGGCTGAAGCTGTGCTCTTCATTGTGTTGTCTTCAGTTCATGGTGTGATGGTCTTCTTCAGTTGTTAGCAAGAGAAAGATACTTCTACATCATCACAGGTTAGCAAGAGAGATGCTTCTTCATCATATGTTGGTTAGAAAGAGAATGTGGTTGAGCAAGCAAATTTATAGGTTTTCTGTCCAACTCCTACAGCCATATCTCAGACCAATGGGGGGAAATGGTACATCTTAACACCTGCAGCCCACAAAAGACCATATGTTAAGCAAAACTGGCTTAATGTGGGGGATGAGAGAAAGACTTTAGCAAAGAAACACTTGCCAAACTGGTTTAAGACACATCCCCAAATCCTGTCGTAAAATTACAAAGAGACAGTTGTAAAAGGGGGGGCAAACACAAATGCCTCTCACCAAAGTAACACTAAATTACATTGCTTCGCCTAAATTACAAATAAAGATATACAAAACATTTATCAAGTTATATGCAAAATCTTACATCACAACAGGTGGTAAGAAAAAAAAAAGTCAAACTAGCTATGCAACTGTCACCTGTAACCTCTAACCTGCCTCACTGTCCTTGTACCCTATACATTTAGGTCCATAAATATTTGGACAGAGACACCTTTTTTCTAATTTTGGTGCTGTACATTACCACAATGAATTTTAAACGAAACAACTCAGATGCAGTTGAAGTGCAGACTTTCAACTTTAATTCAGTGGGGTGAACAAAACGATTGCATAAAAATTTGAGGCAACTAAAGCATTTTTTAACCCAATCCCTTCAATTTCAGGGGCTCAAAAGCAATTGGACAATTGACTCAAAGACTATTTCATGGGCAGGTGTGTTCAAGTCCGTCATTATGTCATATCAATTAAGCAGATGAAAGGCCTGGAGTTGATTTGAGGTGTGGTGCTTGCATGTGGAAGATTTTGCTGTGAACAGACAACATGCGGTCAAAGGAGTTCTCCATGCAGGTGAAAGAAGCCATCCTTAAGCTGCGAAAACAGAAAAAACATCCGAGAAATTGCTACAATATTACGAGTGGCAAAATCTACAGTTTGGTACATCCTGAGAAAGAAAGCAAGCACTGGTGAACTCAGTAACACAAAAAGACCTGGACGTCCACAGAAGACAACAGTGGTGGATGATCGCAGAATCATTTCTATGGTGAAGAGAAACCCCTTCACAACAGCCAACCAAGTGAACAACACTCTCCGGTGGTAGACGTATCGATATCCAAGTCTACCATAAAGAGAAGACTGCATGAAAGTAAATACAGAGGGTGCACTGCAAGGTGCAAGCCACTCATAAGCCTCAAGAATAGAAAGGCTAGATTGGACTTTGCTAAAGAACATCTAAAAAAGCCAGCACAGTTCTGGAAAAACATTCTTTGGACAGATGAAACCAAGATCAACCTCTACCAGAATGATGGCAAGAAAAAAGTATGGAGAAGGCGTGGAACAGCTCATTATCCAAAGCATACCACATCATCTGTAAAACACGGTGGAGGCAGTGTGATGGCTTGGGGTGCATGGCTGCCAGTGGCACTGGGACACTAGTGTTTATTGATGATGTGACACAGGACAGAAGCAGCCGAATGAATTCTGAGGTGTTCAGAGACATACTGTCTGCTCAAATCCAGCGAAATGCAGTCAAATTGATTGGGCGTCGTTTCATGATACAGATGGACAATGACCCAAAACATACAGCCAAAGCAACCCAGGAGTTTATTAAAGCAAAGAAGTGGAAAATTCTTGAATGGCCAAGTCAGTCACCTGATCTTAACCCAATTGAGCAGGCATTTCACTTGTTGAAGACTAAACTTCGGACAGAAAGGCCCACAAACAAACAGCAACTGAAAGCCGCTGCAGTAAAGGCCTGGCAGAGCATTAAAAAGGAGGAAACCCAGCATCTGGTGATGTCCATGAGTTCAAGACTTCAGGCTGTCATTGCCAGCAAAGGGTTTTCAACCAAGTATTAGAAATGAACATTTTATTTCCAGTTATTTAATTTGTCCAATTACTTTTGAGCCCCTGAAATAAAGGGATTGTGTTAAAAAATGCTTTAGTTGCCTCACATTTTTATGCAATCTTTTTGTTCAACCCAGTGAATTAACGCTGAAAGTCTTCACTTCAACTGCATCTGAGTTGTTTCATTTGAAATTCATTGTGGTAATGTACAGAACCAAAATTAGAAAAAAGTTGTCTCTGTCCAAATATTTATGGACCTAACTTTATATCCAAACCTAGGGATCTCTAATGGCAGGCCTCTCGTTGACTGGGACTGTCTTTTATTTTCACTCCTTTACTTCAGCCCAATTTATCACCAATATAGGACTTTACAAAGTGTCCTTTGTGGCACTTAAGGGACTGCAGGTAAACAATCCTTAATCAGACAGAGAGATTGAGTTTAAGCATTTACTTAAAAAATGTTTTTATCTACATCCTAACTCGAGACTGATCAGTTCCCCTAGCCAATTTACACCCCATATGCATATACAAAATAAAAAAAAATTCAGAATTTTCATTTTGAGGAGTTCATTAGCTGACCATAATGAAAATATTATGCAGACTGGCACTGACCCCTGAGTATTTATCAGCCAAAACAAGTCTTATGGGAGCCTTCCTCAAGAAAGAAAACATGAGATCTTGTGAGATACTAACAAAAGATTTATTACTACTGCATTTACAAAGCATTTCTATCTTCTTGATGGAAGAAAAAAGAGTGAATCATATGCATAGAGATCAGAACCAAAAAAGACAACAACTGGGCAAGCCAGTCCCACGTTTCCCCAATATTGAAACATTGAGTGCAGAGATATACATTATGGGGTACAACCCGGATACTGACAGGCAGACATGATGTTTTATCACCACACACGTTTATTTACACTTTATGTACAACTATAAGTGCACAAAACCAAGTGCCGCAGCACCAATCACCCCTTTAGTCCAGGCCTCACAGTCCAATGCCTTTCTCTCTTGTCCGCCTCCGCTCCTCTCCTCCAAGACTTTGTCCTTCTTCCACCCGACTCCAGCCAACGAATGGAGGGAGGCGGCTCCTTAAATCCACACCCAGACGAGCTCCAGGTGCTTCCTGACACTCTTCTGCCGACACTTCCCTGTGTGGCGGAAGTGCCGACTGCACACTTGGAAACACTCTGGGTGTCCCCGTTCCTCTTCCCCCCAGCACTTCTGGGTGTGGCGGAAGTGCTGTGGTCCAGGGCTTCAAAGGCAGCGGGGCGCCCCCTGGTGGCAACCATGGGCCCCTACAGGGTTGAGCTTCCAAGCTCCCAATCCATGATCCCCAAAGCAACCAGGACAGTTGCCCCCACATGGCCTGGGGAAGCGCAAGCCCTCCTCCGGTCCTCCTGGGCGTCCCGGCCGGGTCGACTCCCCAGCCGTCTCTGGCAACATATAGATATAAAACTTTCAACTCCAACCTTTGAAATAGCTTTTCCCACATCTCAGGGGAGACTGAATGTGGAAATGGCTACAAAGAGCTATGGCCTAAAGGTCATAGGTGCCTCTCAAGGTAGCTACCCAGGGACCCAATGGTGGACATTAGAGGTGAGGGATGCCATCAGACTAAAAAAGGAGTCCTTCTGTGTATTGTTAGCATGGGAGAGAGGGGTACCAAGAGCCCAAAAGGTACTGCAGCCTTAGCAGCCAGGGAAGCAAAAACAGGGTGTGGGAGGACCTCACAAAGTCCATGGGTAGAGACTATTTATTGGGCTTAAAGAGGTTCTTCCAAACCAACAGGTGACTCAGAAAAGGAAGGCAGGGCTTCACCCAGGCTGTGCTCAGCAAGGGTGGAGAAGTGTAGACTTTGACTGAGGATGTTGTCTGGTGGTGGAAGGAACACTTTGAGGAGCTCCTGAACCTGATGGATGATATCTTCTGTGGTATGGGAGGTATTCAGAGCCAGAAACTGATTGTTGATCAATGGCCATTTCCCTGAGGGAGGCCACAGAGCTAGTTAAGCTACTCTGAGGTGGCAAGGCCCCGGGGATGGATGAGATCTACCCAGAAATGCTGAAAGTCCTGGACATTGTTGGGCTGTCATGCCTGTTCAATGTTCCGTGGTCATGAGGAGCTGTGCCTCAGGAGTGACAGATTGGTCTACATTTTTAAAAATGTTCAAGTACTGGGGGAAATCACACTATTTAGACACACTGGAAAGCTTATGCTAGCATACTAGAAAGGAGAGTCCACCCATGTAAATAACGCACATGCACCCAGCTTGTCCACATGACTTTAAAGAAAACATGATTCATCAGAAAGTGACAAGGCCACCTTCTTCTATTGTTTCATGGTCCACCTCTTACACTCGCATGCCCCATTGGTGGTAAAGAGGGGTCATCATGAGCACTCTGACTACCCATACGCCTTAAGCTGCAATGCTGTGTGTTCAGACACCTTTTCCTCATGACCAGCAATAGGTTTTTCAGCAGTATGTGTTACAATAGCTCTTCTGCTGGTTTGAACCAGATTGTCTGTCCTTCACTTCCAACACATATCAATGTGCCTTGGGCACCCTTTACCCCGTCACCAGTTCTACTTCCTTGGACCACTTTTAGTATTATTACTAACCACTGAATACTGGGAATATCCCACAAGACCTACTATTCTGGAGATGTTCTGCCTCAGTCATCAAGCCATCACTGTTAGGCAACTGTGAAAGTCACTCAGATCCTTATGCTTGCCCATTTTTCATGCTCAAGCACTTCACCTTCAAGATGTGACTGTTAACTTACTGCCTAACATAGCCTACCCCTTGACAGGTGCCATTGTAATGAGATAATCAAACTCATTCACTTTACCTGTCTGTGGTTTTAATGATGTGGCTGATCATTGTAAATTACAAGATGGTTAAATTTGCAGATAAACCCAAACTGCGTGAAGTGATATATAGACTACAATCAGCCAAATCATTACAGATGTACTATCAGGAAATGTTTGAAGGAGTTAAACGTTTTCTGTTCAGGTAAACTGAGAATAAGTGGTTAATTGACTGAAGCTTTCAAAATTCTGAAGGGAACAAACTGTATATAGTGAATTCCATCAGTTTATTTTTTCCACATGACAAACAAGTAACCAAGATCAAAACAATCAGCTATTTTATTAAACAAAAATGCAGTTTTCCTTGGGCTTTTATCAAATGTTTCACATACAGAACTTGGTTGTGAAACTCAAGCAATCTATTTCTACTTTCGTTTTGTATTCATAAAAATTACTTGTACTGATAAACTAACTTTTATGGTTTACTTGATGACATGCTTGTAACAATTTGCAGAGATATTTTAAGTATCATTTTACTGCTGTAATATCTAGTACAATTAACTTGCCAGTATCAAGTAAAATGTACTTAACTCTAAACTTTAACATTTGTTTAATAGCATCACAATTGTTCCTAATTATATTTTAATTTATATTTAAACTAATTAACTAAATCAAATATTTTTTTTTTTCCATAGACAGGAATGTTGCAGTCATCAATGATAAGTAAAACTTAGTATCTGGTATGAAGTAGCTATTATATTTTATTCTGTTTGACATTTTCAGTTATATAGTTGTATGAAGTTGTATTACATGTTATAATTATGTAAATGTTGCCAATTTACTTTTAATTTTACCAAATAAATTTAATCATTATCTCTATGCATTTAATGTACTTTTACTACAAATCACACAAATGAAATATAATTAAACTGTTTATCAATTTTACATACCAAAAAAACATTCAATGTTCAAGTTAAACCAAGCCAAACAAGGGACATTTCAGCAGCCATAAATGTAATGGTGGCATGACTGCCATTAATCAACAAAATCTGTGGATACACAATGGACATTTTTGCTCTTTCGGAAAGTATGTCTGAAAACTCATTCAAGTGTCTGCTTTTCTATAAAACAATTCAATCTCCATGCACCAGCATGGGCTAATCAAAATATATACAAAATATCACAAATCTTATCCTGCAATATACACTGCATTGTTTTCAACCCCAAGAGACATAATATAGAAGGACCTATCACTTGACACAAACAGGAGATAAGGTTTTAACAGAGCTCGGCAGCATTAACATTACCGAACTTCTAAACAGCAATATGTTTTAGAATTAGCAACGTTAACAACCAATACGTTGTAACTGCTTGCTCAAATCCATATCAATACCTTAACTGCCCAATGTTCTTGTCCCCAAGAATTGTACTGTATTAAGTTTAAAACAATCATTAATTTGTCAGTAATATTACCGCTCTTTAGGACAAGTTTATTGCATCCACAGATCTGAAATGATGTTTTTTAAATATTCAATTAAGACCTTACAGCCTTCTGAAATGGTATAATTGCATCACGAAGCCTTTACCTCGGACTAATGCACTTTAAATTTATAATTAAAACCTTAATGCATTAAAACATTTTGATCAACAGCTAAAGAATGGATAGATCAAGGAATAAAATGTCAACTTTTTCTTTACCCTTTATCTGTAATAATCATCAGTGACAGGTTGTACAGCTGACACAAACAGAAAACATTTCAGACATAAAATTTCCCACAAACAGTTAGACAGAGCAAAGTTGAACTCAAAGGCAAGGTGCTAATACTCCACAAGGGTGCCAGCTGGGGAACATCATTAAATCCCCACATTGCTATTTTTGTCAAGTGCAAATCAAGTCAAGTTGGGGAGCATGCACTGGTACAGTGTGTTGCCACACCCACTACACGACGAAACAACTCTGGACCCCGGTTGGCAACCCCCCCCAGGCACACACGTGGTCCAGTCTCACCCTCTAGAAATGACCCTCTATTTGCCGCAGCCAGGTGTTACATGAGTGACTCCTTGGCCTGGTCCAGCCACTCAGGTCCCCAACAATGAGGATCTTACGAGCCAGATCACCCTCGGGGAAATGCGCCACATGGCCGTATTGCCGTAACTGACGCTCCCTCACAGTGCAGGTAATGTGCCTCATTCGGGACTCCATGAGCAACCGCTCATTCGACACAAAGTCAAACGAACGGTGCCCAAGGATTTTTTGGAGAGACACGGTACCAGAGGAGTCCAGTCTTTGTCTAAGGTCACTGGATAGCGTCCATGTCTCGCAACCATATAGCAAGACAGGAAGCACCAGGACTCTAAAGACTTGGACCTTTGTCCTTTTGCATAGATATCGATAGTGCCACACACCCCTTTCCAGCAACCTCATGACCCCCCATGCTGTCCAAATCCATCTACTGACTTCACAGGAAGAGTCACCAGAGACATGAATGTCACTGCCAAGGTAAGTAAACCTCTCAACAAGGTCAACACTCTCTCCACAAACAGACACACTGCTGATGGCTGTGCCCAAGAGGTCATTAAAGGCCTGGATCTTGGTTTTTATCAGGACACTCGCAAGCCCAGACACTCAGACTCCTCACTCAGTCTCTCGAGTGCCCCCATCAGAGCTTCCATTGACTCTGTGAAGATCACAGCATCGTCAGCAAATTCAAGATCCGTGAATCTTTCTTCACGAACAGATGCCCCACAGCCACTGGACCTCAGGATCTTGCCCAACACCTAGTCCATACAAGTATTGAACAGAGTAGGAACAAAACACACCCCTGACAAACCCCAGAATCAACTGGGAAAAACGCAGAGGTCCTGCCTCCACTCTGCACAGCACTCACAGCACCAGTGTACAGGCCGGCCATGATTTCCAGCAACCTCGAGGGGATTCAGCGAACTGTCAGGATGTCCGAGACGACAGCTCGATCAACTGAGTTGAACGCTTTACGAAAATTGACAAAGGCTGCAAAGAAACTCTGCCGATTGAGCTCCATGAGAACCCTCAGTGCCAGGATGCGGCCGATGGTAGACTTCTTGTCAACTGCCTTACATAATATTTCTGTAAAGTGTTTATAATGAAAGGCATATTGATATTCAGACTGGGACACAATACCTCATCACTCCGCTGTGATTATTTTAGCATCTATGCATTATTTTTGCATTAATTCCATTTTACAAACAGCTTAAAGATTTTCCATGTCAACAAGTCTTGGCCAGGGTGGAGTGGTGGCTCTGTGGCTAAGTATCTGGAAGGTTGCTGGTTCAAATCCCATTACTGCCAGAAGGGATCCTTCTCTGTTGGGTCCTTGCGCAAGGCTCTTAACCTGAACAATTGCCCCAAGGGTGCTAGACAATGGTTGAAACCTTAAAGGTTATACAAAAAGACAATTTCCCCTCAGGGATTAGCAAAATATATCACATCTCAAGAAAAAAAGACCAGTCCTTTAGAGAGCCAAAAATGAAGAATGCCACTGCATTTCTGTGTCAGAACATTGGAAAGTCCATACAAAGACAAGTTTCTGTATGTAAGCAGAGGATTCTGTGGAGCGGACAGTGCCTTTTCAAGTCGTGACAGTGATTTGCAAGATGGAAAAACGAGTTGGGGTGTACCAGTAGCCATAATTGTATAGTAATGTAATATCATGTTGATAGCATTTAAGACAGAAATCTCAACTTTAAAGCTTTTACTTTTGGGGACAGCTTAATTGCATCCAGTTGTAGGAAAAGTTTCAGAAACACCTCAAAGGTATAGTGCAGCAGTATTTTTTGCAGGGTAGAGGGCGGGTTGCCACATCCTGGCAACATTTCCTTGCCTTCAAGAAGAATGGCTACATCCACTGGATCCTCTCCATCAGCACTATGGATGACCGGGACCTTGAGAATATTGAGTGACATCACTGCAGCTGTCCTCCTGCATACTTTTTACAAGCAGGACAATTATATTGAGAAACAAAAAATAGAATTGCCTGAATCATTGAAAGGGTCTTCATTATCAGGGCAGAATGAATGAATGCTCCTGCCATAAATTGTGCGCCTCTGCACCTTTACGATGCCAAGTAACGCTATGTTGTGACTGTACTTTATTTGAATAATGAAAAAATATCCATTTCGTTTGTTCTTCCAGATAAGATTGTTGGCTTTTTCAATTTACCATTTGGGTCATCGCTACGCAGAATTCCTCCATCCCTTCATATACCTCCTTCTTATTTCGCACTTTAAATGATAATACGTTAAGCATTTAAACCATATCAATAAAACAAAAAGAAGAAAGAAATCATGCTTTGTTAGGCAATCTTCAAAATGTTCCTCTTTCTTCCTAAGGTACAGTTTGAGGCTACGGATAAAATCCATATATCATCTCAATACTTTGGTTAATATTCTGTCAAAACTGAAGCATTATTTATACACAATGAACTAATCAGATGAGAATGTAAGAGCATACATGTGCACGGAGCAATGATTTGAGCACACAGAGTAAGAGCCATGTGTGGGAAGATAGAACCTGCAAGGCCATACAAGCTACAGAGGTCCAAGGGTTTGTGTGACAGAAATAATAGGTCCATCTCCCTGCAAAAAAAACGAACAATCACAATTTTGAACAAATAACCCTTACTCAGTTTGCCCAAGAAGAGCCTCAGGTTTGTCCCCATGACACCCAAAGGACTATCTGCAGACCTCCAGAGTTCCAATCCATTGAGGAGGTTGTCTCCCTATATTATACGTCAGTGGTATGCTGGGTTATACTATGGCTAAGACTAAAGAGTCGAGTAAACCAGGTGACAAAAACTTGGCAATCCAATTGGTCGCCCACCAGAGCTACTGAAACTTGACGCTGTGGAGGTCTGCAGCTGCACTCATCTCACAAAATCTCCGTTAGCCTTCATCAGGGCATTGAGTTTTGGTGTGTAGTGGTTAAGTTTGTACATGAAGGTCAACTCCATGGAAATTTTAGTTTTTCTCCTGAGTTCCTCATTCATCTGAACTAATAAAAAATTAACAAGTACAACATCAGGTACTGGGCCAAATAGTCTGATGCATAATTTGGGTTGTGGGAGGGATTCTGTACAGGGTTTTTAACCCCTGTAGATATGTTCATGTGGTCAATTGAGAACAGTATTCTACTCAATAATACATTTTATAAAAACGCATTGTTACTGCCAAATGGAGAAGATGAAATTTTTAAGGTTTGATAAATTCACTTATCTCAGCTTTACAAAATGGAAGCTCTTTGAAGTTATCAGCAACCGGACAACCACTCACCATCTCAAGCCTTTGATGGAAGTTTTTGGCCATTTTTTTTCTTGAATCTCTTTAGTGTTGTTGTTCTTCCTTATCTTGTTAAGCATCTTTTTTACTCTCCATCTCCAGACTGTTACTAGTTTCTCCACTTGGATGTGGAAGAAGTGAGTTCACCTCTGCTTTCTTCGCTCTCGTTTAATTCTCTTCAAGATTTTTCTCACCCGGAAATTTCCTTTTCAAGGAGCTGATGTCAAACTCAGGACAAGGTACTCCACTTATCATTTTAGAACAGTAATTTGCCATCTTGTATTTAAGATACAACTGCCACCATGACTGAAAATTAAGTTCTAGGCCCCTTCAGGGATGGATTTTTTTTTTAACAGAGCTTACATTTACATTTAATTATTTGGCTAACGCTTTTACCCAAAGTAACTTGTAACATTTGAGATACAATTGGTTATATTTCTTTTCTTGTTCTAATTGGAGCACAGTCAGATGAAGTGACTTGCTTAGGGTCACACAGGATTTGAGCCAAAAGCCTCAGTGTTTGACGTCCAGAGCCTTAAACCTTAACCAAGACCATTGGGATATGTAGTGGAATATTGTTTCAGCAAGGTTATCACGTATTTCAGAGTTCACGTTTGGATTCTGAGGGAGTGAGCCATCATTTTAATAGGCTTTATTTCCTGCCCAAAGGAGCATTTCGACATTATATGAAAAGGTGAGTATCAGGAAATTAGTTGATCAAGGTTCTGATTGATACTCTGGGGACTGTAGTAAAATGATGGTGTTAGATGAACTAACTGAGTAATGGTCAACCTGAAAAGATGGATCCAATAGTAGCGGAGGAAAGTAAGCAGCAGCCTTATTGATGGGAGTCAATGTGAGAATAAGAGAAGGTTCTGCTTTAACTAGATTGATTGTGTCTTTGTCCTTAAGCACATCTATTAACATCAGAGTGAAGAACTGGTCATCAAAATCTTAGACCATCTAAATAACAGTAAATCTCCCTTGGAGCTGAAAATGTACCTGTGCACCTGTCAAACTTCACCTATGGTGCTAAGAATTTCATCTGGTAGTGTTAATTTGAACTTTTGCATTTTCAATAATAACATGTAGTTGAGTGGGGGGCAGACATCATCACAGCCTCGGGCAAGCAGAACTACAAGAAAAAAACAAGAGCAAAAAATATATTTCCCCACAGAGACCAATTAATGCATTATTTAGACAGATCAGAAAAAAAATACAATAAATATTTCAAGATTGACAAACCGATGTGGTGTTTCAGATAAATCAATCACCTCTCACTGCATAGATAGCCAATAGGTACAATGTCAGTTAGTTATGATTGCTCAGTTACTTTGACCGTGTTTGTGGACTCCAACTTGGAACATCGAAAATGCTCACAGTACCATGCATTTAGCTTAGTGTTCGTAGTGAAATTTCTAACATGAACAATGATGATTTGTAGTATTTCAGAAAAATCAGGCAACCCACCAGTGGAATTATATACCAACATCCTGCCAATACTGTAATTGGCACCCTGATAGTCCACCAAGTTTGTCTAATAAAAACACTGTCACTTCAGGAAATTCCTGTAATAGAAATTCTTGTATGTTCTCATTTACAATCTAGAATGGGAATCTTAACATCTCAGATACAGAAACAGCATATTTTTTGACATTGGAATCACAGAGATGGTATGCGATCAAAGACTGACACTTCTTTTTCTATTTTTGGCACCATATACTTCAAAAGGTTACAGAAGCAGGTAGTCTGTTCTCTTTATCATCTTAAAGAAGTGGTGCTTAGCTTTAACCCTCACCATCCAGAAGGACACTAGTGGGCCAGATTCTTTAATGAGCTGTGGTGTTTTGGAATCTTTTTCGCTTGTGGCAAAACATTTCTAAATCTATGTCTATGCTCAGAATTCATGCTATCTGGTTGAGCAATGCTTTTATCTGTATGGGTAGGTGACATAACCAACTCAGTAAATTGATGATAATGTAGATCTCATACAGATGCCAAATCAGCCAACACCCAGTAGACACCTGTTACCTTATGAGAGGTTCCTGATAACATATTTCAAAATCAGTAGAGTAGAAGTGCAAGTCTTGACTCCTGAACAGATAGAAATGCATTTTCCTTGAAGTGGGATCCATCACAAAAACTAGTACACTGGCGTGAAGAACCACAATGTTTTGCACCCTTCAACACGTTCTCCTGATAGTCACTATTTTTCAGAATTTGTGACAAGAATTGCAAAATTCTTGCATATTGGAACATCTTTCCATCAAGTACATACTCTAATGGTTCAATAATAGAGAAATGTTCCTTTAAACACTTACGGTATTTCTCTGGTATACTGTGCCAAGAGGACCTTCTTCACTTAAGGCTGTTCTTAGAGGATTTAACTGGTAAATGCTAGTTGCCAAATCTGTGATCACCAATTCTGCAACAGTGCAGTTATAGTTTTCGATTGTGTTATGGACAATGCTTTTCATAATAGGTGTGGATGCTAAACAAGTAATCAATTTAAGCTTCACTGTAATCTCATCTATACATTTATAGGACACAATTAAGATCCAGTCTAATTTAAGTAATAAGGAACCAAGCTGATCAGCAATGATTGAAGAAATCCTCAACCTCTTTGACAAGCGTTTTTTCAGAAGTAACCTCATTAATCTAACAACCAACTGCTATCTTCTGTTGATTGACTTGAAATACAGTGTTACACACGTGCGATTAGGAGACAACTAAAGGGCCTGAATAATAGTAATTCCATGCCTGACCAGGGGGCAGCGAGGTGCACTAATTGTCCCATCCGGTTCCGGCACCGATGACATCACTTCCAGTTCTGGTGCTGATGATGATGTCACTTCCAGTTCCGGTGCTGCTGAGGACGTCACTTCCGGTCCCGGAACTGCCGATGATGTCACTTCTGGTTCTGGCCTTGAATACATCACTTCCGCCGCTTGTATTTAAAAGCTACCATTTTAAGGCAGAAACTCAGTTCTGTTTTGGACTTGCGTGAGTAACGAACCCTGATTAATTTACCTCTTTGCAGCCAGGATATAATATATTGGGTGGCTGCCCCAAACCTTTTCATGTCTCATCGTGCTTTCTGTGACAACAGTATGTTTAAAATATTGAGGTAGTAAGGATTGTGCTTCCTATTTTTTTGAAGCAAAATTTGAATATATTACTACTGTAATCAGAATCTTTAAAAACACAATGAACAAACAGCTTTGTGCTTTTTCAGATGAACTCCAAGGTGTTCAAAATATTGCCTATGTGTCAAAACTTTTTAAATTACATACAAGACATGAAAATGAAACGTTTTGCCTTGTTCAGTCTGTGTATGATCTCTAGACAAATGTGCCAAGTTTTAAATGAACAAGTACAACTGGAGTACAAGCCAAGCAATGACTAGTATTGACCAGTGTGCTGATGTTTTAGTTTAAGACCTCTAAACATTTTGATGTTCTGACGTTGCATTTTTTGCATGATCATCTTATGCCACAGGAGTCTACTCTTTGTCCCTGATGACACCAGTGTTGAAATGCAGTCTTCCCCAGAACTCCACTTTCCACTGTATTAGCTTGTCCTAAGAGTAAGGTAAACAAAAATCTAAAACATTTAGCCGCAATGTTATATTACATTACACAGTGAAGAATAGAGGAAAAACGACAGCAATATTATCTCATGCATACGTAAATTTCTGCCAACCTGAGTAAGACTAATGTTGCATCGTTAGACCAATCTGTCTTCCTAATTTAGACTCCACTGACCTCATCTTGCAGTGTATGCCGGGTCTAACATGGGATTCCACAACTCACTGCTGTACTGTTCTGCTTCCTACTGATAGAAACATATTTAGAATACTTTGTGTTTTTTTTAAACTAATAAAATCAGAGATTAACTTACACTTGTTTAAGTAATAGAAATGACTTACCTGACAAGACTGGACTCCTATTAGAGACTTTCCAATTTATTAAATGCTCAAGTAAGTTAAATATACCTATTAAAAAACAGCAAAATAAAACCAATTCTATAGACTAAGAATTTATTTGGTGAAGGGATGTGCTCCTGGTCACATTTTTAGGTTAGGAAGTTTATTTTTTTTTATTATGCTAAATTATTGGCAGTTTCCTTCGGATTGGCTGTACTAATGATAACATCAAAGCTATTGGGGGGACATTAGAAACAAGAGGAAAGGTGAGGAAAAAAAGGAGACAAAGGTATAGTGGAATATTTTAATGGACATTTTCAAATGCATCTGTCTCTGATTTTAGATATTTGAAATACAGTGCAGTAAGCGAGGTAAACAGCTAAGTTAGAACTAAAGAGAGCAAGATTCTGAAACCAATTTTGCCTTTTTTGTGTGTTTTTGAAGCCCAGAATCACCATCTATCTTCATCTCTATAGTGCCCTTTGGAGAATCACCACTGTCAGTTTTCCCTATGGTGAACGGATAATGTGTTGTGAAGAAATGTTGAGAAGGCAGACTTGCAATATGCTGTATTCGCTGTGGTGTGGTTAGAACACAGGAACTAATCCAACCATTTTAGGAACATTGCTTTAATGTTGAGATGCCAAAATTTCACATGAAGTAGAACAACTGTACAGGTAGGTGAGTAGGTGTATGTGTGTTTGTAACAGGCAAACAACAAAATCAGACATTTAATACATATATACATGTTATCTCACTATGCTATACACAAATGTCCAATAGGTGGCACTATAGCTTCACACTTTCAACATAAGGTGTTTGCAATTACAATTTTAATGTGTAAAATATTAACCATCCATCCATCCATTTTCCAACCCGCTGAATCCGAACACAGGGTCAACCTAAATACTAATTCAGAACAGTTTTCTCTCTAACTTTTAACACTTAACTTCTAAATATGTACATAAGAACTTACATTTAGTCAAAAACGCACAAACTTCTACTTTCTCTAGTGGCTCCAGTAGTTCTGGCTTTCACAAGGTACATCTAACAAACGCACATGCTCACTGCACACTCCATGGTTTTCATGTGATCATGCTTCAGCGCCTTAAAGGCACACGAGCCTTTTTTACAGGTGTCATGTTGGTGTGGTCTGGGATGTTAACCTTGGACAGTGTGAGGGATTGCCTGCCGTGTATCCCGGCCAACAACCTCAAACCACCAGATGGAGCCATTCCTGCAACATGGAAGGGCCCCAAATTCCAGCAGGGCATCATGGAACTTGAAGTTTTCACCACAGCCTTGCTGGATACCATGGAGGCCACCGGAGGACGCTGCAGGAAGGCCCAGGGACTTATACTTTCCTTATAGCCCGGAAGTAATTCAAGATTGCGGAAACGGAAGAAATGATATACTTCCGGGCTGAAGAAAAAGAGAAGTTTTTACCTGACCCGGAAGTGTTGGATAATCACATGAACTGAGGACTCAAAAACACTTCCGGGTCGAGGACTATAAAGGACTGTGGGAGATCCCAGACAGACGAGCTGAGTTGGGAGGCAGGGTGGCTAAGCGTCTGGGAGTGGAGGATTGGATTATTGATTTGTTTATTTATTGGAGTATTTGGGAGTCGAGGGTGCTTTGTGCACTTATTATTATAATAAATAATAATTATTTGGACTTTTACCTGGTGTCTGATGTGTGGTCTGAGGGTACAAGGGTGCCAGAAGGCCCTAATCTGTCACAACAGTCACAGATTGTAGCGGAGCAATGGCATTTTCTTTAACTACCCGAGGCGACATTCTGCAAACTGCAAGTGACCCATTCGGATAAACACACAACACCTAGTTTAGGAACCTGTGACATACAGTGTAGCACAGTACATAATAGAAAAAATGGTTTACCATTTGCACTGCTGCACTTTTATTTTGTGTTTATAATATAAAAATTAAAAATTGTTATTTACTCTGAGGATGGCCCTTTTTTTTGGCGGGAGGGTGACTTGAAGATGGCCAGAAACACCACTGACTGCCATGACTATTTGTTCATGGTCATAATACTAGCCAGCATGTTTTAAATTCATTTTAGACCACTCAACAAAATGGCAGCTTGAATGCAATCATCACCTGCTAAAATACTTTACTGTTGACCTAACAGGATGACTATTTCCACAGGAACACAACTAACATTAACTGCATGTCCTCTCCTCTGCTTTTGACTAAGCACTCCGTCTTTGGCAACTTCTATGCCTTTAGTTTTATAGAAGTGAACTAAATAGTGGGGCCTACAAATAAAAAAAGCACAGTCTACTGTAATGAAGCAACCAGAGTGGTGCCATATTAGCAAAACATTAGAAATCACCTTATGTGACTAAAACGAACATTAATTACGAACAGTAACATATATTGCATCAAGTTAAAATAACCAAACTATCAAAATGCACATAGTTCCATATATTATTAAAAATCTAAAACAGAAAAGCAGTAACTTAGCTTGCAGCAGCACCTCTATGACAAGTTAACAGCCCAAATGCTTCTCTTAGGATTCAACCCAGATGAGTCTTGGTGGGTATCTTGACTTGTCCAAATGTGCAGGAGCATTCTTAAACTGGCTATATTTTTAGATTAATATTTACTTGTTATTTTGAGGTTTATGTATAGTGACTATAAAACATTTAGATAGTGTTGTATCTACAAAGTACACCATTTCTCACTTGCTAGAATGCTCTTTATTTTTTAAGTCTCGAAATCACAACAACCGAAGGTGCACGCTATTCTCACACATGCACAAACACATATAATAATAATAATAATAATAATAATAATAATAATAATAATAATAATACATTTTATTTATACAAGGCGCCTTTCTGAAAACTCAAGGACACCGAACAAACAATAAATAAATAAAAGACGCAGTTATAAACAACTAAAAACATCAGAAAATATAAAAATTAAAACCAAACATAACCACTGTAATCATAAAGAAAAGCCATTTTGAACAGATGCGTTTTAAATTTACATTTGAAGGATAAATATGATTTGATATTTTTAAGCTCGGCGGGTAATGAATTTCAGAGCTTGGGAGCAGAACAGCTGAATGCTCTTCTCCCCATGGATGTTAGAAGGGCGAGAGGGACGGTCAGATGGATGGAGGAAGAGGATCTAAGGTTACAGGAGGGAATGGCAACATGAAGCAGTTCAGACAGATATGTAGGGGCGAGGTTATGAATGGCCTAAAATGTTAATAGCAGAATCTTAAATTCAGTTTTGAAACTTAATCGGGAGCCAATGGAGCTGCTGCAAGACCGGAGTGATATGGTGAATAGATGAGATTTGAGTAATGATGCGTGCTGCAGAATTCTGGACTAACTGAAGCTTATGAAGAGATTTATTAGAGAGACCAAAGAGGAGTGAATTGCAGTAGTCCAGCCGAGAAGTGACAAGACTATGAACAAGAATGGCGGTGGTATGAGGAGTGAGGGGGGGCGGATTCAATTAATATTACGTAAGTGGAAGTAAGCAGACTGGCTGATGTTATTAATGTGAGATTGGAAGGATAGAGTATTGTCAAGGATGACAACCAAACTCTTGACCTGAGGTGATGGGGAAGCAACAGAGTTATCAATAATAAGAGAAAGATCATTGGCTTTGGATAATGATGATTTTGAACCAATAAGGAGAACCTCAGTTTTGTCACTGTTTAATTTAAGAAAATTCAAAGAGAACTAGGAATTAATTTCAGCAAGCAGTCAATAAGCAAAGGTGGTGGAAAAGAGGAGGTGGGTTTACTAGCAAGGTAGAGCTGGGTGTCATTAGCATAACAGTGACAATTAATGTTATATTTATAGAAAATATTGCCAAGGGGAAGAAGGTAAATAATAAAAAGAAGAGACCCCAGGACAGAGCCCTGGGGCACACCTGAAGTAACAGCGGTGGGTTGGGAAGTGAAGGTTTTAAGCTGAATGAACTGAGTGTGCCCTGAGAGGTAGGATCTGAACCAATCACGTGAAGTGTGGGTAACTCCAATCAAAGATAATCTATTAAGGAGAGTGGTATGACAAATAGTATCAAAGGCCGCACTCAAATCAAGGAGGATGAGAACAGTAATTAGACCGGAGTCAGCAGCCATAAGAAGGTCATTGGTAATTTTAACAAGTGCTGATTCCGTACTATGAAGAGGGCAAAAACCAGACTGGAACTTTTCATATAGATTATTATGAGATAAGTGAGTGTGAAGTTGGATAGCTACTATTTTCTCAAGAATTTTTGACATAAAGGGTAAGTTAGTGAGAGGGTGAAAATTATTGAAGTTAGTAGGATCAGCACCAGGTTTTTTCAATATTGGGGTTATAGCAGCAGTTTTGAAAGATAAGGGAATAATACCGCCCTGCGGTGGGCTGGCGCCCCACCCAGGGTTTGTTTCCTGCCTTGCGCCCTGCGTTGGTTGGGATTGGCTCCAGCAGACCCCCATGACCCTGTAGTTAGGATATAGTGGGTTGGATAATGGATGGATGGGTGGAATAATACCAGTAGTAAGAGAAGAGTGAATGATGGCAGAAATGAGAGGGACCAAAGAGGGGAGGCAGGCTTTAACCAGAACTGTAGGCAGGGGTTCCAGCTGACAAGTAGATAACTTAGATTTGCAGATGAGATCTGAGATTTCAGAGGAAATGGGAAGGTGGAAAGAAGAAAAAGAGTGAATAGGTGAGTGTAGTTCAGAAAAAATACAGAGAGGATCTGGACCGAGGTGCTGATGTATCCTCTGGATTTTCTCATTAAAAAAGGACATAAGAGAATTACAGAAAGCAGTTGAGTAAAGGTGAGATGGCAAAGAGTCTGGAGGTTGTGTAAAATTATCTCTCTATATATAAAAAAAAATCCTGGAATGTAAAAGCCAGGTGACGAGACGTGATCTTCTCGGATGTTCTCGAAAGACATTTTAAAGACCCACGAGACAAAAAAGACGGGCCATGGAGCGTCTCGCGGGGAATGTAAACATGAGACTTGGTGCCAAGAGATTGGCCCAGGGCAGTCTTGCAGGGACGTGGAACATAAGAGTCTTGCAAGACGTCCTACATATCAATTAAGAGCTCGGACAGTCCAACAAAACATTCAGTCATGTAAAGTCATGTGGCACACACAGATCCTGTGCTCTCAGCAAATAAGAAAGAGCAGTGAGAAGAAAAGAGATAGGTATGCAGAGAAAGGTGCAGAATATGAATTATGGTAGAAAGTCATTAAACACAAGTCTCATAGACCTCATTTAAAAGATTCAGCATATTGGGACACGAAAGATTCCAAATATTGTTTTAACAGAAGTTCTGAAATGAAAGTGAAACTAATGAAACAGCAACAAGAAAAAGAAAATCTTACAAGTATGTATCCGGAAAACCAAACACGGGGGTTGGCGAGCGAAGTGAACAGGGGGCAAAGCCCCCTAGTTAAGTAATGAAAACAATGACTTGGTGTTACCTGTATTACAAGTAATTAACTGATTGTAATAGTTAGATTTGGTTTGGGCTATACAATCCTTGCAATAGAGTACATGATTTTTATACATCTACTTGTGGACAAAGAGTCCAGATTTTTTATATAGCCATTCAAGTTGCCTACCCTTAGCTTTCAGAAGCCAAAGTTCAGGCGTAAACCAGGGGGCAGAAAAAGAAAAAGAAACAGATCCGGTTTTTAGCAGAGCAAGAGAATTAAGAATACCATTAAGAGAAGAGTTATAATATGCGGCCAGTTCTGTGGGAGTGGATAAATTATAAAAGTCCATTTGTGAATCAATTCTAGAAGACAGCAAATTCAAGTTAATATTCTTAATGTTATGAAAGGCTATGAGACGGGGGAGCTTAGGAACAGAAAAGGTAAGTTTACCATTGAATGAAAGGAGAAAATGTTCGGTTATAGTGAGTTCATCTGCTGTAAGATCGAGAGGAACAACACCAGAGCAGCAGATCAGGTCCAAGATATGTCCTTTACAATGGGTAGGAACATCAGTGTGCTGCTGATATCCACAACTCTCCAGACAAAATAAAAAGTCTCTAGTGAGAGGGATATTGATATTGTCCAGATGTATATTAAAATCCCCCAGCAGAATTATATTTGGAGTAATTGCAGATAAATGGGTAAGAAAGGTTGGGAGGATTCATTAAGTTGTGAGAAGTCTTGATGTTGCTCCCAAGCCTCGGTTAAACAGAGAAAGTCAAACTTACGGTCAATGAGGAGATCCTGAATGAGATGCCACTTGCTCGTGAGTGAGCGGATGTTCAGTAGACCGAAGCTAACAATGTTGCTGTCGCATTTGACAGTGGTGTAAGTCGACTGAGCTTAGCTGGCCAATGCGCTGTGGTCAGCATTCCTATCTGCATTATGTGGAGGGTGCAGACCAGAAAGAGTTAATTCCTTTCGAGGCGTCCATTTGGAATCTCCGCCGGGACCCATGACCCATATCTCCAACGAGGCAGAAGTATGACATCCGGGGCGAAATACAGCACCGACAGCAGAGGCACAGACTGGAGCAGACGCAGTCAAAGAAGCTCAGCAGCTGGGTACTGGAGGAGGCCAGTCGCAGGTTGGATAACGAGCGACAAAAGACTCCAAACAAACGTTAACCAGACGAATATCCTACCAGTCCACATTGTAGGCGAGGCCACAGGCAAGTCAGGCGTCTAGAGAGTAAACCGGTAAGTTTCAAACGAATATGCACTCACTTTTCATTTTACTTGAGAAATTGTATTTATCACTGAACCTTATTACAATGTAGAAATTTTTGGTCTGGTGACTTCTGACTCACAGGTACAAAGAATACCTCCACATATGATATACCATTTGACAAGACATTAATCTGTTTAGGGTTCCCCGTATTGTTGGCACTCTAGACCCAAAAGAAACTTAATTTTTAGGCCACATTTGGACCATATTTTGTGCAGGAACTTACACCCTTATAATAAAGAGTAAGCCAATAGGTGTCTTCAGCAAAAATGTTCAGAAGGACTTAAAGATGTACATGCCACGTCAACCAAACCCTTATGGGGTGTAAGGGGTCGAAGTTACTCTTTTTAACAAAGCCGTTCTTGACATGCTCTGACCTAGTCATCACAAGTAGGCCCTTTGATTCTTATGCTTGGCCATTTTTCCTGCTTCCAGCACTTCACCTTAAAGAACGGACTGTTCTCTTGCTGCTTAAAGCAGGGTGAGTCAAAATTAAGTTAACATTTGAATGGTCGGAAACAATTTATTCACAAAATATATTTCATATGTGCAAGATGATTTACAGGAATGTCTCAACTTGTTTGTCATAATGTTCAACACACATGAGTACCATTTAAAACCCGGACACACATTTTGTGGGGAACAGATGATACCACAGTCCGTATTCTGTCCTTCAGGTCATTTATATCACACATTTCCTGCTACACATGTACTCCTTCACCATACCCCATAACCTGAAATCACAGGGCATTAAATCAGGGAAATGTGGAGGCCATGGCAATGGTCCACCATGACCCATCCATCGACCTGGATAGGTGAGGTCGCTAAAAAAAAAATCCATCAGTGTTAACATAATGACTCACCCTGTATATCTCACCCTTTGACAGGTGCCACTGTAACGAGATAATTAATTCACTTCTTTTAACTGAAGCATCTGTGTTTAGAGTGTCCAATTAAAGTAAAATTAGCTTAACGCTCGCTATTCGTGATGCTCCTATGTTATCACCCCTATCTCATTATATATTTCCATAAAATGTAATTTCCAAAGTAATCTGTTATCAAAGACTACAACCAGTGGGATTGTTTCATCCACTTTATATCATTGTTTCCCAGCCTTTTTTCTAGGGTGGTATGCTTTTTGTAACCAAGGCACACCACTGTTCAACTAACTACAAACATGTTACCTCTTATACAGTACAGGGTGGTCCAGATCTAATTATGCAGATCCAGATCGTCTGGATGACTTTGATTTATGCGAGGACGATTCCAGTTCGGCGCAAAGATGATTCTTCGTGTCGTCAGTTCGCACACTTCTCGATGTTCCGGGTGATTTTCTATGTTATAAACTTAATAAGTTATAGCGTAATGAAAATTGCAAAATTAGATCTGGACCACCCAATATAATACAGCTGTCCGATGGGGCGGGATTACCGGAGAAGCCGATAAAACAACAACTCCAAGATCAGCGTTATGAGCCAGAGCACTTAATCAGCCCCCTCTCAGCCTCAGAGGCGGTCCACTATCCTCGCTGGCGAGCACACACTCTATAGCAGATGGACTCCAGCAACGAAACGTGCTCAGTGCTTGGTCTGCAACATAACAATCGCGGAGCTACATTTATGTCAGCTTCTCCAGGTAGTCATGTTCTTCTCAGACTGGTCTCGACCATCTGATAAGCTTGTCCCTGTCAGGTTCAGATCCAGGCGCTCTACACTTTAAATTCCGTGGCGTACCACTGTGCCTCTGCACACTTGGTTCAAAAAAACTGGTACGGCTGAATTACACAAGAAGAGATTCTTATTTAGTGATCAGTTCATTACTTTATAACTAACAGCTAGAGTTTTAGAAATCTATACATTAAGCAGATGTTTTATTTTCGTGCTCTGCGGAGGTTGTTTCGGTGTGCGCCATGCGGAGGTCTTACAGAGACCTGCTAGACACAATCTTCATTCAGCAGGTCCAGCTCGCCTGAGTCCACGTCCCAGTGCTCCGAGCTGCTTGTATTTGGCTTCGCTTCAGTATGCCCACTGTTGCAAGTGGGTCCTACCGATCTCCGTTTTTTTGCTTATCCGTGATGGCGTGGCTGGAGGTTAAAGTGGAACTAAAGGATTCTCTTAGGGCAGGGGTGCCCAATGCGTCGATCGCAATAGACCGGTAGATCGCGTTGCATTAAAAAAAAAATTGTAAACTTTAGTCTATCATATATCCTCCCTATGGTATTTGCTACGGGCGGCACGGTGGCGCAGTGGTAGCGCTGCTGCCTCGCAGTTAGGAGACCCGGGTTCGCTTCCCGGGTCCTCCCTGCGTGGAGTTTGCATGTTCTCCCTGTGTCTGCGTGGGTTTCCTCCGGGCGCTCCGGTTTCCTCCCACAATCCAAAGACATGCAGGTTAGGTGGATTGGCGATTCTAAATTGGCCCTAGTGTGTGCTTGGTGTTTGTGTGTGTCCTGCGGTGGGTTGGCACCCTGCCCAGGATTGTTTCCTGTCTTGTGCCCTGTGTTGGCTGGGATTGGCTCCAGCAGACCCCCGTGACCCTATTCGGATTCAGCGGGTTAGAAAATGGATGGATGGTATTTGCCACTTGATTGACCTACAGGGCGGCCAGTCTGAGATCTCTTTTCTTCTAACACACTGGTCATTCTGCCCTCACGATCAAACTGCAAAACTCTGGCTATGATCTATACAATTTATATCGACTAATGAAGGGATTAAAAAAAAATGTTTGGGGAGGGTATGGGCTGGATGTGGAATTGGAAGAGGATTTTTTTCTCACAATGTCACAATCGAAGTGCGTTTGTCTGATCTGTCAATCTATCATTGCTATTCCAAAGAAGGAAAATGTGGAAAGGCATTTTCGAACTGTTCATAAAAACTACGAAACTGACGTCCTTCCACAAATCGATCTAAAAAAGAGTAAAAAAGGGAACTAAAATCGCAGTTTATCGGGCAGCCGTCATGTTTTCACTCGGCTGAATTCAAAAGCTCCTTGACTGCATTACTCGGCTCTACTTATTTATGCGAGTCAGCCTTTTCCCACATGAAGATTATTATATCCAAATACTGTAGTGACCATAAATGTATTGAATTGTTATTGTGCCATAAAGGTTATTCAGTTATGCAAGGTACGACAACATACATTTTATGTATAAAGTATACTCAGTATATATATATATATATATATATATATATATATATATATATATATATATATATATATATATATATATATATATATATATGTGTGTGTGTGTGTGTGTGTGTGTGTGTGTGTAAATATTTGTATGAACACTAAAAGAGTCAACACCATAATACATAAACTAAAAATGTTTCACAATGTGTCCCTGAATGAAGGGAGGCTCAAAATCAAAAGTACCAGTCAGTATCTGGTGTGGCCACCAGCTGCTTGAAGTACTGCAGTGCATCTCCTCCTCATGGACTGGACCAGATTTGTCAGTTCTTGCTGTGAAATGTTACCCCACTCTTCCACCAAGGCACCTGCAAGTTCCTGGACATTTCTGAGGGGAATGGCCCTAGCCCTCACCCTGCGATCCAACAGGTCCCAGACGTGCTCAATGGGATTGAGATCCGGGCTCTTCCACTGCGAGGATGATCAGCTGTCCTTCCTGTCTCCCTGTAGCGCTGTCTTAGGCGTCTCACAGTGCGGACATGGCAATTTATTCAGCAGTCCTCATGCCTCCCTGCAGCATGCCTAATGCACGTTCACGCAGATGAGCAGGGACCCTGGGCATCTTTCTTTGGGTGTTTTTCACAGTCGGTAGACAAGTCTCTTTAGTGTCCTGCGTTTTTAGAACTGTGACCTTAAATGCCTACTTTCTGTAAGCTGTTAAGGTCTTAACGACCATTCCACAGGCGCATGTTAATTAATTGATTATGGTTAATTGAACATGCATGGAAAACATTGTTTAAACCCTTTACAATGAAGATCTGTAAAGTTATTTGGATTTTTAAAACATTATTGTTGAAATACACAGTCCTGAAAAAGGGACATTTCTTTTTCTGCTGAGTATATCTACAGGTATATATATAATCATTTTAGTTTAGATAGATCATTTCGACCTTGTCATTTTAAAAGTAGCTCTCAAGCCGAAAAAGTGTGGGCACCCCTGTCTTAGGGCGATACACTCCACACCTCCGCCCTTCAGTTTATCAGGTCGCGGGACTGTAAATGTTTAACGAATAAAGGGAGCGTAATACCCATTGGCTGCATATAAACCTCCTTTCCCACTTTTAATCAAAGTCTACTTTATCCTTGGGATTAAGCATGGAGTTAGTGTACACGCTACTTTTGACTGCGATACTGCTAAGTTTACTCTTCGCGTTGGTCCAGAGAGTCTCGGCTCGTTACACCAAGATGCCCCCCGGTCCGACCCCACTACCATTGATCGGTAACCTGTTGCAAGTGAACGGTAATGCTCCTTACAAAAGTCTCGTAAAGGTATGCAGTTTATCGGCTTTAATGAAAGATTTTCAGGTAATCGATTACTGGATAATAATAATTTAAAAAAATTCTCCTTTGTTTCTCGCAGCTAAGTGAGACGTATGGACCCGTGATGACAGTATATTTGGGTGGGCTGCGCTTCGTGGTTCTGGTCGGCTACGAAACGGTGCATGAAGCTCTGGTACAGCACGGAGATTCTTTCGCTGGTAGACCGGAGTTGCCACTGTTTAAAATAATCTTCAAGGGATTGGGTAGGTGTTTTAATCTTCAACAGGTCTAAGATTAATGTTTGTGAATGAAGCGACAGCAGCCGCGAGTATTAACTTCACGTTAACAGATTGAGTTCATCGGCCATGGCATCCTCACAACAAATGGAGTTCTACCACCAAACACAGATGTACCGTGTAAGTAAATAAAATAGTTGATTTTTTTCCAGGCCACAGGTAAACAACAGTTTGTTAATAATTAACGACGTGGGCGATCGGTGGCGATGCTGTCTCATAGTAAAGAGCCCGGGGTTCGAGTGCCACGTACCCCTACAAGGCGTTTGCACGTTGTTTTGTTTTTTTTATGGTTTCCTACGATAGACCAAAGATGTGCAGGGTTGGTAAATTGGTGATTTTTAAAGTGGCCCGTGTGTGTTCATCTTCCGATGGGCTGGCGTCCTGTCCAGTGAATGTCCCAGCCTGCGCCCGTTACTTACTGGGATACGATGTTTAAACAAGAAAAACTTGACGCCCACCTTAAACATGAAGTCATTTCACATTTCAAGTTAGTATTTGGACATTTTGTTCAAAATAATTAATTTTTTGATTGCCACAATATGGTGTGAAATTTGGCCAAGCTTTCAGATGTTTAATCTTGATTCTTCTAAAATCATAATTCAACTCATATTTTAATTAATCTAAAACTATTTTGTATATTAGGCTTTTGAACTAAAACCAATAAAAATATTTTTTTTGTGATCTTTTTAAAAACTGTAAAAATACAATGTTCTGTTTTGCTGATGCAATATACCTTTCTGAACCTGAATACACATAAGACAATAAAATCAGTAGATTATCAAAGTACACCTTTTATTAACTTTAAGTGCACACTGAAAATCTAAAAAGAAAGCCTTTTGACTTGAACCTAGTCTTGTAAAATTTGACTTGCTTGTAAGGAATGTTGTTTGATTTTAATAAATTCAATAAAATGTAAAAAAAAAAAAAGTCACAAATATCAAGACTACAATCAGGTGAAGTAGAGGTCCGTGTGCTTTCTTACCTTCTTTCAAGTGCGTTCTTTAGGTTTACAACCAACAAATGGCAATTGTAAAGTTTTAATATTTAAGCTCCTTAATAAACCTAAACGATCAGAACATGAAAATACACATTTAATAAAACTCATGCTTCTAAATGAAAAGTCTTACACAAGAAATCTATTCTATATTTACTTATCTACCCTTTATATATTTTATTAATTTAAAGAGCTTCTGTAAAAAGCCAAATTTCCCCCTGGGAATAAATCAATCTATCTATCCTTCCCCTGTCCATCACTCCATCGTTATGTGTGTCGTAGATGTGTCTGCAGTTTGCTGCATGTAGAGTGTTTGTTTGAAAGTTTCCGAACGAGGTCCTCTGTGAGTATTTTTATTCTTTTTCTTATTATTTTTAAAATTTCATTTCAGTTTACAGTAAGGGCCAGTTTTATGCCTTTTTACACTTTTTTTCTGCATAATTCCTTAATTGGTTACTGTTACTGTACTGTACCGTGATTTGAAGGTGGCTGCAACTGCCATGGCAGCCCACAAAAGACACTGCCACTGAGCTTGTCTTTGCAGGAGTGTGAGACACTATAAGGAGACACGGCCTTAAGCACAGCCAGATTAAGACTTTTAGAGGCCCCAAGCACTTAAAAGATTTTGGTGCCCCCATCTGCAGTTCCCAGATTCTAATTTTGTTGTATTCCCAAGATTAATATATTTCATTAACCTCTACTATTGTTATTTTATTATTATTTTTATTGTTGTACCTTATACATATTGTAACAGTTGAATTTGAACCCTGGTCCAATGTGCACTTGGCATGTGTCTGAGTCTCATATCCTTCTGGGCTTATGCTTAAAAGCTGACACTGTTATTTTATTATTCACTATTAGCCAACCCGCGGCGTAGCATACGCCGCATAATCAGGCCGCTTTTTAAATGATTTTTAAGCACAGAGGAAAAAATAAACATTAGAAAAATCCGTAATTTAATAAACCACCAAGAAAAGTAACATTGCAACAATGCACGCTACAATTGTCCGTGACTGAAAACCAGAGGAGCGCCGTCGCGCTTTCTCCTTCCAAAGCGAAGGATGGGGTTGAACGGCGCTCGTTCAGTACGCACTGCCCGCTTATGTGCCCGCCCCAAACTCCCTACCTGAGTCGCTTTCGTCTGTGTACAGTCCACACGCACCTGTGAGTCACGTTGACTGTTAATTTTCCAAACACCGCCTCAGTCGGTTTCCACGTTGATTTTTCATTGTTCTTTGCGGTTTCGGCTGCTTTTTTATATATAATCCACCAAGTCACCCGACCATGGGGGGCTTTACAAAGGGCAGGGACGTAATCAGTGCCAGCGTATGACCCACACGTACTGGGAATTTCTCGTTCGTGGGGAACAATTGGAAGCCACATTCTCCATCACGAATGGGGTTCAACGGCTTAAGCACGCCGGGTAGACGCACGTTGATCCATTCAGTGTAGCACGTGTGCAGTACCGGACATACAAGTGCATCACAGACCTGTTAATGCTCATTCTCGCGTGGCTGAAAGCCACTTGTCCCTCTAAGAATTTGGACGCCGACCGCTGTTGGGTCGTGTAGCTATTTAGCAGGCGGGAGTCTCGTTCGTTTTCAGAAATAAGCATCCAAATCGCTCCACCAACTAAGAACTGCCATGCACCACCACCAACAGAATCGAGAAGGAGCTAGCAATCTGTCAATCCTGTCCGTGTCCGGGCCGGGTGAGGTTTCCTGCGTTGAGTCAAATGAAGCGAAAGGCTCCACACCTGGTGGTGCCCTTCCGCCAATTCCTTTAAGTTTCAGCTTTGTAACCAGACTCCTCCCTGAACCCAAAGACTTTGGTTACCCGGTTGGCTGCCCTGCTGGTCATGGGAATGACGCCGCCGTATTGCCTGTTGCTGGGCCTGCATTGGTGAAGCAGGTGAGACGGTAATGAAACAGAGGCACAGTGCTTATTGGTTTTTAAAGACTGCTTCCTGCATTGGGTTTTAACCGATGCACGGAACAAACCAACACACAATCGTCCGTGCGGCGCTCAGGGTGGAACGAGAGAAGGACATCCACTCCGCTCCCTCCGTCATGCTAGTCTGCTGATTTCTCGTTCAGTATACACTGCCTGCTCATGTGCCCACCTTCAACTCGTCACTCGAGTCGTTGTCGTCTTTGTACAGTCCAGATGCACCTGTGACTCACGTAGACTTTTCATTGCTCTGTGCGGTTTTGGCTGCCTTTCTATATATAATCCACCAAGACACCCGACCACGGTGGGAGGGGGGGGTGTACAAAGTGCAGGAGCATCTAAGAAGACGCATGTTTGTCGCGGATGCGAATTGCTGTATGTAGGGTGTAAAACAGTTTGCTATAGTGCACGCGGTCGTGCGTCGTAACCGAAAACTCATTTTTTAAAGACTGCTCACTTAATTGTGTTTTAACCTCAGTTGTAAAGGAACGTTTTAAGGATCCCATGGGATACCCCTCGCAAACAGTTTTACACGCCGCATATGGCGATTCACCTCCGCGAGAAACATGCCTCTATTAACAGTCAACGTGGGTTGGAGCTGCATGTGACCGCTATGACAGACGAATATAAATGACGCTGGTTTTTCTGTGTTGTCGCGTCCGAGTTGGTGGGCGTGGCTCTGTGAGTTGTCGTCGTATCCAATGGTCTTGGAGTTGGTGGGCATGGCTCCTTCCTGCGTGCGCCATAGGTGTCTCATTTGTCGGTGGCTTAGTGAATCCATGCCTCTTTCGGCGTGCTTTCCATGGTTGTCTTGCCTTAGTGAATTAGATGATAGATAGATAGATAGATAGATAGATAAATGTATGTAAATAATGAATGCTTTTAATAGTTACACATATGGTGTGGCACGGAGGCAGAGTGGTAGCGCAGCTGTCTCGCAGGGAGTCACGTCCCTTGTGATCCCTGTCTGGAGTTTGCATGTTTTCCTGGTGGGTTTCCACAGGGGGTTCAGTTTACCATCCAAAGACATGAAGGTTTGGGGATTTGGTGAAGCTACAATGACGCCAGTGAATGTATGTGTGTGCTTGTGTTCACGTTGTGATGAGCTGATGCCCTGTCCAGGGATTTTGTTTCTTTCTTGTGCCAGTGGTGCTAGAATGGTTGCATCCTCAAATTGATGGATGTAATCATTAAACATCCTTTTCAGAGATATTGTGGCAAAGTGTCCTTGGAATTTAATGGGTGTTTCAGGCACACGCGTTGCATCACATGAAGTATAAACCTGGCCTTAGGCGCCTTACTTTTCAGCTGACGATCTTGACTAGGGCTTATTTTTGGGGTAGGGCTTATATTACAGAGCAGCCTAAAAATCATGCTAGGGTTTATTTTCAGAGTAGGTCTTATTTTCGGAGAAACACAGTAATTAGTAGTCTTTGGAAAAACTGTTGTATTACCATATTTATGACCTGAATTAACACTCGTTTTCAGCTTTAGGAGTACATAAACTGTTCAGGAGAGTTGCCATCTTGGTGAGCTCTCCTCACCATGTCTTGTATGTTCAGCACAGCTCCTTTAATGCCACTTCAGCACGTCAGAGTCTCAATATTATTGTTAAATTCTAATGCTAAATAAAACTGCTACAGCAAGATCCACAGCTAATGCAAAATGAAACTCCATTCACTTACTAAACAAACAAAACAGACTCAAAATGGAAATAAAATTACCAGTAACCACTATCCATCCATCCATTATCCAACCCGCTATATCCTAACTGCAGGGTCACAGGGGTCTGCTGGAGCCAATCCCAGCCAACACAGGGCACAAGGCAGGAAACAAACCCCGGACAGGGTGCCAGTTCACCGCAGGGTGCGCACACACACCAAGCACACACTACGGACCATTTAGACAGTAACCGCTAATACACAATCATTTGTAAACTACCTCAAACACTGGTTTCAAAACTGCAAATTTTTTTTATTTTTTTCCTGCAGTATGTAGTACTAGGTTGTTGTACCGTGTTAGCCATTATGAATGTAGAGAAAAGCCAAGCAAAATGACACCTTTTATTGGCTAACTAAAAAGACTACAATATGCAAGCTTTCGAGGCAACTCAGGCCCCTTCTTTACATCTTGCCTGAAGAAGGGGCCTGAGTTGCCTCGAAAGCTTGCATATTGTAGTCTTTTTAGTTAGCCAATAAAAGGTGTCATTTTGCTTGGCTTTTCTCTTCCTGCAGTATTGAAATGTTGAAGGGAGTTGATGTAAATTGGGCAGATGAGTGGTTATGCTGTGCTGAATTCACATGTAGCAAGTGCTCAAAAATCCTTACGCCCAGAACTGCTTGCCAGTAATACTTGCTGCCCTCTAGAATGCTTTATTAACTTGAACCAAACAGGTGCCATTATAAATTTTCACCTTCTTAACAAGTACCAAAATATCAATATTTTTAACTACTCATGCAACATACTTAAATCTGTCAAATCCAGGCTTACTGTTATTTAGCTGCTGCATTCACGCACTATCAGACAGATGGTAAATATGAGTTTCCAAGTCAGAAATTCTATGTGAATGCCCCACAAATGTGTTCCTGGTTGGACAGTTTGCAGAAAACATAGCTATCTGAATTCTCCGCGTTATAACAATGACCTTCCATATTAGTCAGTTGTATAAGAAAACAAAACATAAAATCTGCTCAGCCAGAAATGCCTCTTTTGTGTTTGAAATGTGCATGGAGTGATATGATACACATTACATATGTTTAGTTTGAGTTTTTTGCATTTGCAAAAAGAAAAAAAAACATGCTTTTTCTGCAGCCCAAATAAATCGACAATGATCTCTCATTTCTGAGAGTGTGATTGGAAACGCACACAAACGCACTGAAGCAAGAAGGAGAATCATCACAGGTTGCAACTCTGAAAACTCTGATAGCACATGAACACCACATCGGTCTCAAAGATTACTGCATGTCTCTTGCAGGGTTAATCATCTCCAATGGAGATGACTGGAGAGAGGCACGCAGGTTTTCACTCACCACTCTACGGGATTTTGGAATGGGAAAGCGCAGCATTGAAGAATACATACAAGAAGAAGCTCAGCACCTGGTAGAAAATCTACAAAAAACTAAAGGTACGACTTGGAGAAGTTGCATTGCCAATAGTACCATGTTAAGGAATGAGAGAAATGTTTTCAGTACTGGCTTATGATGTTAAAGTGGTTCTATTCAGGTATTCAGTTGTAATTTTTGTATGCATTATTCCAGCGGTCCCTGGACCATAAAAGACAAATCTATTTAGCAGTAGACAGACACCCTATGAATAATATGTTCTTTTATTTTGAATGTAATACTAGCCCAGAATCTTCCCCCAGTGCCTCACAGTAAAAGCAACTTCACAATGGCATTAAGTGCTGGCCTTTCTCTTACACAATGGCTGAAAACAATAGTATAGTTCTGTTTAAACGTTTTTCTTTTACTTTCTCGTATACATAATATAGAGAAAGTAGGGTAATCACAAAAAAATTCAACCTTGAGATTTTGATGAATCTCCACTTTTCATGCACTCCTGAACATGTTTCGACCATTTTTGGAATTATGTCTGCGTTTGTGTGTGTGTGTCTATGTTGTGAAAAGATCAGACTCGAGACACTTAAAAAGGTTTGGGGCAGCCACCCGTGTATTATCCCTGGCTGCAATGGGTTTTGTAATGAGACAGAAATGTCTTCAAAAGAGTCCAAAGTGAACTGAATAGTGTTTGTAGAGATGCTGGTTTTAAATGTAAAGATCAGAAGTGACATAGGGGAACCAGAAGTGACCTTCTTCTGACGTCACAACTGAAAGTGATGTCGTCGTAGGCACCAGAACCAGAAGTGATGTCTTCAGGGATGAGTCAGACAGGTTTTCCTGCAGCTGGTCTGCAAAGACGACAGAAGAAGGTTTAGTGCACCCCCGCCAACCCCTGGCCTGACGTGGAATTACCCTTACTTGGTCCAAACAATGTCCTCCTACTCGCACGTGTGTGACAATGTGTATTTACGGAAACATGATAACTTTGAGCTAGATAAGAGAAATTTGGCAAGCGGATGTACATCAAAATGTTAGATTTCTATCACCTTTTGGGCAACATATGTAAACCAGAAGGGGTACTCTACCTGATCACATTTCAAAAATTTTCAAATAATCTAGTACATAGTTTCAAATAAATAATTAATTGAAATTTTATATAGTAGTTTTTCATGTGAAATTGCATTATACAAAAAGGAAAAATAATTGAAACTTTATATCGTCGTTAGTTAGTGTAAGAAACACATAGATGTAGCATTTCACCTTAATCAGATAACCGCTGTGAGATGTGGCTGGCTTGTCATCCCGGCCAATACCCCCAGGCCGCCAGATTGAGCCCTCCCTGCAGTATGGAGGTGCCCCAAAGACCAGCAGGGAGTCATGGGACATGTAGTTTTTATACAAGACCCTGCTGGATACCACAGGGGCTGCAAGAGGGAGCTGCAGGGAGGACCGAAGACTTCTTTGTGCCCTTTAACCTGGAAGTTCGTCAAAGGAAGAGCGACGGGCTTCTGGGTTGAAGAAAAGAACATCTACCTGACCTGGAAGTGATACAAGATCACATGGACTAGGGATTGAGAACACTTCCGGGTCAGGGTATTTAAAAGGACTGTGGGAACTCCCAGATGGCGAGCTGAGCTGGGTGGAAGGGTGGCAACGTGTCTGGGAGTGGAGGATTGTTTATTATTGCATTAATTGTGATTTGTATGAGTATAGTGGAGGAGAGGGTGCTTTGTGCACTGTGGCGATTTAATAAAGTCATCATTTGGACTTTTACCTGGTGTCTGGAGTCGTGAACAAGGGTTCAAGGGAGCGATAGCGACCCCTATCTGTAACACCGTATTACTACCATTATATAAATAGAGATCCATCCATCCATCCATCCATCTACTATCCATCCATCTATTATGCAACCCGCTACATCCCAACTACAGGTTCACGGGGGTCTGCCGGAGCCAATCCCAGCCAACACTGGGCGCAAGGCAGGAAAAAAACCCCGGGCACGGCGCTAACCCACCGCAGATAAATAGAGATAAACAATTTCAATTTTGCATTTTCATTATTTATTGTTAGATATAAAATTTGACCTTGATCAGGTGACTGGGAGGGGTATATTACTGACCACAGAAAACAATCAGATTTGAAATGTCAGTTTGTTCGGATTACTGGAAGTAATTCTTTGCTATATAAATTTGCATTATAAACAAAGATAATTGATTGAAATTTTGTAAGAAACACACAGATATGAAGTTTCATTATAATCTGATGACCGGAAGTGGTATCTACGTTATTGACTGGAGACCAATCCAGATTTTTTTATGCTTTACCTGTGATGTTTTAAAAAGAATTGGAAAATTGGCACTTAACAAAATAACTATAGTTAGTATACGGAAGTATACCTCCGGCATTTGGTATGGATCATTGTGTCACATCTGGTATAATAAAAGTTTATTACCTCAGGATTGACATTTTTATTGGCATCAAATTTGTGTCTACCTTTTTTTTACCCAGAACTACGGATTTTCTATAATATACCTCACCAGTTTGATTGACTGACAACGTTTCAATATGTTTTCTTGACAGTTGATTCTGTGATATTGTTGAAGCAGGTTAATCTGTTAAACAAATTTTCCTATTTCGACATTTAGGTACTTGTTAGTGTTTTTCTTAAAGCAAATTGTGTTCCACAATTGTTTTGAGCTGTAGTTTTTTTAAATTTACTTTTTGCTTTTTTTTTGGTTTTGTGCTTAAAATACAGTACTTTTAGTGATTAAGTAGTGTTTGTGAAATTTTCTTCATTGTGCTGGTTCTGAATTTTCATGAAAGGCTATTAATTCATTGATGAAATTACACAACTAAGTGTTAGTAAGTATTGTGTTCAACACTTATCACGTATGATTGGTCACATATGAACACTAACAGTTGGTGAGTTTGTTTTTTCATTGTTACACGTTATTTTGTCAACGAAACAAATTTGTTTAATCGGTAATTACGGTGATTGTTTGAACTAATTTAATAAATTATATTATAGTCAATGAAATCATTGTTTTATAATTTTTACGGTGAGAGATTAATTTTAATTAAAGTATAGAAATTTGAAATTTACATACCATACCTTTCTGACTTTCTCTATGCATTTATTTCTTTGTCCTTATGTTTTATTCCATGCATTGTATTTCATTTCTGTTTTGATATTTCATCAGTTTTGTACCATTTGTTAATTAATTGACATTTCTTCTCATTTTCCATATTTTTTTGATTGCCTGAACTTTTTTTTTTATTACTTACATTTATTTTTTTATTTGAAAAAGAGAGTTTAAACACAAGCAGCATCGCAAAGGCAGAATAAAATGAATCCGTTGCATACACATTTATGCTCTGATTTTTCATATAAACAGAATGAAAGAGTTAAAGACAGGGCTAGAATAATATATAATTTTGGGATATCTAATTATTCACTTTATTAACTATGTTGCTTGTATTTTTTTAACTATTATTTAACTTATCCACAATGCGAAGAAATGACATGGCACAAACACATAATAACATCATAATTGGAAATTTATCTAATCAGGTAAAAGAACAATCTAATAAACCTGAAATCTGAATAGGCACATGTTTTGTTTCACAAGTTGTCACATTCATACAATTATTATATAATCTCTGTGCCTACGAGAAAGTCGACTGGAGAACACTCCAGATTTTTTTTTCCTTTTAACATAGCAAAACCCTTCATGACTGGTGAATGATATTTTCTGTAGCAAATCAGAAAAATGAAGATAAATACAATTTTGATTAAACATTTTGAAACATAATGAGGCAAGTTGAATGCTACATTTTTTTTTGTAGCCATCAAAGCATCCAGACACAGACTGACTAAAAGATATACGTCAAAGATCAAGATATCCATTGATTTGCAACTACTTAAACTTACTTAAACTAGAATATATAAAATGATGTTTAGTTGTGCAAAACTGTTTGTTTTTACCATGTATGTAATAACCTTTCTTTTTCATACAAGCATTTAAGAAACAGGATAGATGCAAGATGGGAGCTTCAGAGATACACAGTCTTATTATATCTCAGCACTGAAAGAAACTTCAGTAAACGCTGTGAAGGCCCACATGAAAAGGATGTGGATTCGAGGTGGATGAGTCCAGTAATTTTGATGGGGTTGTGTGTGGCACAATTTAACAAGTTACAATTCAAAACTATTTGATAATGCTCTGCTGCATGTGCCTTACTGCTGCGCTTTGTCCTTGAATCTGGATAATCTCCAAAGCTTCCGCATTGTGATTTGCAATGTGCCGTTCAAACCGCCATGAACAAGTAATGCAGCCATGATCGATTCCTTTATCTCTTGATGTTTTTTTATTAGCAGGCTGAACTGAAATGTTCAAACAGAGAACCTAAATTTTTGACTGTTCAAGCTCTGCTGATACAATTCCTCCTCCTCTCACAGTAACACAATGAACATGGGCAGCAATGCTAAATTACAACAACGTATGAACTACTCAGTATACAAATACAAATAAAATATCTGAAATGTTAAAAGAGAGAGCATAACAAATGACTGTTCAAGCTCTGCTGATACATTTTCTCCTATTAACAAAAAGCGTGTGGAAAGACCGTTGACCGCTCACATTAAAACATAACCAAAATTAATATAAAATCATTTAAAACATTTCAAAAGAACTGTACACTGAAAATATCATATTACTATTACTGTCCCATCCAAAAAAATAACTCAAGCAATTGAAAATTATTTAATTCTAATTTACAGACAGTAATAGGTTGCTTACCTTGTCCTACAGTAACACAGTGAACACTAGGAGAGGCTCACACTGATGTCGTAACAATTAACACAATAAACAGAGTAGGGAACTATAACAGAAACAGAACAGGAAAACATACAACTGAATTATTTTTCTTATTAATAAAATACAGTGTAACGCTATATACAACTGCAATGTTTTTTGAAATTTAAGCAATTCAAGACCCGTGAATAACCTTTAATGGACTATCTGTCAGGCATACCGTAGTTTGTAAGATTTTTGAACTGTGTTTCTGATACGCAACACTGGAGCACCACAAGGAACAGTCCTGTTTCCTTTTCTCTTCACTCTGTGCTCATCTGACTATAAACATAACAGCTGGTCATGTCACTTGTTGAAATTCTCTGATGATTCTGTGCTTATGGGGTGTATCAATAAAGGGGATGAGACAGGAGAGGAATCAGGTGGAGATCTTTGTTTGTTAGTGCAAAGAAATTGTCTGCATCTTGACATCACCAAAACCAAGGAACTGGTTATTGACTTTCACAGAACCAAAGAGCCTCTATGTCTGGTCACAATTCAAAGAGTGGATGTAGAGGTGGTCCACTCCTACAAGTACTTTGGAGTCCACATAATGACAGGTTGGACTGGTCTCCAAACACAGAGGAACTACATAAGAAAGGGCAGAGCAGGCTCATCTTCCTTAGGAGACTGTATTCCTGTAATATGTGAAGTGACATCCTTCACATCTCCTATAACTCTGATGGCCAGTGCAGTTTGTCTGTGCTGTGGAGTGCTGGTCTGGAAACACTTTAATAAAGGCCCACCAAATTAACAAGCTAATTAAAAGGGCAGGCTCAGTTATGGGTTACACTCTGTACCCCCTGGAGGTTGTAGAAAAGGAGAGAATTAAAATAAAACTAAGTGCCATTATGAACAATGCAGTATGTCACTCTCTGACACAACAGCACTGAGGACTTTCAGCCAACAAATTGTTCAGCAGAAACGTACAAGAAACGCTACAGGGGCTCTTTTATACCAACAGCAGTACATCTGTATAATGACTCACTGGGACTGTAACAGCCAAGTCATTCATTCATTTATTTGTTTAATATGCTTATGTAAAAAGACAAATTTACCCCTGGAGACAAACAGACAAAGAACTGTCTTTCTGTCTGTCTGTCTGTCTGTCTGTCTAAAGTCTAAAGGTAAGTGGTTAACTGCCAGAGGTTTAAAAAAAAATTTGTTGAAAAATAATGTAATTTCAGAGTCACAAAAAACTCAAGGTTTCACTGTGAATTAAATATTGCACATATCACTAGGCCATTCCTAACAATTGGTTCAAAGTAGATCAATCCCCATATTTATCCAGCCTTTCAAAATGGGTAAACAGTCTTAAGTGGCTCAAAATTCTCAGAGTGACGCAAATTTGTTCCTAGTCTTCAGAGTAGGAGTCACAGCATTTTATCAAACTAGGATTTAGCAGAGCTTGTGCGCTGTCCTAACTCACTAGAAGTTACCAGAAGATGGCATTCAGGCTGAAATTGTCACACACATTCTGGGAAAGCTGGAAACACTAGACAACAGTCATAAAACAAAACACTTTAATCTAGGTACTGTAAATGTATTACTATTACTCTTACGTAACAAGACTTTAACAATGGCCTGTTATGGTCTTCACTACACTTGTAAAACATCAGTAGATAGGTTATTCACGTCTGTGCAGTGAGGCATATTGACATGATGGTAAAATGACTTCTTAATATGAAGGATTAATAGGTCTTATACTAATTATGTAATATCAAGAGAAACCACCTCAGAACACTCCAAAGTGAAGTTTTATGAGTAGGTCACATTGTACAGATAAGTAAACACTTTACTGATGCTTTGTGTTATGAAGACCCAAAGAAGTGTTTGTTAAGGTCTTCTTGCATAATAATAATAATAATTATAATAGATGCTGCCTCCAGAGACCCACAGGACAAAAAAGTCCTATAGGACTCCTTCTTCAGCTTGACAGCATCCCTCACCGCTGGTGTCCACCACCGGTTCCGGGGATTGCCGCCCACGACAGGCACCGACCACCTTGCGGCCACAGCTCCGGTCAGCCGCCTCAACAATAGAGGCACGGAACATGGCCCATTCGGACTCAATGTCCCCACCTCCCTCGGGGCGTGGTTGAAGTTCTGCGGAGGTGGGAGTTGAAGCTACTTCTGACAGGGGACTCTGCCAGCCGTTCCCAGCAGACCCTCACAACACGTTTGGGCCTACCAGGTCTGACCGGCATCTTCCCCCACCATCGAAGCCAACTCACCACCAGGTGGTGATCAGTTGACAGCTCCGCCCCTCTCTTCACCCGAGTGTCCAAGACATATGGCCGCAAGTCTGACGACCACGACCACAAAGTCGATCATCGACCTGAGGCCTAGGGTGTCCTGGTGCCAAGTGCACATATGAACACCCTTATGCTTGAACATGGTGTTCGTTATGGACAATCCATGACGAGCACAGAAGTCCAATAACAAAACACCGCTCGGGTTCAGATCGGGGGGGCCATTCCTCCCAATCACGCCCTTCCAGGTCTCACTGTCATTGCCCATGTGAGCATTGAAGTCTCCTAGCAAAACGAGAGAATCCCCAGAAGGTATGCCCTCTAGAAACCCTTCCAGAGACTCCAAAAAGGGTGGATACTCCAAACTGCTGTTCGGCGCATACGCATAAACAACAGTCAGGATCCTTCCCCCCACCCGAAGGCGGAGGAGGCCACCCTCTGTCCACGGGTAAACCCCAATGCACAGGCTCCGAGTGGGGGCAATAAGTATGCCCACACCTGCTCGGCCTCTCACCGGGGGCAACTCCAGAGTGGTAGAGAGTCCAGCCCCTCTCAAGAAGATTGGTTCCAGAGTCCAAGCTGTGCGTCGAGGTGAGTCCGACTATATCTAGCCGGAGCCTCTCGACCTCGCGCACTAGCTCAGGCTCCTTCCCCTTCAGAGAGGTGACATTCCACGTCCCATCAGCCAGTTTCTGTAGCCGAGGATCAGACCGCCAAGGTCCCCGCCTTTGGCCACCACCCAACTCACACTGCACCCAACCTCCTTGGCCCCTCCCATAGGTGGTGAGCCCATGGGGAGGAGGACCCACGTTACCTCTTCGGGCTGTGCCCGGCAGGCCCATGGGTGCAGGCCCGGCCACCAGGCGGCGCCATCGAGCCCCACCTCCAGGCCTGGCTCCAGAGGGGGGCCCGGTGACCCGCGTCTGGGCAAGGGAAAACGTCGTCCAAAGGTTTCGCTCATCATTGGAGGTTTGTTGAACCGTTCTTTGTCTCTTCCCTCACCTAGGACCAGTTTGCCTTGGGTGGCCCTACCAGGGGCATAAAGCCCCGGACAACATAGCTCCTAGGATCATTGGGACACGCAACCCCCTCCACCACGATAAGGTGACGGTTCAAGGAGGAGTGACGGTTCAAGGAGGAGGCCAAGCGGAACGCGGCTTCGGTTGTAGCTGAGGCTAAAATTCGGGCATGGGAGGAGTTTGGAGAGGCCATATAGAACGACTTTCGGACGGCTTCGAGGAGATTCTGGTCCACCATCCGGCGTCTCAGGAGGGGGAAGCAGTGCAGTGTCAACACCGTATATGGTGGGGATGGTGCGCTGCTGACCTCGACTCGGGACGTTGTGGGTCGGTGGGAGGAGTACTTTGAAGACCTCCTCAATCCCACTAACATGCCTTCCAATGAGGAAGCAGAGCCTGGGGACTCTGAGGTGGGCTCTCCCATCTCTGGGACTGAAGTCACTGAGGTGGTCAAAAAACTCCTTGGTGGCAGGGCCCCCGGGATGGATGAGATACGCCCGGAGTTCCTTAAGGCTCTGGATGTTGTAGGACTGTCTTGGTTGACACGTCTCTGCAACATCGCATGGACATCGGGGACAGTGCCTCTGGATTGGCAGACCGGGGTGGTGGTCCCCCTCTTTAAAAAGGGGGACCAGATGGTGTGTTCCAACTATAGAGGGATCACACTCCTCAGCCTCCCTGGAAAAGTCTATTCGGGGGTTCTGGAGAGGAGGGTCCGCCGGATAGTGAACCTTGGATTCAGGAGGAACAGTGTGGTTTTAGTCCTGGTCGCGGAACAGTGGACCAGCTCTTCACCCTTAGCAGAGTCCTGGAGGGTGCATGGGAGTTTGCCCGACCGGTCTACATGTGTTTTGTGGACTTGGAAAAGGCATTCGACCGTGTCCCTCGGGGAATCCTGTGGGGGTGCTCGGGAGTATGGGGTACGGACCCCTGATAAGAGCTGTTGGTCTCTGTACAACGGTGTCAGAGCTTGGTCCGCATTGCGGCAGTAAGTCGAGCCTATTTCCAGTGAGAGTTGGACTCCGCCAGGGCTGCCCTTTGTCACCGATTCTGTTCATAACTTTATGGACAGAATTTCTAAGCGCAACCAGGGTGTTGAAGGGGTCGGTTTGGTGGACTCAGGATTGGGTCACTGCTTTTGCAGATGATGTTGTCCTGTTTGCTTCATCAGGCCGTGATCTTCAGCTCTCTCTGGATCGGTTCGCAGCTGAGTGTGAAGCGGCTGGGATGAGAATCAGCACCTCCAAATCCGAGAGCATGGTCCTCAGCCGGAAAAGGGTGGAGTGCCCTCTCAGGGTTGGGGAGAGATCCTGCCCCAAGTGGAGGAGTTCAAGTATCTGGGGTCTTGTTCACGAGTGAGGGAAGAATGGAGCGTGAGATCGACAGGCGGATCGGTGCGGCATCCGCAGTGATGCGGGCTCTGCATCGGTCTGTCGTGGTGAAAAAGGAGCTGAGCCATAAGGCAAAGCTCTCAATTTACCAGTCGATCTACGCTCCTACCCTCACCTATGGTCATGAGCTATGGGTAGTGACCAAAGAACGAGATCGCAAATACAAGCGGCTGAAATGAGTTTCCTTCGCAGGGTGTCTGGGCTTTCCCTTAAAGATAGGGTGAGAAGCTCAGTCATCCGGGAGGGGCTCAGAGTAGAGCTGCTGCTCCTCCGCATCGAGAGGAGTCAGATGAGGTGGCTCGGGCATCTGATCAGGATGCCTCCTGGACGCCTCCCTGGTGAGGTGTTCCGGGCACGTCCAACCGGGAGGAGGCCCCGAGGAAGACCCAGGACACGCTGGAGGGACTATGTCTCCCGGCTGGCCTGGGAACACCTTGGGATTCTCCCGGAAGAGCTGGAAGAAGTGGCCGGGAGAGGGAAGTCTGGGCCTCTCTGCTTAAGCTATTAGCCCCGCGACCCGACCTCGGATAAGCGGAAGAGGATGGATGGATGGATGGATGGATAGATGCTTTTTTGTAGTACCTAAATCAAAGTGTTACCAAACTATTACATCTTGTTGCCTTTTACTTGTATAGAGACTGCAGCTGCATTATGTACGGTGCTAAGAAGACAAACATCTTATCTTTCAATTTCAGTGCAAGCACCTTATCCTTATGCCATGCTACTAGTGTACCTCTCTGTAATTTAGCTCTGCCAAAGTCTTCAGGCTTGCAACAATGGGTGGGACGCATTGTTCCATATGTGTCAGTCTTTCTTTGCAGCAAGATGTCAAATAGCTCTGAAGAAGTATAAGAATTGTCCATGGTTACACAGTAACCTTGATACCGCAGAGCATCTATCAAAGTCAGCACTGATGTAGTAGCAATGCCGTACTGACTGTGTTTTATATCAAACATTGTCCCTTTCCTTGTGTATAGAACCAAATTCCAAATGTATCCCATTTTAGATTCACAAAGCTCATAAAACTTTACGCCGAATCTTGCTCTTTTTGACGTGATGTACTGTCTCCATGACAGTCTGCCCTTCTAAGCCATGAGACTTTCATCGAAGCTGACATCATGGTCCAGAATGCAAACACTCCAAATGGCCTTGCTACAATGGCCTGGTATATCTCCCAAATTTTCTTCAGTTTGGGTGCTGGATGGGTATTCTCATCAAAGTCTTCATTTTTGGTAAAGTGCAGATATTTCATAATTAGTGAAAACCTGCACTCAGACATAATTTCTCTAAAGAACGGCAGCACTTTTACAGCCTAAGTGATTCTCAGTTCTAATGCTTACGTAAGACGCATCTTGGAGTTGCTCGAGTGACACTCGGGACTGATGCTTTTAGCATGGTTCTTGCAGCACAAGTAACACTCGGATCTAATGCTAAGGAGGTTAAATGCTCCATTTATGTGGAAAAGCCATGTCCTGTTAGCTGAAATAAAAGTATTGGTGACATTACCCCCACAGAACAAAACAGCTTTGTTCTAGTGATGATTTGGATATGTCACAGGCAACCATTTTTGCACCAAGCTTTGAACGCCCTTGCAACATGTGAGTTAATTTGCAGATTCATACATTTCTTTATCACTCCACGTGAGGTAATGTTAAGCTGTATTCATGCAGATCACTGCCTTCTCTGTTCTAGTTTGATTGACAGCGTGTACATGAAGATCATTGCCCAAAGTGTGGATCAGCATGCATACTGTATGTGATTTGCAAACATTATCACAATATCAGCGCACAGGTGGCCATGGATGTAAGCTGGATTGTAGCAGCCAGCATAGTACCCAGAAGATAGGCTGTTCTGGATGGATGGGTTATTGACAGCAAAATGTCACACAGGTACACTGAGCTCTGCATTCCACAAAGTCCATAAGCCCAGGAAGGTTCAAAAAGGCAGGCTGAGACTCCTGAGGCATTAGATTAGAGCTTCACAGAAGGTGAAGGGGGATCATGGAGAGAGGCACGGCACATGACTCTCAAAGATGATCGGGAACAGTGAAAGAGTGAATGCCACTTTTTAGAAACATCACCATAATAGCCACGGTTATTTTTAATAACTGTTACTCGAGATGCTTCCCATGGCCATAACAGCTGGAATTTGATTCTTCTGAAAGTACAGCTGTGGATTATTTATTTTTAAATAAACATGCCTGTTATTTGGCTTTACTCTTATTTGATGTGTGTGTGCCTTGGTCTTTTCATCTTGGTGCTTGTTACAATACTATTCTTGAAGTTGTGGCAAAGTGATAACAATTACTTACAGCTTAGCATAATATCCTACTTTATTATGTTTTCCTCCTTTTTATTCTTATTCACTACTACTACTACCTTGAGTATTATTATTGTTATTAGCATATTTGTGGAGAAGCCTTAATGTTACTATCAGAAAACTACAAAACATCCTCATACAGTGCCATAAAATCGTGATGTCATTCATTCTGAAGTGTAAACTCCTACTCCTCACTGGGAATGATTATAGGATGCTTCATAACAACTTGTCCTCCACTGAGGTAGAACAAATTTTGTATCCTAGTTGGACTTATACTTTAATGCAATTCCTTGGAGTAATTCTGAGACCCTTGATAAATACAGACACAGGCCTAAACCCTGGTGCCCTTTCTAGCGCCACAGCCTATGAATTTGCCAATGCACTGATGTGTATAGTTAATTTATGAGTGATTGACTTTGCTCTCTTTTGCTGTTTAGAGCAGTTTGTAACTAGGAAAGCTGAACCTGTGACACAGTGCAATGGTGCTTTGTAATGCAGGATGCTGGGGCATATTTAAAAAAAAAAACTTCACCTAAATTAATTAGACAATGTGAAATAATAATGGGGTGGCGCAGTGGGTAGCACTGCTGCCTCGCAGTTAGGAGACCCGGGTTCACTTCTTGGATCCTCCCTATGTGGAGTTTGCATGTTTCCCTCGTGTCTGCGTGGGTTTCCTCCAAGCACTCCGCTTTCCTCCCACAGTCCAAAGACATGCAGGTTGGGTGCATTGGCGATTCTAAATTGTCCCTAGTGTGTGCTTGGTGTGTGTGTGTGTGTGCGTGCCCTGCGGTGGGCTGGCACTCTGCTCGGGGTTTGTTTCCTGCCTTGCACCCTGTGTTTGCTGGGATTGGCTCCAGTAGACCCCTGTGACCCTGTAGTTAGGAGATAGTGGGTTGGATAATGGATGAATAGAAATAATAATGAAATAAATGTATTTGTCTATTGGGTCAATGTGTATTTGTTTAATTTCAGAGTAAATTCTTATATTTTCTGAGTAAAGCCAATCGGGCCAAATGAGAGTGTATGTAAGTCCTTGAACCTTTGGCAAGCGAGTGACCTGAGGCTCCCCTCTAATTGGTTGCTTTTAGATTTTTACAGACATACAGCTCTCTGTGCCCCAGACACTCTCACATTTATTGGCAGTGAATTACTGTTGTTTTAGGCTCTGTAAATCTAATGTGATTGGACATTTGTTGACAATTGTTGACACACTATTTCAAGTTGATTTCAATGGTTCACAGTCCACTCCCGCCATTAACGAAACTACAGATAAACAAGCACAAGTTTTGGGAGATGGCAACTTCAAGAGGAGCTTCAGAAATCAAAGAAAATGTAGTTATTTCTTTAATGAAATACCCCTTCATAAATGGTGATCGAGGACAAGGTTACACACAGACTTTTCCTGCTCATGTTGTCACAAACAAACAGAGCTGGTTAACTGTAGTTACACGGATGTGATGTAAGCAATGCCTTTTTTTGCTTTCTCTGCTTGCTGTTTCAAAGTGTTGTTACTAAAGCGTCATTCTGAACATTGCAAGCGGCACAAAAGTAGCCGCAGTTATCTAAATTAAGTTTAAGCTCATTTTTTTGGCAGGTTTATTACTGCTGAACTGCTAGATGAAGGCTACAGGATTGGCATTAGAAGGCACAACAAAGAGGTGACCAAAAATCAACACATCCTATTCAGAATAATAGACTGTGTGAAAATTTGTAGAGCAATTAAATTGGCTTTATGTGGTCATGATGAGAGCTAAAGCCCCAAAAAGCCCGGATTTTCCGTGAGTTGGTGGATTTTTGTTGTATTAAAAGAGCACCTTGAGTGTACCACCGTATTTAAAGGAAATTCAAAAACTGTACAGAATGAGCTTTTGGACTCCCTAGAACCCTTGGCGCAATGCATACATTTTCTAAAGTTAATTTTTAAAAATTCCATCTATTCAGACGGGCATTTGGGTAGTTCTGTCATCTGCAGGTGTTTTTCATATTGTTGTTGCTGTGTATTTTGTTTTAATATTTAATGTTATTCCATGTTTTATTGTTCAGCACTTTGTGATTTTTGTGTATGTTAGGCACTTTATAAATACTTTTACTTACAAACAAGAATAAATAAGAAGGTGTTTATTTTGCCACAGGTATAGTAACTGAACCAAAGAAGTGTCGTTTCAATATTTCTAAGGGAACTTTTGTAACTTTTCAGAATTTCAAAGTTTTAAACGTGTTGTTTTAAATGAGATTTGGGTTATATACTATAATATATAATATATATATTATATATTATATTATATATTATATATATAATATATATAATATATTATTATATTATTATATATTATTATATTATATTATAATATATATATAATATAATATAATATATATATAATACTGCGGTGGGTTGGCACCCTGCCCAGGATTGGTTCCTGCCTTGTGCCCTGTGTTGGCTGGGATTGGCTCCAGCAGACCCCCGTGACCCTGTATTCAGATTCAGCGGGTTAGACAATGGATGGATGGATATATATAATATATTCTAATATTTATATTACAAAAAATGTATGACGTGATATGAAGTAAAGTTCAAGTTCTGATGTGACTCCAAAATTATGTTTTTTTTTTTTTGTTATTTTTTAAATGGTTCATCTGCAAGCCATTGAGGAGCCTAAATTTCAAACACTTAATCTGTTGGTGTCCTGCAGCCTATAAAACATTATGAGATTTACGTATTTTTCTACATATTAGGTAGTTTTCCAAAGTACGTACATAAAACCTTTCTCAGAAAAACAGAAAAAAAATTGGCCATGCTGTCAATGAAAAATACAATACAATACAATGTATTTTTGTATAGCCCAAAATCACACAAGGAGTGCCTGCCTCTTGACAGTCCCCACTCTAAGAAGACAAGGAAAAAACTCCCAAAAAAACCCCAGTAGGGAAAAAATGGAAGAAACCTCGGGAAAGGCAGTTCAGAGAGAGACCCCTTTCCAGGTAGGTTGGACGTGCAGTGAGTGTCAAAAAGAAGAGAAAGAGACTGGTGACTGAAATTACTCTGTTTAATCAGAAAGTAGTTGAGAAATGTTCAGGCCTAAAGAAAAGCTGGTGCCACTGGGCAGTGTGTAGGCATTACATTAGAGTTTGTGTGTGTGTGTGTGTGTTTTTTTTTCTTCATCCTGAACTATAAAGTGTTACTTCATCCCCCAAAAAAAACTTCACCTCACCCAAATTATTTTCACCAGCCACAGTGGGAATTCTAAACAGAATACAGCATTCACCACTATTTGTGAACAGTATATGGCTGCAGCCGTAATTGTAATTGCAATTATTATATGATTAATTATGCATTTCTAATAAGATGTTATTTTTCTACAACTATCTATGTCAGCCTCCCAGTTTTCCAAAACACTCTACACTATGTTTGAAAATGCCGTGTTCAGGTAGCTTTGTGGATGCTTTCCCAAAACTTGCTGATGACCCAGCAGACCAGTAACCATCCTTTTATAGTTCAGTTATAAAACGTCTTTATGTAGGCTTTCAGCAATCACTTCAACTTCAGGAGGCGTTTGGCCCATTTGAAGTATGGGTTGGCTTTTACTGCCTGATATGTCTATAGGAAAGTAGAGGTATTCCAGTTTTAAGTTATTTTGCTGATATTAAGTAAAACGTTGATGTGAATCCCTTTCTGAACTAACATGATGTATGTGAAGGGAGATAGTGTTTTAAAAACTACTGTATGATAAGAACTTAGATGATATACAGTATTTTTAATTAAATGACATGTCCTCTTTGTTTTTAATCAGGTATGAAATCTAATCCTTAATATAAATTCAGGTTTCAGTAACCTAAAGATGTGCTTGTTTCTCATTTCTGCTTCATCTACATGGGTTTTATTTCTTTAGGTTCAGCCTGTGATCCCACAATTTCTTTGAGTCAGGCCGTGTCCAATGTTATCTGCTCCATTGTGTTTGGAAAACGCTTTGAATACGATGATGAGAATTTTGCTTGCTTATTGGCTCTCATAAACAGATTTACCTATTTGTTCAGCAAACCTTTGGTGCAGGTATTCATTTTTTCAGTTTTAGCACAGATCTGCTCCATGCCTTTTATTTCTTTGATTAATTATTTCTTTTATCTCCACAGATGTACAATTTTTTTCCAAAACTCACTAGTATTGTGTCTGGACACCTCCAAACCATATTGGACATAAATGCCGAATTTAAACAATTTATTTCCAGAATTGTTGAGGAACATAGAGAGACACTGTGTGCTGACAGCCCTCGGGATTATATTGACATGTTCCTAATCCAAATGAACCAGGTGAATGATTTGAAAATTCATAAGGCAGATCATGTTATGTGGTGCTGCTCTGTATTTATAGCACGTCCACCAATGCAATGCAACTCTAGTGGAATTAACATGAGAGGATCAGCAGATTCATACACTGTTTATGTCGCACATGTGGAGAACACAAGGCACCAAAAGACCAAATGCATGCACCGAGGAGAGAACGTCTCACATGGCATCATATCTCTATGTGTAGCTCAGGGATGACACTTTAGATTTCACAGATTTGAATCTTGCTTGTAAATTCCCAGGGGGCTTATAGCTTAAAGCTACACAACATCCAGAAGTGAATGTAGTTAACATGTCGATAATACTCAGGGTTACCAGACGTCCTGAATTGAGTGGGACTGTCCTGAGTTCAACAGATAAATCTGAATTGCCTCTAAAAATCCTGACTGAACAAAAATTGTATACAGAAAAAAAAAACCTTGGTTCAATTTTTATACTGAATATCTAGTTAAAGAGGATTGCTAAATTTTTGTAGACAGCCTAGTTTACCACCTTTTATTAATACAATTTGTAATTGTCAGCTGAATCCGAGTGTTTGGATCGTGTGTGTTTGTGTACGTTGTGTGCTTGTGTCGTTGCACGTTTCTCGTGCTCAACATGGCTGCTCATGCTCGTGTGCAATTCATTTTGAAAGTCAAGTGATACTGATAAAGACTTTTCGACTAACAAGGCAGGTCATATCTGCATACCTGCATTCTATTTACATACTGTATATTGTGTCATATTATATGAAACTTTAAACGTGTTACTAGTTATATCAAACATACTCGTACTTCTGTGACTGTTTCATATATGTTCTCTTCTATATATATTTACAAATACTTATATGTTAAGATCATATATGTTTACATATCTAAAATTATAATTTAGTTACAATTATCTATTTTTTTATCTTCCTTAGTTTCTTACTATCTTTTTTTGGTTGCTCAAAATGGTTGTTTTCCTGATCTGTGATTCTGGAAATCTGGTAACCCTGATATTACTAAACACACAGCAGAAACTCCAGTTTGGACAACCTGCATACACCATACAGATTATATGGCTGAGACTGAATAACAACATTTATTTATATAGCACATTTTCATACAAACAGGAGCTCAAAGTGCTTTACATATTAAAGAATAGAAAAATGAAAGACATAATTATAAAAAATAAATCAACATTAACATCGAATAAGAGTAAGGTTCAATGGCCAGGGGACAGAAAAACAAAAACTCCAGACGGCTGGAGAAAAAATAAAATCTGTAGGGATTCCAGACCATGAGACCGCCCAGTCCCCTCTGGGCATTCTACCTAACATAAATGAAACAGTCCTCTTTGGATTTAGGGTTCTCACGGAAGGGCTTGATGATGATGATGGTCACGTAGACTTCTTCCTTTTAATCCGTCCATCATTGTTGGAGCATCATGAAGCTTTGAGTAGGTGGAGGTGGCGCAGGCCACCACCACAAAGAAACCGGAAAAAGAAACAGAAAAGAGAGTAGGGGTCAGTACCGATTTTAGAGTGTGTGTGTGTGGTTATAAACATAATATTGCATTCATTTTTATGCTATATTTCAGCATGCAAGCACATGCCCATTTGGTAAACTTCAGACATTTTTGGCATTTTACTTATCATCCCCAGTTTTTACATACAGTCAAGCACATATTATTTGGTCTTGAGCAACTTCAAAAACAAACATAATGTAAAAGTTCTTCAAACAGAAAAGCAAGGAAAATTGAATTCTTAATGAAGACCGAATATTGCCAAAATATTGTGTATATGGAAGTATTTTCTGCTTTAATTTGTTATTTAATTCAGAGAAAAGTCAAGCAAAATGACACCTTTTATTGTCTAACTAAAAAGATTACAATGTGCAAGCTTTTGAGGCGACTCAGGCCCCTTCTTCAGGCAAGATGGAATCCTTCTGAGGAAGCACATGGCCCTGGGGAGCAGTCTCCCTTGTCCATGCAATATAATGGCTTCCAGACCAGAAAAGGAACCGCTAACCGACCTGACTGGGTTGACCCTCCAACCACATCCTTCCATTAAAAAGGTCTCCCGATCAGGTAAAGAACCAATCATCAAAGTCAGGATGCCAGCCAACCCGTGTTTTCTATTATAGTAGTTAAATAAAAACAGCAAAAGATGGGAAAATGACTCATATGTATGATAAGAAGCAAACTTGATCCTAAAATACAAAATTAAACCAGTTTTTCTGGTTCCTAAAAGCACCCAAGTGCAGGATGACCTCGCAGATGGACAGCAGTACTCTAAATAAATGTAAAAATGAATACTATACCATAATGCATCAGTTTTTTTTCAAATAAATGATTGGTTTATGCCATTCTATCAGCAGTTAACATGCAGTTACATTGAAGCTTATAACTATTATAAAATAATACATTACACGGGTCTTCAAAACCTAACTCATTATTTTAATTGTGAATAGTTATTTATATTTGCATTCAAGTATATAATTAAAAATATGTTTAAAATGTTTTCATTACATTTAGTTACAAAATTGAAAAGAAATGTAATTAAAATTTAACAAATTACACAGTTTAGTCACATGTACAACATTGTTCTAAATCAGTTTACAATGACAATATTTAGTCAATCTAATATTTTTAAACAGATGTGTGAAGAATACCACAATGCAGATTCATTGACGTACATATAACTACACTAGTTTTTGCCACTTCTTAGTTTTCTGATCCAAAACTTTGTTTGGCGGCTGTCATTTGCCACTTTTTCTTTTTCTTTTTCAGCAGTAGCCTGCCATCATACTAACATCCCAGTGTCCCTGGTCCCTTTCTTGCCCTTGACATCCCAATAGTTCACCTTCATCTTCACTCACTGCTCCAAGATTTTCAGGGAAAAATTCCAAATGCAAATTGAAAAAGTTCTGTAACAACCTGATTCCTTAAACTTAACTAATACATGTTTCACTATTTGTTTAGAAATTATTTCTTTGACTGATACCCAAACTTCTTGTTCCAGGTGGTTCATCGCATCATCAGATTCTGCTTCAGAAGTCAGTTTGCTGATATCAAATCCAACAAAAATGTCCTCTTTCAAACCCAGACACTTTCTACACAAATACATTAAACAGGCTCCATCATTTGATAGGGCTTTGACAAAGTGCTGCATTAGACCAAGTATAATACGAAGCAGTGGTAGCAGCACTTAACTGGATCCACCAGGCTAGGTCTGATGATGTTTTTCGCACTACCTTTAGTATTTTTCTAGCTGGCCATTCCTTCTGAACCCAATGAAACTTCTCGACTCTGCTTTCCCACTCATAGAGAACGTTTGGGAATTGTGTATGCCCTAACTATTGGTAGAATTCATCACTGTGTTCAATTATAGGTATATTCTAACTTTATTATTTAATAAAATAACTATTTTGCTTTATATATAGATTTTAATATTAGAAACATTTAAATTCAAGTGAATTATCATTAAATTGAAATACTGTCATTTAATTATAGTGCAAAATAAATAATTGCCACCTAAAAAATGTGCTTTTTGAAAAAATGTTAAGTGACAGAGTTCTTTGTGAATATGTATCGTATATATTATATATATATATATATATATATATATATATATATATATATCATATTGATTTTTCTAGTCTCTGAATTTTGTGATTGTCTTTCGATTCTGAGTATTAAGTTGTGGATTTGGACTGGATTGCTTTGAAGTACATTTCAGCCGATTCCTTCTTGTTATATCGGATGATACATTTCTGGGATTCATTTCATAAAAATTGAGCTGGTGTTTTAGTTTTACTTATTTCCTGATAATACTTGGATTATGTATAGTAACCTTTCTGTAATTTAAGTAAAGGCAGATATGTATTTGAGTTATTTGTCACCAAGACGGAAATATTCTAGTTCATTTTGTTGGTTTCATCTTAGCAGATGTGGAAAGCAGTATTATTATCCTGTAAAAAAGTTTTGAAATACAAAAGATGAGAATTGCTGAGGCTTTTGATTCACTTATTCTAGTAAGTATTTTTTTCAGTGTTACCTCTGAAACATCCCCTCTTAACTGAAGTTTCCATTGCTGTTTTCTTAAGGAAAGTAATAATGCTGAGAGTCCATTTCACTATAATAATCTGCTGGAGTGTGTTAAAGATCTTTTTATGGCTGGTACAGAGACCACCAGCACCACACTGCGATTTGGGTTGCTGGTTCTAATTAAATATCCACATATACAAGGTATGTCAATTAAAGTTTCTCTCTTAGGTTTCTGCATTTTAATTTTGATGAGTTGATAACCATGTATCCTGGTGCTTGTCGAGCTTGGTAATCTTTTATTATGTAGTATGTTACTTAGCCTACCTGTAAAGATTTGGCTCATACTAGGATTTGCTTCTTCATTCATTCAGAAAAGGTTCAAAAAGAGATTGCTGAAGTAATTGGTGATCAGCGTTCTCCCACTATGGCAGATAAAAAGAAGATGCCTTATACAAATGCAGTGATCCATGAAATCCAACGGATGGCTGATCTGGTCCCAATGAGTGTCCCTCATGCCACCACTGAAGACACCCACTTTAGAGGCTACGTGATTCCAAAGGTGAGATACTTTTTGAAGTTTAAGTTTAAAGGTGTGTTTAAGATAGTATAATGAATTCTTTACTTGCATCCCTCCTCATTCAGTAACAACATAACAATACTAAATCCTACTTCCACTTTGGAATTCTGGGGTATTGAGTAAGGCTGAAAAAAGTGAAGGTGTTAGAATATTTTCTGAATCGACTGTGAGTGTTTGTGTATATATTATGGTCATCAGAAAAAATGACAGGTTGAAAGACAAGATAAATGTTAGGGTGTCACCCTGAATCTTCCTGTTTTCTTAAAAATTTTTAAACAATATGCAATGAGACGAAAACAAACAAAAAAGTGTTGCCCTCTGGTGTTCTGCTATCACTGCCTATCAAGGCTTCCACTTTCACTTTGCTCGAGGTTTGAAGGAGCTCCAAGTTAGCAAGTGACACCTCCTTCCAGGTGGCTGGGCTCTCATGAACATGGGACCAGAAGGGGCGGAGTCACTTACCCTCAGTGGGTGGTTCCTAAGCACCGTGGAGGCAAAGGAAGACAACTCAGTTAGCGGCAGCACCTCCTCTCAGCCAACGGTGGAATTTTATACCTTGAAGGAATCTGGATGGAGATCCTCTGACAAGCATGCATAACTATATTTAATGTAACTGCTCACAAAAATTAAAGGAACACTTTTTTTATTGGGCCTGGCATGAAATCAGTTAAACCTGTCTGATAATTTTCTGGTTGGTTAAGCAGCTGAGGTCATTGTTAATCACTTTCAGCTGTGTTGGTGTTTATGGACTTAACGACAGGTGCACTAAAGTGGCAACAATTAGAAAACCCTCAAAACAGGACTGGTTTTACATGTGGAGGTCATTTCAAGTTTCTCCCTCTTTTTTGGCTGGTTTTCCACTCGTGCTAGTTTTGGCTTGAGTAATCATCTCTACTGGCAGTATGAGGCGATTCCTTAACCCTACAGAAGTTGCACAGGTTGTCCAACTTCTCCAGGATGGCACATCCACACGTGCTGCAGCAAGAAGGTTTAATGTGTCTCCCAGCACAATCTCCAGAACATGGAGGAGATTTCAGGAGACTGGCTGTTATTCTCGGAGAGCTGGACAGGGCCGTAGAAGGTCCTCAACCCATCAGCAGGACCGATACCTGCTCCTTTGTGCAAGGCGGAACAGGCTGAGCACTGCTCGTGCCCTACAGAATGACCTCCAGAGGGCCACTGGTGTGAATGTCTCTACCCAAACAATCAGGAACAGACTTCATGAAGATGGCCTGAGGGCCCGACGTCCTGTAGTGGGCCCTGTGCTCACTGCCCAGCACCGTGGAGCTCGACTGGCATTTGCTCAAGAACACCAGAATTGGCAAGTCCGCCACTGGCACCCTGTACTTTTACAGACGAGCAGGTTCACCCTGAGCAGCTGTGATAGATGTGAAAGAGTCTGGAGAAGATAAGAAGAACGATATGCTGCCTGCAACGTCGTTCAACATGACAGGTTTGGTGGTGGGTCAGTGATGGTCAGGGGAGGCATATCCATATCACATATCACTGCGTAGGAAATGGTGCTCTGACTGCCATAAGGTATCGAGATGAAATCCTTGAACCCATTGTCAGACCCTACGCTGGTGCAGTAGGTCCTGGTTTCCTCCTAATGCACGACAATGCCCGGCCTCATGTGGCAAGAGTATGCAGGCAGTACCTGGAGGATGAAGGAATTGAAACAATTGAATGGCCTTCACGATCCCCTGACTTAAACCCAATAGAACATCTGTGGGACATTATGTTTCGGTCCATTAGGCGCCAGGTTGCTCCTCAGACTGTACAACAGCTCAGGGATGCCCTCATACAGATCTGGGAGGAAATGCCACAAGACACCATCCGTCGTCTCATTAGGAGCATGCCCCGACGTTGTCAAGCATGCATACAAGCTCGTGGGGGCCACACAAGATACTGAAAAGCATTTTGAGTAGCAGAAATTAAGTTTTTGAAAAAATGGACTAGCCTGCCACATCTTCATTTCACTCTGATTTTAGGGTGTCTACACAATTGAGCCCTCTGTAGGCAGAAAACTTTTATTTCCATTAAAAGACTTGGCATCCTTTTGTTCCTAAGACATTGCCCTGTCGTTATTTGTATAGATATCCAACTTCATATTGAGATCTGATGTATCTAATGTGTTTCTTTAAAGTGTTCCTTTAATTTTTGTGAGCAGTATATATATATATATTCCAACACATTTTATATTTAGGGTGTAATGACATGCTGTATCTTTTCATATCCTTTGAGACAAGGCTCTCAATATGAAATTTATAGTGAATTGAACAATATATTTTGCAAAGTCAAAAAAATAAACAAACGCTTATAAATCATTGCCTATAAACTCACGTGCTAATTGAATATGTTATGTGTGGTTAATTAAATAAGCAAATCCATTCTGTGGGCAGCCCCTGCCTCCTCTGAAGTTCTTTTTTCACACATTATTGCAGATCCCACACCAAGCAACACTCAATATCACAGAATGAAAAACAAGATTTTAGAAATTTGTGCATATTTATTAAAAACAAAAAATTTAAAAAATATCACTTTGGCACAAGTATTCAGACCCTTTACTCAGTACTTAGTTGAAGCATCTTTGGGGTTGGCTACAACCTGGAGTCTTCTTGGGTTTGAAATAAAAAGCTTCCCACATCTGGATTTGGAGATTTTCTCCCTGTCAATCATCTCAATCTCTGTCAGGTTGGATGGAGACAATACATGCACATAAGTTCCAATTTCAAATTTATATAATACCATAAATCAATGTTTGCATTCGTTTCTGTCAAAGTCTTTTCTTCACCGAGCAGTACTTTAGCAAGACCTAAATGTTTACAGAAGAATATACAGGTAGTCGTCGACTTATGACAAATGCGTCTAACAACCATTGAACTTACAACCACTACTGTGTCTCACGGGCACATGATAGTTTTCTCCACGCCAGCTACGTATGCTGTGGCTCACTCATCTCAATCTCAGTTTATTACCTCCAGCAGTTTCAACTACGTTCATTAGAACATTAGAACAATCTAGACGAGAACAGGCCATTAAGCCCAACAAAGCTCGCCAGTCCTATCCACTTGTTTCCTCCAAGAAAACATCAAGTCGAGTTTTGAAAGTCCCTAACGTCTTACTGTCTACCACACCACTTGGTAGCTTATTCCAAATGTCTATCGTTCTTTGTGTAAAGAAAAACTTCCTAATGTTTGTGCGAAATTTACCCTTAACAAGTTTCCAACTGTGTCCCCGTATTCTTGATGAGCTCATTTTAAAATACAAGTCTCGATCCACTGTACTAATTCCCTTCATAATTTTAAATACTTCAATCATGTCACCTCTTAATCTTCTTTTGCTTAAACTGTAAAGGCTCAGCTCTTTTAATCTTTCCTCATAATTCAACCCCTGTAGTCCTGGAATCAGCCTAGTTGCTCTTCTCTGGACCTTTTCTAGCGCTGCTATGTCCTTTTTGTAGCCTGGTGACCAAAACTGCACACAGTGCTCAAGATGAGACCTCACCAGTGTGTTATAAAGGTTGAGCAGAACCTCCTTGGACTTGTACTCCATAGATCGTGCTATATAACCTAACATTCTGTTAGCCTTCTTAATGGCTTCTGAACACTGTCGGCAAGTTGATAGCTTGGAGTCCACTATGACTCCTAAATCCTTCTCATAAGGTGGACTCTCGATTTTCAGACCGCCCATTGTGTATTCAAACCTAATATTTTTACTTCCTATGTGTAATACTTTACATTTACTGACATTAAATTTCATCTGCCACAAATCTGCCCAAGCCTGTATGCTATCCAAGTCCTTCTGTAATGATATAACGGATTCCAAATTATCTGCTAATCCACCTATCTTGGTATCATCTGCAAACTTAACCAGCTTGTTACTTATATTCCTATCCAAATCATTTCTATATATTAAAAATAGCAGCGGCCCTAGCACTGACCCCTGTGGAACACCACTCATAACATCGGCCAGTTCTGATGAGGTTCCTCGCACCATCACCCTCTGCTTCCTGTGTCTGAGCCAATTCTGCACCCATCTAAAAACATCACCCTGAACTCCCACTTCTGTTAATTTGATGCCCAACCTCTCATGTGGCACCTTATCAAATGTTTTCTGAAAGTCCAGATAAATAATATCATAAGCTCCACTTTGATCGTATGCTTTTGTTGCCTCCTCATAGAATTCCAACATGTTAGTAAAACACGACCTCCCTCTTCTGAACCCATGCTGACTGTTCAGAATAACTCCTGTCCTTGCCATGTGTTGCTCAATCTTATCCTTAATAATTGCTTCCATTAATTTTCCTGTGATGCTTGTTAAGCTTACTGGTCTATAGTTGCTTGGATCTGCCCTGTCACCCTTTTTATATAATGGGATGATATTTGCCATTTTCCAGCCCTTTGGAATCTCTCCAGTGCACAGTGACTGGAGTTCAGTTACATTTGTCTTACAGTTACAGGAAAAAAGGCAAATGATCTCAACACAAAACTGAAGGTAATTAAGCACTAGGAGGGAGTAAAGAAAGTGAACATGATTGCATGTGACTTTAAGTATCCCACTGTTACCGGTGTTCACTGCACCACATGCGCTCTACTGCTGCACCCAGGCTTTGAATCTGGTTTACCTCAGAAGCTTCTGTGTTGTGTGCGAACCACCAAAAAGTAGTAATGAAACCACAATGAACTCCTTTATCTGTTAATGGTTATTATTAACAGGCTGAAATGCTAAAACGGAAAACATATGAGTGCTCAAACTCTGCCGGTACAATACCTCCTCTCACAGTTAACACAGTGAACATCAGGAGAGGCTTACACTGATGATGTAACATAACACAGACAAAGAAATAATTTGTGAAGCTGTCAAAGGTTCAGCACTCGTGCGAGCAACGTAATAACAAAACAAAATAATAAAAAAAATAATTTACACAAAAAAGATAGAAACTCTACACAGTGTGGTAAGAATGATGTTTAAGAGGGTATAAAACAATATGACTTAAGGGACTTACTATATAGTACTATAAATACGGTAAGGTTTGAATACATATACCAGTCAGTCTTACATTCAGATCAACTTTTGACCAGTCCGTCAGCACCAAACAAGGTCGTACGTCAATGACTACCTGTATTACATAGAGCATTCCTTGAATATTTATTAGCACTTGTGTTCTTTTATTAATGCTCAGTTGACTTTGTCCATTTTGTTTGCTATTCTCTTTACCTAGATCTTGATATCATTGTTCAGTAATGAAACTGGTTTGTGGAATGAACATTTTAAAAAGTCTTTATTTAGTTATTGCTTTTGGAAAGAGCACGATTGGCAACTGAAGTTGGGTTTTAGGTTCATCTTTAGCATTCTTGAACATAGCTTATTATTAAAAGACTTCATTTACTAAGAAGTTTTTTTGTTCATCTGCTAAGTATACATCTCAACAAAAGCCAAGTTTATTTATAGTTTCAAAATTACCAAATATATCATTTATGTCACATTTTGTATAACCAACAAAATACAACCAGCACAAGATGAATAATTAGAAACTAAGAGTGACAAAGGCATTTTTAAGGGTGACCAAGAAAGTTTAATTAGACAGGTAGGCACTGACTCCCCAAGCAGTCACTCTATAAGGTTCCTTTTGCAAGAGCCTTTCATACTTACTGTTGAAAAGTCCAGGGGCCTCATGTATAAACGGTGCGTACGCACAGAAATGTTGCGTAAGAACTTTTCCATGTTCAAATCGCGATGTATAAAACCTACACTTGGCGTAAAGCTACGCACTTTTCCACGGTACCTCATGCCTTGTCGTACGCAAGTTCTCCACTCGGTTTTGCAAACTGGCGGCACCCAGCGTCTAAGCAATGTTACTGTTCTTGTGTGATTACTCATTATTTTCATGACGCGGCTTTATAAATACACAGAAACTAACCGCATATTGTTTATTGGATTAACACATCTGATTGTAATTAACTCGTAACAATATAATGGTCCAGGGAATAGTCATAGTATTCCAAATACTATAACTGCTTTAGTGTTGTTACTCTCACTTCTTCTTCTTCTTCTTCTTCTTCTTCTTCTTCTTCTTCTTTCTTCTTCTTCTTCTTCTTCTTCTTCTTCTTCTTCTTCTTCTTCTTCTTCTTCTTCTTCTTTCAGCTCCTCCCGTTAGGAGTTGCCACAGCGGATCATCTTTTTCCATATTACTCTCACTGCACGACTCGGAGTATTTATATCACTGTATCTGAGTGTGAATCACAGCAGCAGCTGATCGGAAAGAGAATTATTGGTATACAGCTTTAAGGACACGCTGTCTCAGCCACTGCAAAATGTTTTAAAGCCTTTCCTGTACGGACCTCGCGGTTCAAAACAGTTTATTCCCAAGAACTTTAAATGCATTCAATCAATTGCTCCTTGTAGAACTGTTGGTACTTATAAGTACAATCACCTCACTGTAAACTTGCACTACAGTTATAATATCTCACAACCTGGGCCACTTTATAAAGCGCGTATTTACATATGATGACAATATCATTTTTAAGGTGAAATGCAGCAAAATATGTTTGTTAAATTATACACATAAAACTTTAACTTCATTTAAATAATCTATATTCTTCACTGGGAGTGTCGTGAAGGATAGAATAATTAAACATGTACTACGAAGATATTTCAATGTTCTTTAAACATTTTGAAGAATCGGCGCTAAGCTTACAGATGGCTTAATGTCTATTACAGAGCTGATTGTATGGTGATCAGTTACTTGGGGAAAGAAAAGCACTGACTGCAGTGACGGCTACGCCAATATATATTGAATATAAAACAGAAAGAGAAAATAACAACACAGCTAAAACGCAGCGACAAATTTCGACAAAAGATAATGCTTGTCATGAGCACGAGGCTCATGAAACACATGTTTAATAATGTGCTTTAGCTCCTATCATCATGAAAATGACATCACGTATACATCTCAGTATTTTAGTTATTCAGAGAGCTGTAATATCACGAATGTAATGGACTCTGTGTCCAGTTGGAGGAAGAGAGCCAGTTTAAGAAGCAAGTAGTGATTCACACACATAGATCACAAACGAGTAGAAGATCAAATACAAAATAAAGCATTAATGTGCTATACTTTAATTACGATGTGATTTGAGAAACTGGTTAATTAAACGATTTTAAGATGAAGTTTATAATGTTCTACTAAATGACAAAATAAACTACGTGATTAAAGTGGAAATGTCGAGATTGAAGTTGACATTTCGTGCTTTTTCCCCACCGTGTGCCTTTTTTCTCTGTACCCTAATAAACTTTCATATGACACTCAGACAGTGGGCTTACAACTCTTCTTTTCATGGCAACTTTGATATGTGACTTCTTTTTTATTTCCGGCACTGTGCGATTTTGTGAATGTGAGCTTTCAAGTTTCTCCAACACGCTATGTCACTCGATCAACTTCATTTTGTTGATTATACCACGGTTTATTTGAACAAATAGTATGTTTTTCATTTGCCTCCACTTGGTATTCGCTGAAATTCTTATATTTTCCCCGTGCTTTTCCCATTGTCTTTTCACAGAAGGCTGCGCTTAAGGGCGATTTATATTGATTTGCATATTCAAATAGGCGTAATTCTGGGAGGATTTGGGGCGTTACATAATGCGCGTACACGAGCGTTAGTTTTCACGCTGATCGGGATTTATGTAGCGGAAGAACATGGAAGTTGGAGTACGCACAGATTCCTGCATCTGGATTTTTCTGTGCGTAAACACATTTCGGCTTTTGTGCTTACGCCATGTTATAGTGCGAGTTCTACGCATGGCGTTATACATGAGGCCCCAGGAGGTGTAACTATCACTTCCATACATGCTGCACTTGTAGTCATGTTCAGATTCTGTCATGACCTGTCCATTCTGCAAACTTCCAACAAAGATGACACGATTTTTTTCTGAGTGTTGCAGTTTTAACTACTATTTGTTGGGTTCTTCCTGTGGGTTTGCACATAATTAAAGTTGTCCATTAGTATTTTATCCCCTAGTACACAAGGCATGGTCATAAAGTTAAACTTTGGATCAATCTTCTTTGTTTGTTAATTTTGTCTTGAGTGTGCTGTTGGTTAACTCTTTTGTTGTCAGCAACAATGGCATGTTTACATGCTTCTCATTAAACTGGTCATTTACAGAAACCTGTTTTTTAAAATGCCAGGTAAACCATCTATTTCAAGTATAGAAATGAGGTTATTGGCCTTTGAGAAACCTAGTTAACACAGGTACATTTCTACACAAATAACCCAATTATCTACAGTAGCTAACCGGGGTACCATTATTGATCTTGCAGTCTGCACATGTCCATTACGCTGTATTAGACTGTGCTTGTGTTTCCTTTACACTTGCTTTGATCAACCACCAGCAGAAGAGTCTAAAAAATAAAATTCCAGAGGCAAATGTTCAGGCAATTGCATTATTCCTTCTCTTGGTTGACATAATCTGTCTCAGTATTTCACAAATTGTTAAAACTTGTTAAATTTATGTTGATGAGCTCAATGTATAGTGCTAAACTCAGCAACACAATCTTTGGAGCACTAGGATAATTGATTAAAAGTAACATGTGTTATGTAGTCCGAATGAATGAGTAATGAATAACCAAACACATTATTTATCTTATTGAAGTAAAAATAACTGTGTAATTTATTATTCCAACAGTGCTGGGTGTAAGGTATGAAGCACACATACTGGTATTCCAGTCCTTTGGAGGGCTCAGTCACACAGCCAAGCAGAAAAGAGTTGTGTGTATTCCAGTATTTGAAGCGACAAATTTATAAAACATTGTAAAATTATCAAAGATGTCAGGCTTATTTTCACATTCATGGTGATCGATGTGGACATTTAATTTTTTTTTGCACCATTTAATGGTGTCAGAAACTTTTTACAAAGCAGAACTCTACAAGATTATTTTCCCATGTAAGTGTGGATTTTTAAGAAGCTAAGTTTTTGCCTCGAACAGGTTACTGACCTTAACCCAATTATGTGTGTACATATGAACACGCTCAATGTCTCTTCCACAGTAAATGCAATTACCTCTTCTATCTTCTCAATAAACTCAGATAATTAATCTCATACTGTCTGCTGCAGCCAGGTGTTACGTGGGCATCCCCTTGGCCTGGTCCAGCTGCTCAGGTCCTCAGCAATGAGAATCCTGCAAGCCAGATCACCCTCGGGAAATCGTGCCACATGGCCATAGTGGAGTAACGCTGCAGTCACAGTGCAGGTAATGTGGCTCATCCAGAAGTCCATGAGCAACCGCTCAGATGACACAAAGCCAAACAACTGGTACCCAAGGACTCTCTGAAAGGACACAGTACCAAAGGAGTCCAGTTTTTGTCTCAGGTCACTGGATAGAGACCATGTCTCGCAACTATATAGCAAAACAGGAAGCACCAAGACTCTAAAGACTTGAACCTTCACCCTTTTGCAAAGATGCCTGGAGCACCACACAACCCTTTCCAGTGACCTCATGAACCCCCCATGGTCTCCCAATCTGTCTGCTGACTTCATAGGAAGAGTACTGGGATATCTGGGTTTGTAAATTTTAAATTTTTTCTAGAATTCAACTTTGTTGGGTTTATGTTCTAAAACGCAGGATTAGGAATAATCATATTATTATAGTGTCTTATACAGTATAACCTGCTTCCTTTAAATGAGGAAAGAATAACAAATATACATGCTGTATTGTTGTGGAAATTTGCCTTACTATAGTTGCTTTCTAGTACCCCATAATGTACAGCCTTATCTTCATGAGGACAGCTGCTTTAAGCCAACAGACTACAGTATTAGCTTAGCACAAGCAGACCAAACTGTTAAACTACACCTGTGCCAATTACCAAAGCAGGTACCCACTCACTGCACTGCTACTATTGGAAAATGGCTTTTATTTATATAGTGCCTTTTCCATGCTCAAGGCGCTTCACAGAGTCTCATAAAGAAACAGCAGGTACAGTGGGATGCAAAAGTTTGGGCAACCTTGTTAATAGTCATTATTTTCCTGTATAAATCGTTGGTTGTTACGATAAAAAATGTCAGTTAAATATATCATATAGGAGACACACACAGTGATATTTGAGAAGTGAAATGAAGTTTATTGGATTTACAGAAAGTGTGCAATAATTGTTCAAACAAAATCAGGCAGGTGCATAAATTTGGGCACCACAAAAAAAAATGAAATCAATATTTAGTAGATCCGCCTTTTGCAGAAATTACAGCCTCTAAATGCTTCCTGTAGGTTCCAATGAGAGTCTGGATTGTGGTTGAAGGTATTTTGGACCATTCCTCTTTACAAAACATCTCTAGTTCATTCAGGTTTGATGGCTTCCGAACATGGACAGCTCTCTTTAACTCACACCACAGATTTTCAATTATATTCAGGTCTGGGGACTGAGATGGCCATTCCAGAACGTTGTACTTGTTCATCTGCATGAATGCCTTAGTGGATTTTGAGCAGTGTTTCGGTCGTTGTCTTGTTGAAAGATCCAGCCCCGGCGCAGCTTCAGCTTTGTCACTGATTCCTGGACATTGGTCTCCAGAATCTGCTGATACTGAGTGGAATCCATGCATCCCTCAACTTTGACAAGATTCCCAGTCCCTGCACTGGCCACACAGCCCCACAGCATGATGGAACCACCACCATATTTTACTGTAGGTAGCAGGTGTTTTTCTTGGAATGCTGTGTTCTTTTTCCTCCATGCATAACGCCCTTGTTATGCCCAAATAACTCAATTTTAGTTTCATCAGTCCACAGCACCTTATTCCAAAATGAAGCTGGCTTGTCCAAATGTGCTTGAGCATACCTCAAGCGGCTCTGTTTGTGCTGTGGGCGGAGAAAAGGCTTCCTCTGCATCACTCTCGCATAGCATCTCCTTGTGTAAAGTGCGCCGAATGGTTGAACGATGCACAGTGACTCCATCTGCTGCAAGATGATGTTGTAGGTCTTTGGTGCTGGTCTGTGGGTTGACTCTGACTGTTCTCACCATTCGTCGCTTCTGTCTATCCGAAATCTTTCTTGGTCTGCCACTTCGAGCCTTAACTTGAACTGAGCCTGTGGTCTTCCATTTCCTCAATATGTTCCTAACTGTGGAAACAGACAGCTTAAATCTCTGGGACAGCTTTCTGTATCCTTCCCCTAAACCATGATGGTGAACAATCTTTGTCTTCAGGTCATTTGAGAGTTGTTTTGTGACCCCCATGTTGCTACTCTTCAGAGAAAATTAAAAGAGGAGGGAAACTTAGAATTGACCCCCTTAAATACTCTTTCTCATTATAGGATTCACCTGTGTATGTAGGTCAGGGGTCACTGAGCTTACCAAGCCAATTTGAGTTCCAATAATTAGTTCTAAAAGTTTTGGAATCAATAAAATGACAACGGTGCCCAAATTTATACACCTGCCTGATTTTGTTTGAACAATTATTGCACACTTTCTGTAAATCCAATAAACTTCATTTCACTTCTCAAATATCACTGTGTGTGTCTCCTATATGATATATTTAACTGACACTTTTTATCGTAACAACCAGCGATTTATACAGGAAAATAATGACTATTAACAAGGTTGCCCAAACTTTTGCATCCCACTGTATGTGTAACATTGAATACAGATGTTACCAGAAAAGAACTTTAAAGCAGATAGATACAGGATATACAAAGGCATTAAATAGAATAAATGGAAAATACTAAATTCAACACTAAAAGAAAAGCCTAACAAATGACATAATTTGTGATATAAAACACACACAAGTTATACTGAGCATCTGGACAGAGAGGAAGGCTAAAAGAGGAGGCAGAATGTCAGGTTCAGTTAAAAGCCTTCCTGAACAGATGAGTTCCAAAGACATGCAGGTTAGGTGGATTGGCGATTCTAAATTGGCCCTAGTGTGTGCTTGGTGTGTTTTTGTGTGTCCTGCGGTGGGTTGGCACCCTGCCCAGGATTGGTTCCTGCCTTGTGCCCTGTGTTGGCTAGGATTGGCTCCAGCAGACCCCTGTGACCCTGCATTCGGATTCAGCGGGTTAGAAAATGGATGGATGGATGGATGAATGGAGTCAGCTGATCTCATTATTTCCGGGAGGTCATTCCAAACTCTGGGTGCTATACAGCTGAAGGCCCTGTTGTTACCCATAGAGTGCAGGTTAGTATGGAACACAACAAGCTTGCCAGAATCAGAGGACCTTAGTGGGTGAACAGCAGCATTTTGGTGGAGAAGGTCACTGATGTAGTCCGGTGCAATGCCATTTAAAGCTTCATAGGTTAATAATAGAATTTTAATTCAATTCTGTAAGACACAGGGAGGCAGTGGAGGCAAAGCAGGATGGGTATTATGTGCTCTGCTGTTTTTGGTCCGTGGTAGGACTCTTGCAGCAGAGTTTTGAATCAATATTATCATGGAGATACCAATGCTCATTATTTTGTTTTGCCTACACTATAGTTACTGTAAACTTTATTGTTTATATGAGTGTTAGGTATCTGCTTTTTAGCGCCCCACATGTACAGCCTTATGCACTTGGACAGCTGCCTCAAACAAAGAGACTTGATAGTTACTAGCTCTGCATAATCGGGTTGTCTTCAGACCTAAGCTACATCTGTGCCAATTACCAAACAGGTACCTACTCAGCATGCTGCTTCCATTGAAGACATCTCTTCTCAGCTGCTAACCCTTGTGGGAATATGACAATCACCCACACCAGGTGCCCCTATCACTATACCTTGACTATATTATCATGTAGGTTCCTATATTTGTTATTTTGGTTCAACAACACTATAGTTACTGTTAACTATTAACTTTTCAAGTCTGGTCACTGAGTTGTTTCAGATTGTTGTTCAGTCCATAGAGGGTCTTGCCAGTTTATTTGAGTTCTTCTCTCTTTTGTTGGTCCCTTCTCTGTTTTCCTTGCTTTTCTCTCTCCTGCTCTGCTTGGCATGCATCCCAAATTTAAAGGATTCACTTCAAGTGGAATTAAAAGTGATTGCAAGAATAATCAATAAGTGTTTACCTTTCCCATGCTGCTTGTCCATTCAAATCTTGATCACCCCAGCTAATAAATAAAATTTGTTTTGCACATTCCAAAGAAATTAAGCAAAAGATAAACAGATCAATTAAAAGATTCAAAGTTTATATCAATACCTAGCAGTATCTATACTAATAAAAGGCAAAGCCCTCACTGACTGACTGACTGACTCATTCACTCACTCACTAACTCACTCACTAATTCTTTAATTTCCCATGTAGGTAGAAGGCTGAGATTTGGCAGGGTCATTCCTTACAGCTTACTTACAAAAGTTGGGCAGGTTTCATTTCAAAATTCTACATGTTACGGTCATAACTGGAACCTCCCACGTAATTGAGTGCCTGCCCATATAAGGCCATCCGTCAGTGGCAATCCAATAGAAACACTGACGCTAAATATTCACAGGTGAAGGGCTGTGCTTATGCAGACGAAGATGAGATGGTCAGGGTGGTGTTTGGCACAAACTCAGTGAAACTGCGAGAGAAACTTTTAAGTGCCGGGTCTTAGCTAACATTAAATACAGCCGTGGACATCGCACGAGATGGCACAAGCACAGCTGAGAACCTTCGATGCATGTACACCGAGCGGCTCACGTGAACTGACGCAGTACGCAGACAAAAAGCAACAGCTCCAAAGAGCGCTGAACAAAAAACGCATTTCACAATTGAGAAGGCAGCAAAAAAATATGAAGCTAGTGACGCAGACAAGCATATTCATAAGTGCAGCTGCTGCGGAAACAAAGCACACGATGGGAAAAGTGAATGTCCCACTAAAGGAAGACAATGTAAAAAAAACCCGTGCATGCAGTGTGTCACGTCTCAGATAAAGAGGAAGACGAGCTGTTTATTGATGCAGTTAGAAACGAATCGATGAATGAAACCTGTTTTCTTTTCAACGATTGACAAATACGGAATGTAACTTGAACACAACACATCCTACTAATATGAACCTGATTGAAAGAAATAATGATAATCAAATCCTTGATGACAGCAACACTCATAACACTCACAAAACAATTACATTGACAGTCATGTTACGTTATTTTAAAATTTTTCCCTTTTCTTTTTCATAACTTCTTTTAACACACTACTTCTCCACTGCAAAGCACAGGTATATACTTATACCCCGATCTACATACTGTCAAATAAACAAACCACACGCTGTGGTTAAACACCCGAGAGGGGGTGCACTGAGTGTGTATGCCTGATGAGCCCAGAATTAGGGCAAAACACGTGTTGCATACTCTTTGCATTATTTGACAGTAAAACTATTTCAATATATATATATATATATATATATATATATATATATATATATACACACACATACACATATATCAGCGTTTCCCAATTCATTTTACCCACACACCCGCTGTGACGGACGAGGCCGATTTTGCACACCCTTGGTTTGAGAAGCATGAAAAAATATGAGGTTAACGCAGAAAGACAGATCATCAATTGAAGCTTTATGAATAATGGATACTTTATTTGCCATCAATGATTGTTTTGGTAAAGCGAGAGGGCATCTGCATTGGCCTGAAGGTTGCCCCAACGATAAGTGATGGTGGACTTGTAGGGCTGGAGGTCCAGAAACCACCTGGTGACCCGTGGATTCGACTCCTTATGCAGTGCCATCCACTGAAGAGCAGCGTGATCAGTCACCAGAGTGAACTCCCGACCCAACAGGTAATATCGTAGATGAGTCACCGCCCACTTAATGGCCAAGGCTTCCCTCTCCACGGCCGCATAACTGGTCTCCCAGTCCAGCAGTTTCCGGCTCAAGTACATCACAGGGTGCTCGACACCGTCGATGCTTTGGCTCAGTACGGCGCCTAGGCCAGTGTCCGAAGCATCGGTCTGGAGAATAAATGGGAGAGAAAAATCAGGGGTTTTTAGTATTGGTGCTGAGGTTAGGGCCTTCTTTAAGTCACTAAATGCTCGTTCTGCCTGGTCATTCCATACCACGTATAAGGGAGCACCCTTCTTTGTCAAGTTAGTGAAGGGTGCTGCCCTTTCAGAGAAGTGGGGCACGAACTGGCGTTAGTACCCCGCTAGCCCTAAGAAAGCCTGCACCTGTCTCTTGGTATTCGGACGGGGCCATTCCAGGATGTCTTTTACTTTGGAACATTGTGGTTTCACCTGTCCTCGTCCCACTAGGTAGCCTAAATACTTGGCCTCCTTCAAGCCAAAAAAACATTTATGAGGATTTATGCAGAGACCAGCCTTCGCTAGTGTCACGAGGACAGCGAATACCTGCAATAGATGTTTCTCCCAGGTGCCAGAATAGATGACTACGTCATCCAAGTAGGTGGCACAATAGGACTGATGGGGCTTTAGCACTCTGTCTACCAGACGTTGGAAGGTTGTTGGTGCCCCGTGCAGCCCAAATGGCAGAACCTTATATTGCCAATGTCCACTAGGAGTACTAAGGCCGTTTTCTCTTTGGCAGATGCCATTAAGGGAATTTGCCGGTACCCTTTGGTCATGTCTAAGGTAGTCAAATATCGAGCCGTACCCAATCATTCAATGAGGTCATCCACCCTGGGCATCAGGGAGGCATCGAATTTGGAGACTTGGTTAAGACGTCTAAAGTCGTTACAGAATCTCCAAGAGCCATCCGGCTTAGAAACGAGAATGATAGGGCTGGACCAGGAACTATGGCTTTCTTCGATAATATCCATGTCCAACATGTGTTGGACTTTAAGTTCCACCTCGGCGCGTTTTGCTTCTGGGAGGCGATAGGGTCTCTCCCTGACTACCACGCCAGGTTCTGTGATGATGTCATGTTCAATTAGCGAAGTACGGCCGGTGACTCACTCGCCACTTCAGGGACGGACAGGATCGTTTGTTGTAGCTCCTGTCACTGTAGGGGCATTAGGTCTGGTCCGAGCTTAAGGGCCGGAGTGCAAGCAAAAAGGGAGAGGGATCTACCAGGGTCAGGAGCTTCGTCCCAGTCCTTCCAAGGTTTTAACAAATTTACGTGGTAAACCCTCTTGCTCAGTCGACGATTCGGTTGTCTTACCAAATAATCGACAAGTCCTTTAATTTCCTTAACCTCGTATGGCCCTTGCCAATGGGCCAACAGTTTGGAGTGGGAGGTGGGAATGTGCACCATCACTCGATCCCCAGGATGGAATTCCCGGAGAGTCGAGTTCCGGTTATAACACCGTGCTTGCGCACGAGTCATGTGATCTTTTAGGAGGGGTCTAAAAGATGCACGACATACTCTAATGCACTCACTGAGGGTAGAGCCTCAGCTTCATATCCTTCTTTTACTATATCCAAAAGCCCCCGAGGTTGGCGTCCATATAATAACTCAAAAGGGGAGAAACCCGGCTTGGGGTACCTCCCGATAAGCAAAAAGCACCAGAGGCAAGAGCTGATCCCAGTTCCTACTGTCCGCGCTGACTACCTTGCGCAGCATCTGCTTGAGAGTCTGATTGAAGCATTCTACCAACCCGTCTGTTTGCGGGTGGTAGACAGACGTCTTCAGATACTTAACACGGAGTAACTTGGCAACTTCCCTGAACGTATCTGAGGTAAAGGGTGTACTGTGGTCTGTAAGGACTTCCTTGGGTATACCCACCCTAGAAAATAGGTTGACCAATTCCCGTACGATGTTCTTAGTGTTAGCGGAGCGCAGCAGAACCGCCTCTGGATACCGAGTCGAGTAATCGACCATGACCTACAAGGTCTACCCCTATCCTATCAAAGGGAACATCAATCAGGGGTATTGGAACGAGACGAGCACGGTCCCTGCTAGGAATCTGATGGGTCTGACAATCCAGACAGGACTGACAGAAATGTCCGACCTCCTCATTAATTCCGGGCCAATAAAAACAGAGTTTTATCAGGGTTTTCTCAGCCCCAAGGTGGGCGCCTAGAAGGTGGGTATGCGCTAGTTCGCAAAACCTCCTGCCAGAAGGTACGCAGTACTAACAACAACTTCCGTACCTCGCCCTCATGTGGCGCAACTCGATACAACAGATTATTTTCTAAGACAAAGTAGGGCTCCCGTGGCATGGGGAAAACGATAGCATTTCGGGCAAACTTCAGGGAATCATCATTCCACTGTTCCCTTTTAAATGATGCAGGCGTGGACCTGAATTGATGGTCCATGCTGGCTAAAGGATCTTGTGAGTCGGGGAAATTACTGCTTCTTTGACTTGTGCCCTCCCCGGCATCTACTTCCGGGTCAGGGTCCGTCACCTGAGTTTCTTCCCCCCGACTCACTACATCATCATCGTCTGGGTGAGCGCACGGCGTGGGAGCCGCGGGGAGGGTGACCCGCCCATCCATAACCAGATCCAACGAGGCCCCAGGAGTGTTTTTTATTTTACCGCTGCTTTTATATGACCAGTCGTGTCCCAAAATCACTGGAAAAGGGGGCTCAGGTAATACGGCAACTGACAAGCGACTCAAGTCCCCTTTCCATGTATGTTGCTGCTGGAATCAAATAGAGCCACAACCGAATATCCATTTACCAATACCACTCCCATATTAGGGATAGCCAGAGGGTGCGACAGAGCACAGTACCTTTCTGCAGTAGCCCAAGTGCAGTCCATGGGTTTGACGTTTAGTGAACAGGCTGGCAACAGATGCCCGGCCTCGCCGCACTTGAAACAGCGCGGAGAGGCTGGCTTTTCTCTGGGTTTCGTTGGGGCTTCCGCAGCGCGGCTCATGGGCTCATGGGTGACGGTCATGTCCAACCCCCCGGTTCGGTGAACCGCGAGCTGACACTCCAAGACGTCCAATAGACCCTTCATATCTTTAAAGGGGTGGCGTCGGACCTGCTGGGTGAGGTAACTAGGCATGGCATTTACTAGCCCCTCACACGCCACTGTTTCCACTACCTCCCGGGCTTGGGGACCTTCGGGCAGTAACCTGCGCCCCATCTTGCCCCAGAATTCAAAGGCCTGGTCAATGGCAACATCGGTCTGAAAAATAGCAGCCAAGAAAGTGTTAACCTCTTGTTGGTCAATGCCATTCGTTCAAGAAGTTAATGTGTAAAATCTGGAATGGTTTGCTCCGGCCTGGTATTCTAACCTTGTAATTTACTGGACTCACACGCTCTTCAATAATGGTGGGGCCCTGCCATTTAGCTAAGAATTTGTGTGGATCTGAGGGAACCAGTACCAAAACAAGATCACCAGGTTTGAATTCTCGGAGCTTACTGTGCCTATCGTAAAGACGCTTCTGAGTTTCCTGTTCTCATTGTTGATGCTCTATGGCAATAGAGGAAAGCATAGAATTTCTGTCTTGCAACGAAATTAGTCGATTTTCAAAGCTTGGTCCTTGAGCTGCTCAATCGTTCTCTATCCATTCCTCACGTGCTACATCCACGATGCCACGCGGTCGCCGGCTGAATAACAACTCGAAGGGACTCAAGCCAGTGGACGCCTGTGGTGATTCTCGCACCGCGTACAAAACAAAAGGTAGGACAGTATCCCAGGTTGTGGGTTCATTATGAGCAACTCACCTGATCATCTGTTTCAAAGTTTTGTTAAATCGCTCGGTTAAACCATTCGTTTGAGGATGGTAAACAGTAGTACTCAGTTTCTTAATAGCAAAGCTGTCACAGAATTGTTTCATCATGCGAGAAGTGAAAGGTATGCCTTGATCAGTTAAGATTTCTCTAGGGATACCAATATGAGTAAAAATATCACATAGTGCTTTGGCTACAGTCGAGGAGTTGGCCTTTTTTAGGGCGATATCACTTCTGGATATCGTGTTGCATAATCAACCAACACCAGCAAATATTGGTACTCATTCTTAGTCTTGGGTAAAGGACCCACAATATCTAATCCCACACGCTGAAAGGGAACTTCCAAAATGGGCATAGGACAAAGGGAAGCCCGAGGGGGCATATAAGCGAAGACGATCTGGCAGTCTGGACATGAAGTACAAAACCGTTCAACATCTTTTCCCATATTAAGCCAATAAAATCGTTTTGATAACCGTTCTCTGGTTTTGTCAGCACCAAGGTGCCCTCCTAAGATGTGTGAATGTGCCAGATGCAAAACAGTTTCCCTATGTGCTTAAAGTACCACCAGTTGTTCAATAAATTCCCATTCCAAATGAAAAGGCAATCATCCTTTTCTATAAAGTGTGGGGTTTTCACACCCCCGGAATCACAATCTTGGTAATAAGAGTCATTAGCAGAGCGAACCTGTTTAAATGTTTAAAACTTTCTGAGAAGGTTGGCATCCTTCAACATCTGCAGTAAGATGCTGCAGATGTTCTACCAGACGGTTGTGGCGAGTGCCCTCTTCTACGCGGTGGTGTGCTGGGGTGGCAGCATAAAGATGAAAGACGCCTCACGCCTGGACAAACTTGTTAAGACGGCAGGCTCCATTGTAGGATTAAAGTTGGACAGTTTAACATCTGTGGCAGAGCGACGGGCACTAAGCAAACTCCTGTCAATCATGAAGAATCCACTGCATCCACTGAACAGTGTCATCTCCAGACAGAGGAGTAACTTCAGTGACAGACTTTTGTCACCGTCCTGCTCCACTGACAGACTAAAGAGATCGTTCCTCCCCCACACTATGCGACTCTTCAATTCCACCCGGGGGAGTAAATGCGAGCATTAATTTTATTTTAATTCTTTTCATTTTTATTAATATTTAATTTAATATTCTTTCTTTGTATCAGTATACTGCTGCTGGATTATGTGAATTTCCCCTTGGGATTAATAAAGTATCTATCTATCTATCTATCTATCTATCTATCTATCTATCTATCTATCTATCTATCTATCTATCTATCTATCTATCTATCTAAATGCATATTCTATTGAGCTATCAGAATGCTGTAAACGCACAAAATCTGATTGTTCGTTAACGCTCGGTTTGTGTTCAGGGGCGTTTGCAATCTGGGAAGATGTAGAAGGACCAGCCCATTCTGGAAAATTGTCGGGGGTGACCCTCGTCTCACTGGAGAGTTTGGGTTCAATATCTAAGTTGTGTTTTAGATTTTCTCAGGCTGCTACCGGTTCTTCGTCTTGGTTTTCCTCTTCTCCCCCACTCCTTGTACCATTTGTCACGCTTGGGTCACAGATTTGCACAGAGACATATGAGGTCGTGGAAAGAAGAAGGTTTTTTATTCATACACTGCAAACAAACATTTGTCTCTTCAAACTTGCTCCTTGACAAAGATGACAGTTTCATTTATCAATTACCAGGTAGCGTAAGTTCCTTCTTCTTCAAAAGAATACGCTTCAGGAGTAGAAGCAGTCTGAGAGAGAGAGAGAGAAAGCAAAACTGACAGGTGCTGCGCAAGGCTTTTTAAGTCGGCAGAGTATCGCGCAAGGCTTGTATTACGCATTGTAGCGCAAGGGTAAGGAGCAACCCAGTGTTTCAGGGGTTGTGGTTTTCCCAGGGGCATCTGTCTCTTTTTGGGGAGCGAACAGCCCTCCAGCTCACAGTGTTCTGGGCATGTCTAACTGGGAGGATGCCAGGACACGCTGGCCTGGGAACACCTTGGGATTCTCCCAGAAGAGCTAGAAAAAGTGGCCGGGGAGAGGAAAGTCTGGGCATTTCTGCACAAGCTGCTGACCCCATGACCCAATCTTGGATAAGCGGAAGAGGATGGATGGATGGAATTATGGAGTTTAAATAAAACCAAGTAGTCTTGAGTTTTATGGATTGTTTAAGAAGGTTATAGTCCCAAAATGTTAAAGTTCAGGTGGTCCTGAGTGTGTGCTTGTTTAATCAGTATTAGGTCACACAGTTCCAGTTTTGACTTGCTTGCAGCCCAAGTTCCTATTTTGTATATGGTTGTTTTCATAGTTAAGTATTGTGAGTTTTGAACATTTAATCTTCATGCCCATACACATGCCAAACCTATAATTTTTTGTTAGTACTTTTAGAAGTCATGCAATGCATACAAAATGATTGGCAGAACCAGAATGCTAATTTCAAAGTGGATGGGAACAGCTATATAGTTTAAATTGTTTTGTTAACTGAAAAGCTCCTAAATTGTATTGAAATAAAATTTGAGGAAGGTTGATCTCTTTCTTCATTCTGTTTAATGTAGGGTACAATGGTGATGCCATTGCTTCATTCTGTTATGTTTGACAAGAAACTATTCAAATCTCCTCACTCATTTGATCCTGGGCACTTTCTGGATGAGAAGGGATGCTTCAAAATGAACCCGGCTTTCATTCCCTTTTCCACAGGTAATCGTCTTCCCTCAGAATTTGTATGTTTTCTTTGTGAGCCTCAGCTCTGTTGCTTGTAAAGCTGGCGAAGGAAACAATATGTTGATAGGTATATGAGACGGAATGTGCTGACTTGTTCAAATCTCAGAAAGTCAAAAAGGGTGTGAGACCTCCAAAATAAGCCACAAAAAGAAGAGGCTCACACTAACATAGCTATTACACCCAACTGTTACCTGTAGGCTTCAGCTTAAACAGGCCTAATAATGGGAAGCCTCCTTTTAAAGTTCAAAATACTACAGATGTCTCAGAATGCCCAATAAGGGAGAGAAACTATCAAAACTCTGGCTTGTAAACAAAATGGAAATAGGAAACTTTATAAATTAATAATTTATTAACAAAAGTAAAGAAATGTAGCAAAAATGCTGAAATAAGGGAAACGGAGGTGCCTAAAAAGACAGTCTGAGGTGAAGAAATACAATCCACATTCCAAAAGAAGTAATCTAAGAAAAATCACAAAAAAAACAGTAAATGCAAAGAAAGAAAAGAATACACACAGTCCCTACTACAAACTAATTACTCCACTACTGGATCCTTCCTTCTGCTCGACTTATGAAGATAGCACGGATGTCAGGGTGGCCCCACCTTCTGGGGCTCAGTCCACAAAGACCAAGGAATGGGCGCCACTTTAAGGAGACAGTTTGTAATAAAAAATACTAGAGGAAGCAACACAAAAACATAATGAAAGCAATAAGCTCATATTTTAATGTTAAACATTTCCAATCAGCAACCTTTTACACACATTTCAAACCCAAGTCACTGGATAAGCAGTAGTCCTCACTGCCTAGTGAATCAGGTAGAAATAGCAAGTGACAAAGAAAAGAATTAGCTCCTCCATCACCTCTTCATGATGGTTAGATATACTACTCAAACAGTCAATAATATCAACAATTACAGATGCAAATCTTTCCCAAGAAACCTGCTATCTGCATAAACTAAACCTTTGCAATATTTTGCATTAGATCTAGAAGATGGCATGAGGTATTAAATAATTACCTTTTTGTGTTTGTGTACTTTCAGGAAAACGAGTCTGTTTGGGTGAGGCCCTGGCACAGATGGAGCTCTTCCTGTTCATCACCACTCTCTTGCAAAAAATATCTGTGAGGGCCACCAAGGATCCTGCAGACCTTAGTCTTCTTCCATGTGCGAGTTCTTTTGTAAATGTTCCCTTGTCTTATAAGCTCTGGGTCTGTTAACAGATACTGTATGTTGGATTGCACAAATCTTCATTTTATATTCAGTTTCCTTCTCTGTATTTCTAATTAAAAAATAAGTGGATTTGTGTCAGCTAGCCGAGAGGTTCTATATAAGTGTGTAATACAAATTATTTTAATAACATTTGGTTTCAGTTGACCATCCATCTTTCTTGTTGACACTACTAATGATCGCAATTAAGAGTACCAGTTTGATATTGTGTTTAAGGCACTGGATATTTTATTATTGTGGGATTAATGGAACTTTACAACTTCATTTTCAGTTTGGTCTACTTGTGCACGGTACGTTTAAAATTAAGACACTCGCACACAAATCCTATCCACTTAACACTAGAATTCGTGAAGCCTATGAAAAAAAACTCAGAATCCCGGCCCACCTTAAATCCCTTCGCCCCTCTACCATCAGCATCTTTGCGTCAATCAGCATGGCACTGTCAGATCTAAACGCTAGTGCAGCGAATTGCTCGCATACTGAAGTGAGTTTAGCTGCAGGTGGAAGTCCCATTTTACTTATGGTGTTAACCAGAGTTATGTTGCATTACAGCAGTCTATTAGCCAGTGAAAGCGCTGTGAAGAAGTTGTCTGTTGCTACGGCTCTGCCTTTGGCCAGTCTGATGGCAGTCACGGGACATTGTGCCGGTACAACAAACAGGTCTGAGCAGGCATCGGCCACAGTCCTGCTCTTGTGTAAAAAATGGAGATAAATGCCAACAACTCAAAAAGGGAGAGGCGTGTTCGTTGTAAGGCGTGAATGTCACTGAGACAGCTAACTTTTACAAGTAGCCAAAATTTACACCGGGTGTTACAGACTCAAATCAAATGTGTGTTTTATTATATTGTAGAAATAATAATAATAATAATAATAGCAGCTCACTACTCAAAACATGGAATGCCCGGTCTCGAATCCAGGACCTTCGGGTTATAATGCAACAGTCCTTACTTCTTTCATCTCCCAAGAATACGTGTAAATTCTCTGTCGATTGACATTTGAGCTTGAGTTTTTAACTCATTGGTAGAAACATGTAAATTGAAATCATTTTTTTTCCTTTGATTATATTCTTGAATAAAAGCGTACATGTTTATCAGATATTGGGACTAAAGTTTTCACACATTATTCACTTTTCGTCACTACTAGTATAACATGGAAAAAGTTTTTGGTTTAGGTATGTGTTCAGCATTTCTTACATTTCTCGTATTTCCTTTCATCTTACACTTACCCACATCTTTGTAGACATGGAACACACATGAAATGCATGAATTCCAAATAACAATATACTTTATTATTTATCCTATACAACTCCAGGCACATCACACGCAGATAAGGAGCCTTGGCTTGAGCTGGGAGAACATTTTGCCCGTGAGCTCAGCTCCGTCAAGGCAAGGGATGGAACAGCACTTCAGTACGTAAGCAATTCGCCACACTAGTGTTTAGATCTGACAGCGCCGTGCTGACATTTACAAAACAAAAGACATTGATGGTAGAGGTGCGAAGCAATTTAATGTGGGCCGGGATTACACAAAGGCTTCAGGAATTTTAGTGTTAAGCACTGATTATGAGTGTTGTTTATCACTTCTCAGAACTCCACATAAAAACTCACTAGCTTTAGCATGAACAAAGGTGTCTGGGGCCTCCAGATATAATCCACATCTCAAGGCTTGCACACCTTTGTCACCAAGAGTAACCTAAAAACATGGATGCTGATGCACTTTTGTTAAAACCATTTTACAAACAACAATACTTTACTCGCACTGTGATGTTTGCCCTCTGCCTTTTAACCATGTGGGAAAAGAAAGTGGCAATTTTATCCACAGCATGTGCCCTATAACCAATTAACAGAAACACACTCAACAAAACAGCAATACCAAATAGGATGCAAGACACGGTTACCCAAAAACCTGCTGCTGACTATGCCAAGTGTTTTGTCATGGTAGGGTCCTAGGGTGACTCTGTTCTCCCTTTTCAGACTCCTTATTATGTAGACCCGAAAAGAATGCCCCCAACATCATCTGCAGCCCTTGTATGTTTATTCTTAGCAGTCTTCTTACTGACAGGGTTGACTGCTGCTGTAGTTAAATATTTCCCCATTTCTTTTACATAAATGTCTCCCACTGTGTGGTCCTCTGTTAGGCCGCCTCCTTCTGCCTAATAACCCTATGAGAAATGAGATGCTCTGCGTGGGTTTCCTCCGGGTACTCCGGTTTCCTCCCACAGTCCAAAGACATGCAGGTAAAGTTCATTGGCGAATCTAAATTGTCTCCAATGTGTGCTTGGTGTGTGTGTGCACACCCTGCGGTGGGCTGGCACCCTGCCCGGGGCTTGTTTCCTGCCTTGCGCCCTGTGTTGGCTGGGATTGGCTCCAGCAGACTCCCATGACCCTGTAGCTAGGTTATAGCGGGTTGGATAATGGATGGATGGATGGATGGATGAAATGAGATGCCTGGTATCTACTTTAAAACTTCAGGCATTCATGATATGAAAATAAAGTAACAGCAAAGTAGCATTTCTTAAGAACAGAGTAATAGGAGCAGACAAAAATACAAATGTGTAGTAAAGTTGTTTGTATATTACTCAATAAAAATACCTTCTTTCTTTAAAGTCAGAAAGCTTACTGAAGATTAGCAGCAAATTAAACATTAGTGTCAAATGAGGAGTCATCTTGGGTGGATTGTTGATGCATGGACAGCCAGCTTAATCTATTGGTGACTCATCGCCAGGGTGATGGAAATTGTATTCAGATATACTGTATATACAGTCACCCAAAGAATATGAACAGGTAAACAGTAGATCCTCATGCAAACAGCACCTACAGATAAAGGTGAAATACTAGAATAAAAACAAAATGAAATTATTCCTTTTTTGCCTTATTTTGAATTATGTATTTAACAAAAATATCAATAATAGTAATAGTCTACTGGGGAAAAAGCAAGTGCAACATTGGCCTCAGAAGCTAGTATTGCTTCCTTTAGCATAAATGACTTTTAGGTGTTTTGCATAACTGTCCAAAAGACTATGATATTGACTTGGTGATATTTTTGACCTCTCCTCCATCCAAAAGTGCTTCAGTCTCAAGTGGTTTGTGGGTTTTCTTCCATGTACTGCCTGTTTCAAAACTTTCCACAACATTCCAATGGTATTTTATTTACAGCTTTTTCTTCCTTTTTGAGCAATCTGATGCTGTATTTGCTAGTGTGCTTTGTGTCATTATTATTGTTGGAAGATTTCTAATTCAACCTCAACTTTATGGCCTTGCATTCTCCTCAAACATGTTTTCATATGATGCAGAATTCATAGTTGGCTTAAAGACAGCAAGCTGCCCTGGCCATAAAATAGTAAAACAAACCCAAACCATATGACTTCCACCACCATGCTTCACTGTCAGTATGATGTTCTTCTGCTGAAACAGTGTTTTCGGTTTGCACCAAACATGTCTACTAGTATCATGGCCAAACAACTTCATCTTTATCTGTCCAGAGCACAAGAAGGCCTGGGGCCTCATGCATAAGGCCATGCGTAGAATTCACACTAAAACATGGTGTACGGACTTAAACAGAAATGCACACACACAAAAAAAAATCCGGATGCATAAATCTGTGCATACACCAATTTCCATGTTCTTCCACTACATAAATCCCAGTCAGCGTGAAATGTAACGCATGTGCATGAGCCTGCTGCCCCACCCCGACTTTTTCCAGAATTATGCCACTTTAAATATGCAAATCAATATAAATAGCTTCTTATGTTCAGCGTTCTGTGAAAAGGCAATGGTAAAATCATGGGGAAAAAAGGAAAATTTTCAGCGAATATCAAGTGGAGGCAAGGAAAAATGTACTATTTGTTGGTTTAAGTAGTGGTATAAACAACAAAAGAAAGTTGATCGAGTGACATAGAGTGGCAGAGAAGCTTGAAAATTCAAGTTCAGAAAGTCAGATATCAAAGTCACAGTGAAAAGGCGAGTCGTAGCCCACCATCTGAGTGTCATATGGAAGCGTATTATGGTACAGCGAAAAGAAAAAAACAGGGACACAGTGGAAAAAAAGGAAGAAATTTCCACTTAAATCACATAGTTTATTTTGTCATTAAAGTAGAATGTCATAAACTTCATCTTCAATTCATTTACTAGTTTCTCAAATCCCATTGTAACTAAAGTAGCACGTTAAATGCTTTGTATTCTATGTGTTCTTCTATGTACTCTATGTTTGTGAATCACTATTTGCTTCTTAAACAGGCTTTCTCTTCCTCCGACAGGACACAGAATACATTACATTCATGATATCACAGCTGTCTGATCAATTTAAATACTAAGATGTATACTTGATATAATTTTCATGATGATAGGAATTAAAGCATGTATTAAACATGGAGGCAAGGTGGTGCAGTGGTAGTGATGAGCAGTCCCCCATCCTGCTTCCTTCACCATGCGTGACCCTTGATAAAATAATTTAATGCAGCAGTACTGTCTCTTTCAAACATACTAACCTCTAATTCCTGTCCTTCCTTTTCATTCTCCATGTAAGCAATCACCACACAATCAGCTTTTTAACAAATGTCAAGCCATCTGTAAGCTTAGAATGCAGATTCTTCAAAACCTTTAAGGAACATTGAAATATCTTCGTAGTACATTACATGTTTAATTATTCTATCCATCTAATCATCCAGGATCACGCCAGTCCCAGCAAGCATACAGTGTGAGGCATAACCAATCCCTGAACGGATCGTCACTTCATTGTTACCACTGTCCACTGTGTCCACACATTTAATTATTAACAGTAATTTTCATCTTAAAAAAGATATCAAGAGCTCCAAAAAGACAGCAGTTGGAAATCTAAATCGACTTAGAAGCCACTCATCATCATCTATAAATACGCGCTCTCTTCTATTGAATTGAATTTAATTCTTTTATTGTTATTGTATGGTACAATTAAATTCAATATGCAAATCCTCCATAAACTTATTTTCCTATAAAATGGTAAAATAACAACAACAATAATAATAATAAGATAAAAACATTGAAAAATATACAATATGAAATCATAAGTGGCTCAGATTGTGCAATATTACAACTGTAATGCAAGTTTACTTATAAGTCTATTATATATATAATATAAATAATAAAAATAATATAAATATAAGTTTATTATAAATATATTTATATTTCTAAGTTTACTTGTAAGTACAACCAGTTCTACTAGGAGCACTTGATGGTCTGATTGAGTGTGTTTACAGCCCTTGGGATGAAACTGTTTCTGAATCGTGAGGTCCATACAGGAAAGGCTCTGAAGTGTTTGCTGAAAGGGAGAGTTCAAATAGACTGTGTGCATGGCTGAGGCAGCGTGCGTTATAAAGGTTCTCCAGGGTAGATGCTGTATCCGTCTCTGCTCTTGACACAATCTGCCATAGAGCTTTCTAATCAGCTGTTCTATAGCTGTGATTCCACACTCAGATGCAGTGGGTTAAAATACTCTGAGTGGTCCACTGAGAGTAACAGTGCTAAAGCAGCTTGAAATAGTATTTGAAATAGTTTGGCCATTCTGTGCAACATTATATATAGGTTATAGGTTGATTATACTCAGATGCCTTAAACTAAAAAACGATATACAGTTAAATTCAGTGTATTTATTAAAGCCGCATTAGGGATGTGAATCTAAAAAATAAAGGGAAACCACAAAGAAACTAGCACTGCTTTGATGCTGGGTACTGCCAGTTTGCAAAACCGAGCCAAAAACTTGTCTACGCAATGGTTTGAGCTGGTGTGAGAATGTGCGTGGCTTTACGCCAAGTTTAGTTTTTATACATTGTGATGTGAGTGTGGAAACGAACATTTTTGTGCATACGCACCGTTTATACATGAGGCCCCTGGTCTTTACCTGGATGTCCAATGACATTGTTTTTATGTTCCTTTCTGGACAACAAATGCTGGTTTCTGACGCATCCGTAAGTCCAATTTGTGCAGCCTCTTTCTGATCAAAGATGCATGCCCTTTGACACTTTTCAGATCCCATGATGAAATTTTGGGATTCTTAGAGACTTCTTCTATTATGAAATGGTCAGCTCTTGTGAAGAAATTACTGGGCTAGACAATCCTGAACAAATTAGCAATTATTTGAAATCTATGCCACTTGTAGAGTTTTCATTACTGTGGAATGATTAGTTTCAAATCTTGATCTTTTTTAATTCTTTGCCAGACTAACAGACATTCAAAACCTTCTTTTTGAGCACCTTGGAGAGCTCTTTTGATCTAGGCATGATGATCTCACCCCCAACAACAGAAAAGAGAGCACTAGTCCTTAGATATCTGTGGTTTAAATAAGACAGGGTCCATCTATGGAGATTCGAATCATTGGCACCTCACTTGGCTCACCTGATTCTAATTGTGTGGATTTGAAGCGGTGATAAATGTAGTAATGGACTTACTTTTTCCATGTGACAAATCTTCATTTTTCTTAAATTTAGATTGTAAGAATGAATACATGACAGTATGTCAGTTTTATGTGTCATTTGTTCAAATATATCAACTTTGTTTGTAGGCGCTGTTTGCATAAAGATCTACTGTTTGCCTGCAGAGATATGTTGAAAAAAATTCCATGGGATGTTCTTATTTTTTCAAATGACCATATGTATACACACATACATAGACCATCCATCCATTTTCCAACCCGCTGAATCCGAACACAGGGATATGCTGGAGCCAATCCCAGCCAACACAGGAACCAATCCTGGGCACACCCACACACATTAGGGCCAATTTAGAATCACCAATGCACCTAACCTGCATGTCTTTGGACTGTGGGAGGAAACTGAAGCGCCCAGAGGAAACCCACGCAGACACGGGGAGAACATGCAAACTCCACACAGGGAGGACCCAGGAAGCGAACCCAGGTCTCCTAACTGCGAGGCAGCAGCGCTATCACTGCGCCACCATGCCACCATGCCACCCTACATAGACCACATTTCTCTAAATATTATTTGCTGTTATACAATTTAGTGATACAAAGGTCAAAAGGGCAGCAATATATATTATTCAGTAAGCTTCATTTACCTTGTGTTATTGAGCCCTTGAAGCACTCTCCCCATTGTTCCATTTTTATTTTACATATTTATATAACACCTGAGGAGAATGGTGGCATTGGAACACCGAACATTTAAAATTGCACATATTCGGGGTGTTGGACAGAGACCATGATATTTACATGACGAGGCCTGCTAAGAGGTATACAAATACTTATAGCACAGAATTAAGCAAATACAATAAAAGACAAACCAGAAGCCTACCTTGTAACTTGACATACCACACCATTACTACATTCTCCTATGTAGTAAAAAATACAACCAAAACTCTATACACAAAATACAAAGCAAAATATACTGACTGACTGATTCACTCACTCACCAACAAAAGCACTATTTCCAGTTTAGTTAAAAAGCTGAAATTTGGCAGGATTGTAGATCAATTGATAGTAGGTATACACTAAAAAAGTGTCCTAGTGTGGAAAATCTTCAATTTTTTAAATACAGACTGTTTATATTAAATTCTAATTATTTTGATCAAATGAACAAGGGTGAAGTGAATTTACAGGACTTTAATTACAAGTATTGCACGCACCCTTTTGTATTGTACTTGTTGAAAAGGCAATATATTATTTATGTGTTGTACCCCCTTAATTAGTTGTCTTCCGCCTTGGTTTATTTGGTTGTTGTGGTTGGCCCGTGGTGAGTTGGAACTAATCAACTAATCAATCACGGGGCTTCACTTTGAACATTTAGATTAGTTTGGTGGCGTCTGAGCAGTAGAGTAGGAGCTTCGTTTAAATGTGAAAGTTTGCGTAATTGATTATAAAGTAAGTGGAATTCGTTTATCCTTAAAGTATATTGTTTATATGTTTACATTTGTAATTTGGATATATATATATATATATATATATATATATATATATATATATATATATATATATATATATATATATATATTTAGTACTGTTTCTAAATATTGATGTTTGAAGAAGTTAAAGTATAGTTGAACAGACGCTATATGGAGTTTCTCACATTGTTTGTTATGTAATTGCGGTATTATCGTTTCCTCGTATATAATATGTATATCTATTAAGAATAATTACTTTTTAAGTTGAGTAAATGCTTTATTGTTTAACGTTCTAGTAATTTCCGATATTGATGTTATCTGGGGTGTAGTACACCATCTACTGTATAAATGAAGTACCTGTTAAATGACTAATGTTAACATTGACAAACTGAAAAGAAAGAAAGTGGGATAGCTAATTTATGTTTATTATTATTTATTTAGACCATATCTTCACATTGTATAAGTTTGGAAGAAATTAATAAATAGAATTTGGACATCTTCATCCATCCCTGACCGGATGTGTGCAGTGGTTGTAATTTAATCCGAACCAACATAATTCTTCATTACAATTTATGGTCCTTCGAGCCAGATAGACAACTGCTACACTGTAAAGAAGATGTACTCGTCTTTTCCAACAAATACTACAGATGATAATGAAGCCATTGTTAGACCCAGATGCCAATTACGTCGCCCTGTGTATTTGGAAGATTTTGATGTGAACTATGTGAGTTGGTGTAACAGTGCACCCATATTACCGAATCAGTTAGTTGTGATTCCACCTCAGACAGCACATCACTCCGATTTGCAGAATTGTACGCTCAGTCAAGAAGGTGTAATTAGAAGGGTGAATCCAGAATCTGAGATTTATCATTCACCTACAAGTTATTGGAAGAGGACAGGTTATGAGGGTGCTGCCAAGATGACACCCCTCCCCTCTCCCTGTCACATTCCCGATTCTGACATTGAGCAAAAAAGTGAGGTCCGGATTGCTGCTGAGAGAAAACTCCTAACCCTCCAAACCCAGGAGCTAGTGATGAGGTCCTTGCAGCAATTAGAGAGATGCAAGCTGAAAATAAGTATTTGCGTGAGAATATGATGCATCTTACCAATGCCATAAGCAAGTTGCAGCCTCATGGAGATGTAGTCCCTGCACAGGAGCCTGATAAACAACCTCAATCTCCTTCAGTTATTGAAATGGTAAAAGAGGCTAATACTTCAATTGTCTCCCAGAGTAGGCCTGTTTCAGTTTATAGCAGCCCAGTTGCCAACATTGCAGGTGACCGTGGATACCGGTCAGAAGATTTAAAATTCTTTGGAGATCCTCCATTAATCCAAAGAGTACAAACCCCTTTAGGCACTGATCTTATAAGACAAAGTAGTCCAGAGAATGTTTCAGTACGATTTGTCAGACAGGACACGATGCAGAATAAATTCAATCCATTATGCCCCACTATCTATCCACCTGCACAACAGTATCAAAACGCTCAGAATGAGACATATTCAGTGCCACCAGCTGAAGGCCAGTATCGAAATCCTTATTCTTCACTAATACGCCAATCTCAAGAGAAAAGCTACAGAGGACCAAAACCTACGATACCTTACTTCGTCCATGAGGATCCAAGAGAATTCTCTAGAATGAAGATAGCTCTCGAGAATCTCCTCCCAAGTGATGCTACTGAACGTTTTAAGTATCAAATCCTTATGGATCACCTTAAATTGGAGGATGCACTATTAATTGCAGATTCTTATAGCAACTCTCCATATCCTTATAGTGATACTATGGCTTCCTTAACTGCACAATATGGTCAGCCTCATAAACTGGCGTTAAAACGAATAGCTGAACTAATGGATGGTGCAAATATCAGAACTGGTGATACTGTGTCCTTCCGTAGATTTGCCTTGCAGATCCGTGCTTTAGTGGGGATGCTTGACCAACTAGGTGAAAAGGGCAGAATTGAACTGCATTGTGGCTCACACGTAAGTCGACTTTCCTCCAAGCTACCTCACGATTTGAAAGCTAACTTCCGTCGCTATATCTTGTCAAGGTACATTAATGTTCCAACACTCTATGATTTCTCAAATTGGCTTGAGTTTGAGGTTCAAGTGCAAGAAGGTGAAATAGAAATAACCAGTACTGGAACCAAGGCACATACCAGTCAACGAAGAGAGCAAAGGGAAGGCCGTCCACATAGGCAGCCCCCACCTAAGGCCTCAACTGTTCTCCTTAGTATAGATTCACCTGCAGAGGCCCCTGTAGAGGCTCAGAAACCATTTGAATCATCCACATTTACTGAGAGACCTAAAATGTATTGTGCTTATTGCAACAATAATAAGCATTCTCTTAACCAATGCACCAATTTCAGTCAGTTAACAAAGGAGCAAAAGGAGAATTGGATTCGATCTAATAAGAAATGTTGGAAATGTGGAAGAAATCATCAAGCTGCCCAGTGCAGGATGAGAATTACATGCAAAACTTGTAATGGTAAACATTTGGAAGCTCTTCATGAAGTGAATGTTAAGCCACGAATGGAGAATAAAGAGCCAGCCAGCTCCACAAGTGAAGTACTCTATGTTGACAAGCCTACCTCCTCAAAAAGGGTTCTTCTTAAAGTAAGCAAAGTTGTTTTACGAAGTGGTGACAAAGCACTAGAAACATACGCTATATTGGATGATGGTTCCGAAAGAACTATTCTGCTCCAAGCTTGAATTGAATGGTGATCCAAGCGCAGCAGATTATCTTGAATTGAATGGTGATCCCGAAGATCTTACACTTCGAACAGTAAGACAAGACCTTAAAGTGCTAAAGGGACAATCAGTATCTTTTTCTGTATCTCCCGCTTTCCAGCCAAATAAGAAATTTCAGATTTGTGGAGCCTTTACTGCAAATCACCTGGGATTAGCAGAACATTCATATTCTATTGCCATATTACAAAGTAAATATCCACACTTGCAAGGTCTTCCTCTTCAGTCATTTGAAAATGCAAAGCCACTTCTCCTCATAGGATCTGACTACCCTCACCTCATCACCCCAATTGAACCAATTCGCTTAGGTCTCCCTGGAGGACCTGCTGCCGTAAGAACCAGACTTGGATGGACACTTCAGGGACCATGCCGAGCACTGAAGCAGCAGATGTCTGAACAGGTAATGGTTTGTCATTTCACTTCAGTATTGGCCCTGATGCTTATCTGATTCAACAGATTGAGAGGCTCTGGCAGTTGGATGTTTTACCTTACCGAAGTGAAAAACAGGTGAGCAGATCAAAACAAGACGAAAGGGCAATACATTTATTAGAGGAGAAAACTGTGAGAGTTAATGTGGATGGAGTTATGCGGTATGCTACTCCTCTGCTTCGTGTTGAGAATATGCCTCAGTTGCAGGCACCTAAAGAAGCAGTGATTTCTCTGCTAAGAGGTACAGAAAGGAGATTAGCTAAGAATGTACAGAAAGCAAAGACATACGCTATTGAAATTGAGAAATTGGAAAAGGCAGGCTATGTTACCAGATTAAGAAATGATAGCGTTGAAGAAGCCAAGGAGACCTGGTATATTCCACACCATATGGTAGAACACAATGGAAAAACAGAATTGTGTTTAACTGTTCCTTTAAATGCCAAGGTCAGAATTTGAATGATTTTCTGCTACCAGGACCCACTCTGGGCCCTACCTTACTGGGAGTGTTACTGCGATTCAGAGAACACACCGTGGCAATTAGCAGTGATATTAAAGGTATGTTCCATCAAGTTCGTCTGCTCCCTGAAGACAGACCACTTCTTAGATTTTTATGGCGAGATTTAAAGGTAGACGAGCAACCCACTGTTTTAGAGTGGCAAGTTTTGCCATTTGGAGCGACATGTAGCCCTTGTTGTGCAATTTATGCTTTACAGCGGCATATCAGAAATCACAGTTCTCCTGAAGAAGACCAAAGTAAATGTGTAGAAAATAATTTTTATGTCGACAACTGCCTATATAGTTCAGCATCATTGGAGAACTCAAAGGAATTGGTTGACAAATTAAGAAGTGTACTGTCACTGGGAGGTTTTGAACTAAGGCAGTGGGCAAGTAATGTGCCTGAAGTTATAGCCCATTTACCCGTTGAAGCTAGAGCTTGTAACAGTGACCTTTGGCTTAATCACAAGCAGTTTGATCAGCAAGAATCAACACTTGGATTAGTATGGGATTGTAAAGGAGACAACATTAGTTACAGGTGTAGAACAATAGAGAGTACAGTACCTACAATGAGGCACATTTATAGAGTCCTCAAAGCAGTACGACCCAATTGGATATATTGTACCATTTACAACTCGGGCCAAATTAATTGTACAGCGCCTGTGGGATAAACAACGAGATTGGGATGATCCTAATTTACCAGAGGGCCTCCTTCAAGCTTGGTGTATGTGGGAAAGAGAATTACAGTTTCTCCCAGACATAAGCTTTCCACGGTGTTATGTGAGCCCAGGAATGGACACTCCTGTTGCTACTAGAGATATTCACATTTTCTGTGATGCCTCTAGTCAAGCATATGGGTCAGTTGCATATCTGAGGACAGAAAATAATGAAGGTAACGTGGAGATTGCTTTTCTGACAGCAAGATCAAGAGTAGCTCCAAAAAAGCAGCAGTCCATTCCCAGGCTTGAGCTCTGTGCTGCACTCACTGGTGCTCAACTTGAAACTGCTGACCAGGGAACTATCATATACAGTACATCATGTTGTAATGTGGACCGACTCAACAACAGTATTGAATTGGATTCAGTCTGAGTCATACAGATACAAGGTATTTGTTGGAACAAGGGTAGCTGAAATCCAGGAACTCACAGACGTGCAAAAATGGCGATATGTGGAGTCTGAAAACAACCCAGCAGACGACATTACACGTGGGAGATCACTTCAGGCACTTGCAGGAAAGAATCGCTGGAATCAGGGTCCCGCATTCCTAGCTCATCCACCTGACAGATGGCCCATTCTGCCTGATACAGCAAGTGTTGCAGATGACACTGAAATGAAGAAAACTGATTTCTGTGGATTCACTTCAACAACTGTTAATTCCATTCCTAAGGCTGAGGAGTGTCATACATTCCAAGAACTAGTTGAAGAGACAACAATATCCCATCATGGGGCGGCGGGCCATACGAATGCCCCATCAGCTGACAATTACAGAGATGCCGAGCTGACAATACTACATCAGAGTCAAAGAGACAGCTTCCCAGAGGAATTCGGCCTACTACAGTCGGGTAAACCTGTGCTACCAAGTAGCCGCCTCATAAAATTAGCTCCAGAGTATGATTCTGATATTAAACTTATTCGAGTGGGTGGGCTCTGCCAGAGTGAGCAATTGAATATTGAAGCTATACACCCTATAATATTAGATTCTAAACATCCAGTTACCAAATTAATAATAGCTGAATTTGATGAAAAATTAAAACACCCTGGTCAAGAAAGAGTATTCTCAGAATTGCGTAGGCATTACTGGATAATCAGGGGCAGAGAGGCTGTAAAACAACACCAGCGTAAATGTATAGAATGTCAGAAATGGAGAGCAAAACCACAACCCCCTCAGATGGCAGATCTTCCTCCTTGTAGATTACGACTTTTCAAACCACCATTTTCTCTACAGGTGTTGACTGTTTTGGACCATTTTAGTTAAGATAGGTCGTAGAAATGAGAAAAGGTGGGTATTTTATTCAAATGTTTAACAACAAGAGCAGTTCATATTGACGTTCTATCTACTATGGAGAAAGATTCATTTTTAATGGCATTAAGAAGATTTATATCACGGAAGGGAAAACCTTCTGAGCTGATTTCAGACTGTGGAACCAATTTCCGTGGAGGAGAGTCAGAGCTAAGTGATACATTTAAAGAAATGTGCCCTGATCTTCAAGATCTTTTGGCAAAACAAAGAATTAAATTCAATTTCAACCCTCCTGGAGCTCCACACTTGGAGGTGTGTGGGAGCGAGAAATCAGATCTATTAAAGCAGCGCTAAGAGTAACACTTGGGACTCAAACAGTTACTGAAGAAGTGTTCAGGACTGTATTAATTGAAATTGAGGGAATTATAAACTCAAAACCACTTGGCTATACTTCATCAGATATTACTGATTTGGATCCCGTAACACCAAATTATCTCCTAATGGGGCGGCGGACTCAGCACTACCTCAGGTTGTTTACCCAGAGTCTGAACTTTTAACTCGTAAGCGATGGAGGCACAGCCAAATCCTTGCGGATCAGTTTTGGTCTCACTTCATTAAAAATTACTTGCCCAACTTACAATCACGAGAGAAATGGCAAAGTAAAAGGGAAAATTTACCATTAGGTTCGGTTGTTATGATTTGGGATAAACAATTTCCCAGGGCCTTTTGGCCTGTTGGCAAAGTGGTCCGTATAATACCAGGAACTGATGGGACAGTCAGGACTGCTGAAGTGCAAGTAAACGATAAATCATATATCAGACCAGTCACTCGTCTTATTCAACTTCCAGCCGTTCCAAAGGAGTGATTCATAAACGGATGGATGGTGTTTCACTATAGCCTTTTCCTATGTAACAAATTTGAATAACAAATTTGGGGGCGGCTGTTGAAAAGGCAATATATTATTTATGTGTTGTACCCCCTTAATTAGTTGTCTTCCGCCTTGGTTTATTGGTTGTTGTGGTTGGCCCGTGGTGAGTTGGAACTTGGCCAATCACGGGGCTTCACTTTGAACATTTAGATTAGTTTGGTGGCGTCTGAGCAGTAGAGTAGGAGCTTCGTTTAAATGTGAAAGTTTGCGTAATTGATTATAAAGTAAGTGGAATTCGTTTATCCTTAAAGTATATTGTTTATATGTTTACATTTGTAATTTGATATATATATATATATATATATATATATATATATATATATATTTAGTACTGTTTCTAAATATTGACGTTTGAAGAAGTTAAAGTATAGTTGAACAGACGCTATATGGAGTTTCTCACATTGTTTGTTATGTAATTGCGGTATTATCGTTTCCTCGTATATAATATGTATATCTATTAAGAATAATTACTTTTTAAGTTGAGTAAATGCTTTATTGTTTAACGTTCTAGTAATTTCCGATATTGATGTTATCTGGGGTGTAGTACGCCATCTACTGGATAAATGAAGTACCTGTTAAATGACTAATGTTAACATTGACAAACTGAAAAGAAAGAAAGTGGGATAGCTAATTTATGTTTATTATTATTTATTTAGACCATATCTTTACATTGTATAAGTTTGGAAGAAATTAATAAATAGAATTTGGACGTCTTCATCCATCCCTGACCGGATGTGTGCAGTGGTTGTAATTTAATCCGAACCAACATAATTCTTCATTACAGTACTAGTAAATTATGCATTTTTTTTCAAGTCAGTTTCTTTTCCAATTAGTTTATGATCTTGAAATGGGAAATAAGTTCAGATGTCATAAAACTTGGTTTAATTATTTTACTGTATATCCTGGGAATGGGTGAACACTGTAGGGCTTGAAATTACAGAATTAGTTTACAGCTTGAGAAAGGAAGGGATGCTGAGGTACTTAAAAGATAAAACACTTTGATCAGAGTCATACTTCGTCAGGACAAGATAACCAATCAAATGGGTGCAAATGGGTGCACATGTCCCGAAACCCCTAATGTGCATTTTAACATAAATATGGCTCATCCGATGGACCAAAAAGAGAAAGATGAAAATGACAGAAGTGATGTTAGAGATCAAGAGACACAAGACTATCTCATTTGGATGTCAGAAGATGTAACTGAGGAATAAAATGAATTGCTAAACCAAAAGCAACCCAGAACAACATCCATCCCTTGACACTTCTAATTTTCAGTAAGCTTTTCTAAGACTAATTTATGTCCAGACTTTGCTGTCTATTTTATTTTCTACTATATTCTTCTATTTGATATTACTATATAGTAGTACATACCATGTTGCTTTTATATTTTTATACTTTGATCTATAGTAATTAAAATAATAAAAAAGGTAATAAATGTGAGTTGGATTTGTACTTTCTTATTCATGGGGTTTATCAAGGCTATTGATGTTGCTGTTTAATAATTAGAACAACTGTGGCAAAAACAACACATAGTTTGGTTATTAAGTGGCATATAACCAAAGAAGCTGCACTTTTATGTATGTTGTGATGATACCCGCAAGTTTGTTAGAGCTGTGAATAGTCAATCCCTACATACAGAATCTTAAGCAAAATATTATGGAGTGATTGGCAACTGGCACCACTTGAGACTTTGTCTGGATAGGATCGCTATGTGTGTGTGTTAATCTTCTAGGACAAGATCAGATGACCCCAATAAAGGTTCCTGGTAAGTCTCACAAACTTCATAATAATACAGAAAGGAAATTTCAATGTGTCAGTATTTAGGGGTTAACACCCCCCAACAATATAAAAAAATGATATACTCCAAAATGTCAAAAAATACTTGGATGGATTTTATTGACACTTGGTGATGCCATAGAAAAAAGGAAATTAGTCAACACGCTTTTTTGATTTTTTTATTTGTCAGTAAGTTTTTTCATAAGCTGTTCAACCCTGTTCTCAAACCTACTACAGATAATGCAGTAGCTGAACACAGCTTACCAGGAACCGTCTGCCAGAAATCAGTGTTTGATTTATGTGTCCTCTGGAAAGATACATGCAAAGTAAATATTTTCTCTCTTAAAAGGTATGGTTTCAGATATAAAAAATATATATTTTCATTTGTGATTTACATGTAGTTCCACAGTCCTTTCAGTTCTTTGCCTCTGTGTATACATTGCTATAGACAGAATAAAAAGATTTTTTTGCACTTGAGATAAAAACTGAATATTGAAATACTGCTGTATGTATATATATATATATATATATATATATATATATATATATATATATATATATACAGTGGAACCTCGAGATAAGATCACCTTGGTATACGAGAAATTCAAGATAAGAGGAAAGTATGAGCGAAAAATTCGGATCTAAATACGAGCATTGGCTCGCATAAAGAACCACGAGCCAGGCTGTGGCTATGCGTGAGGCGTTTACCGATCCACCTCGAATCAGAGATTCACCCAAGCTGACACTGCAAGCCCGTCAGCTCACTCAGTGTTCCTTGTTCTCCCGTAGCGTGAGGATCTACGCGTTTGTGCGCTTGTGATTTCATTGTTTCGCTGTAGCAGTTTGCCACATAAGCGTATCCAAAAATATCGCGGACATGCAGATGGAGAATATGAGAGGATTGCCCTCAAGAGGAGAGAGAGAGAGAGAGGCGCGCGTGAGCGAGATAAAGAGAGAAAGATGCGCACGAGAGAGAAGAACCATCAGCTTAGTTATGATGATCACATGACGCTCAGCAGACAAAGTGTATCCATACTACTTGTATTGCAAGACATCGCTCGTTTTATCAAGTCAAAATTAATTAAAAAATTTTGCTTGTCTTGCAAAACACTCGTAAACCAACTTACTTGCAAAACGAGGTTCCACTTTTATATATTATTTATCAGTGTAATTTGTTAGGAAAATTTATTTTTATGTTGATATTTTTGGGGGTGCGGAACGGATTAACTGGATTTACCTTATTTTCAATGGGGAAGTTTGTTCTAGATATGAGAAATTCGCTATACGAGCTCAGTGCTGGGACGAATTAAACTCGTATTTCGAGGTTCCATTGTATATATATTGTAAAAAGGAAGAGACTCGACTCACGTAAAAAAGTATGGGGCTGACACCCGTATAATATTCCTAGCTGCAAAGGTTTGTTTTTTCATTCAACAGAGTAGTTGATTGTAGAGAGTCCAACACAGAACTGATGAAGGTTGGAAAAGATGGCAGTTTTAAATGGTCAGACAGGAAGTGATGTATGTTAACAGGAAGTGATGTAGGTTGACTGGAAGTGATGTTTCTCTAACATCAGCCTTGAGGCCGGGACCAGAAGTGATGTTCTTCTGGGCGCCAGAACTAGAAGTAATGTTCTTCTGGGCGCCAGAACCGGAAGTGATATTCTTCTGGGCGCTGGAACCGGAAGTAACATTCTTGATTCAGATAGGTTTTCACGCAGCTGGTCTGTAGAGATAGCAGGAAAAGGTATAATGGACCCCACCCTCCCCTGGCCTGGCATGGAATTACCTTTACTTGGTCCACATAATGTCCCCCTATTCGCACGAGTGTGACAATATATATATATATATATACGACTAGGAGCAAGCTGAAGGCACCAAGTGAAGGTGATTAGCCGCCAGGCCGGGGGTGGCAGGGTTCTCTTAACCTTTGTCTGTTATTTCTGCAGATCAAATATGGGAAAACCTGCCTGACCTGACGTCACTTCCTATTCCGGCACCCAGACTGACGTCACTTCCTGTTCCGGCACCCAGACTGACGTCACTTCTGGGTTACAAGATATAAAAAACTCTATCTTGGCTAACTCGAGCAGTTCAGGGTGGAACTCAAAGAAGCAACATTGCTGAATCAATATAATCCTTTTGCAGCTAGGAACAATATACGGGTGGCTGCCCCAAACCTTTTTAAGAGTGTTGAGACTCGTTCTTTTACAGTGGAGTAGTCGGCAGGATGGCGTCCTGGTGGAATAGGAAGCTGAACCAACAGTATTTCTTAAAACATCATCATGGACCACCAAAACATATCAGGTACGAGAGTACCGTTCTTGTGTTGCTGAGCTGGGGTCTGACGGTGTGTGTCGGGGGGATCTGGAGTATGTTCTGACCCAGTTCTCCATAAAGAGAACCTGGAAGCGTAGGCAGAAGACCTACAGACAAGGGCCAGGTTCTGAAAGGAACACAGCGGAGACCTATTATGGGCTTCCAAGGATGGGGACCAACTCTAAGAAACCCACAAAGAAAAATTTCTTTGGAATAGGTGGGGGTGCCCTGGGTCGTCAGGTGAGGGAAATACTGAACTGGAATACAATATCTATTTAAATAGATATACATACTGCTCAAAAATATTAAAGGAAAACTTTTTAATCCAAGTATATCATCAAGTCAGTGAAACTTGTGGGCTATTGATCTGGTCAGTTAAGTAGCAGAGGAGGTTGTTAATCAATATCAGCTGCATTGGTGTTAATGAAATTAAGAACAGGTGCACTAGAGTGGCAACAATGAGATGACCCCAAAAACTGGAATGAATGGTCTAACAGATGGAGTCTAACATTTTTCCCTCCTCATCTGTTTCTTCACTAGTTTTGCATTTGACTACGGTCAATGTCGCTACTGGTAGCATGAGGCGATACCTAGACCTTACAGAGGTGGCACAGGTAGTCCTACTTCTCCAGGAGGGCACATCAATACGTGCCTCCAATTGCCAGAAGGTTTTTGCTTCCCAGCACAGCCTCAAGGGCATGGAGGAGATTCCAGGAGACAGGCAGTTACTCTAGGAGAGCTGGACAGGGCCATAGAAGGTCCTTAAACCATCGGCAGGACCAGAGGAGGAAAAGTATAAGCACCACCAGACTCCTGCACAATGACCTTCAGCAGGCCACTGGTGTGAATGTCTCTGACCAAACAATCAGAAACAGATAACATGAGGATGTCCTGAGTGCCCGTCGTCCTCTAGTGGGCCCTGTGCTCACTGCCTGGCACCATGGAGCTCGATTGGCATTTGTATAGAATACCAGAATTGGCAGGTCCACCACTGGCACCCTGTGCTTTTCACAGATGAGAGCAGGTTCACCTTGAGCACATGTGACAGATGTGAAAAGGTCTGGAGAAGCCGTAGAAAACATTATGCTGCCTATAACATTGTTACGTATGACCAATATGGTGGTGAGTCAGTGATGGTCTGGGGAGGCATATCCATGGAGGGGCACACAGACTTCTACAGGCTAGACAATGGCACCTTCACTGCCATTAGGTATTGGGATGAAATCCTTGGACCCATTGTCAGACCCTGCACTGATGAAGTGGGTCCTAGGTTCCTCCTGGTGCACAACAATGCCTGGCCTCATGTGGCGAGAGTATGCAGGCAGTTCCTGGAGGATGAAGAAATTGATACCATTGACTGGCCCCCACGCTCACTCACCTGACCGTCAATCCAATAGAACACCTCTGGGACATTATGTTTCAGTCCATCCGATGCCACCAGGTTGCACCTCAGACTGTCCAGGAGCTTAGTGATGCCCTGTTCCAGATCTGGGAGCAGTTCCCCCAGGATACCATCCGTTTTCTCCTTAGAAGCATGCCTCACCTGACGTTGTCAGGCTTGCATACAAGCACGTGTGGGCCATACAAACTACTGAGTACGATTTGGAGTTGCTGCAATGAAATTTCGGCAAATCACATTAGTCTGCCTGCCGCATCATTTTTTCACTTTGATTTTTGGGGTGTCTTTGAATTCAGCCCTCTGTAAGTTGATCATTTTCATTTCCATCAAATGATGTGGCATCCTTTTGTTCCTAAAACATTACCCAGTCCATATCAGTACAGATATCCTGCAGGATTTTTTCCCATTGAGATTTGAGGTGTTTTCAAAGTGGTCCTTTAATTTTTTTTTAAAAATAGAACCATATTTGCAAATGTTGCCAAGTGTTGCGTTTTTTCCCTAATGTAAAATTTAGATTATTTCCTTCAAATTTTAAAACCATCCCAGAAAGAAATGCTTTTGCTTGTTTCACTGTACACAAAGGAATCTCATTGATTTGGTAATCAAGAGTATAGAACTTTGTTTAGGTCACTTGATAGATGGTGTTTCTAACAAGGTTTTTAATTATGCAGTTGGCCTGTTCACATTCCCGTGACCCTGTGTTCGGATTCAACGGGTTAGGAAATGGATGGATAGTACCTGTCAGAAAGTCCATTGTCAGATTGAATTGCGACCTCTAATGGCAATATATTAGAAACACTTGTAAAACTTTTCTTACATATTTCCGGGTGAAAGTTCAGGCTTCGCACGTCTTTTGTTCCTTTGTTTACTTGCTGCACGTTGTGAGAATAGTTTGTCCTTTTCTCTTATCAATTGAGCCATTAATGCTGTGCGTCCTTGCGGAAATGTAAGTTTATCATAGATAATTTTATATAAAGAGGTTCAAATGTTTGTTAATCTTACACATTCAGAGTATTTAAAATGTGTACTTGTACGTAACATTGTAACTTAGTGTATGTATTTGATTTGTTTACAGACCACAGCAACAGGAATTAAAGTACTTTCAGAGTTCAGATTGTGTTTGAGATTAATCCTTATCTCGATATTGGAAAGGGGAGTTTACAAATAAAGTTGTATCACCGTGGAGTCCATAGCGGTACCTCCCGTGACCAGACATCTGATCGTGTCTACAGTCGTTTGGACTTTATCTCACCTGCATTTCTTACACCAGCCTGTCGTACCGAGACCAGCTCTCATTTTTATGGTCCTTCGAGCCGGATTTTCTTTTACAAGGATAAAGTTCAAAGGGCAAATGGATAAGGAGCAAAGCGCTGATGAGCTGAGCCCTGCTCTTCAAAGTAACACTTCAGATAAGGCGGACCTAATCAATACGGCAGGAAATGTTAACCCTTCAGTAGCTGGTCAGGTCAGTCCTTCTGTTTTATGTACTGAGACGAGTTACCCTCCTGAATGCACAGTGAGCACAACTTGCCAAACAAGTTCTGCCTCAGATGCATGCAGTCAGCAGTCAGTTTGCCTCCGCATCCACCGGGAGACTCGCGTTCCACCCCAGCTAGGAGCCTATGAGGTGGGATATTACCCATCAAGACAAAAGGCACGCTCTGTTACAAGCTGCTCAATATCCCAACAGAATATTCCTCAGACAGGTTTGGGTTCCCATGTAGGTCACAGTGAGCGGTCACAGCGCACTGTAAATTCACAGTGTAGTAATGTTACGCATTTGTCATTGAGTGATTCACAGTCTGCCTTTCTTAGAGAAAAAAGGAAATACGTGGAACTGCAAGAACTCAGAAAACAAATAGAGGAAGACCTTAAAATAGATGAGCGATGTAGATTACTAGACACTCAGGCTAGAGAAGCATTGAAGGAAAGAGAGGCTATAGCCCAGCAGTTGTCCCAGCAGCGACGTCTCCGAAGGGCTGAACAGGACTTAGAAGAAGCACAAATGATTTCTTCATTTGTTATGGAAAATGAACGCAAAGGGATTGTGACCCCTACTGTTCCCCAGATCCCCAAGCACTTCTCAAATCTGTCAGCACCAACTAAAGATTTGCTTAATGTAAATGCAGAGCCCTTCACCATGTCCTATCCATTAGATCTGAGTGGCAGAAATAAGGATGGCAGTCCCAGGGTCCCTACTGCAACAATAATGTCCCAAGACCACCAGGATTTTAGTTTTCCTATAATTAATACATCAATCCAACATGTAACAAACAATATGCAGAGTGGAAACTCCAGGCACCAACTGACTGGGGGTCCACGACTTGTACATCAGCCTTTCCAGCTGGTGGATGTCCCTCCTACGATTTCTGACATGCCTACAGAATCACCCTTCCTGTCAAAGCCATCTGCCAATGCACCTTCAGTACAAGTCGCACCCAATATGATGGACTTGCCTATTGCTTCATCATGTGGGATTCCTAAGCCGAAACTGCCATGCTTTGAGAGTGGCAAAGAGAGTGATTTTGCTCTTTTCAAAATGGAATTAGACAGTCTTTTAAATGGCCATCCCTATCTAACTGAACAGTACAAATACCAAGTGCTGCTTGGATGTTTGAAATTTTCTGGTGCACACAAATTGGCCAAAGCGTATATGCATTGCCCAAATCCATATTCGATTTCCCTGCAAGCGTTGAAAGAGAAATATGGTCAACCAAGGCAGCTAGTTCAGAGTGAAATAGGAACAATACTTAATGCTTCACCTATAAAATTTGGGGATGCTGAAGCATTTGAGGACTTTGCCCTTTCAGTACATTCATTGGTTGGTATGCTTCAGGCTTTGGAAGGAGAAGGTGGTTACGAATTGAGGTTTGGATCACATGTGGATCGGCTTTTGAGCAAGTTGCCCCCTAGTTATCGTGATGGATTTGTGGAATATTGCTTTTCTCAAGGAATATTACAGTCCAATGCAGACTGTACCTACACACTGCAGGACCTTTCAGTCTGGCTACAAACCAAGTCCCGTGCTAAACGCATTTCGGAACAAGCTGCTGCCCTGTATCGGGGGGAGACATTGAAGCATGGCAGAAAGGAGAATACACTCTCAGTCCGGAGAACAGAGCCTACCAACACAATTTATTATAATGCTGAGCCAGTTGCATTTCCACCGAATCCTCAGTCCTCTCCTTCACTTAAAACGTCCAATGAAAAGCTCAAACCTTATTGCCCATTCTGCAATAACAAGGAGCACTATTTGAATGCCTGCACAGACTTCAAGAAATTAAGTGCTGAACAGGTTGCCAACTGGATAAGAGATGACGAGCGTTGTTGGAAATGTGGCCGTACACACCCCTGACTCTTGTACGCTGAAGAAGCCATGCAACACATGTAAGGAACTCCACCTTACGATTCTGCATGATACTGTTATGCAGAGAAGAGGTCAGAGTGTACTCATGACTGTAGTCAAGCCTGATGCCATATACATTGACCGGAACAGACGTCCACATCAAGTGCTACTTAAAGTCGTGAAGATTCTAGTACACTATGCTGGGCGTTCAGTTGAGACCTTTGCTGTTCTAGATGATGGATCGGAAAGGACCATTATCATGACTTTGGCAGTCAGCACATTAAAGCTACCCCAAACCCCGGAGGTAATGACTCTTAGAACAGTCCGTCAAGATATTGTCCGGATTCCTGGTAATGCAGTGAACTTTGAAGTCTCTTCGGTGAACGAACCCAACAAGAAATATACTATTCAATGGGCCTTCTCTGCAAACAGTCTGTGCTTGTCAGAATACTCATACCCTATTAATGAGTTAAAGAAACGTTACCTGCATCTCCGCGATGTACCATTACCCCAAATAGACCGGGCCTGTCCTTTGCTTCTGATAGGCTCAGATTTTCCCCAACTGGTGATGCCGATTCAACCAGTAAATTTTGGTCCACCAAATGCACCTGTTGCAGTCCGCACTGCTTTGGGATGGACACTACAAGGGCCTGCAGGTCTAATCCAAGGACAGGGACAAGATGAAAAATGTATAATGATGAATGTCTCATCCCCCACAACTGAACTGATAAGAAATGTAGAGCGGCTTTGGCAGACCGACACTTTACCCTATCTGAATCTGCAGCAGGTGACCCAGTCCAAGCAAGACCAACAAGCCCTGGACTTGCTTGAAACAAGGACTGTGAGAGTTGAGGTCAATGGGGTCAAAAGATATGCCACCCCATTATTGAGACATTCCAGAACTCCATGCTTTCCAGAAGCTATGCTTCCCCACCTCAGACGTGTAGAAAGGTGTCTTCTGAAAGATCAATATTTGGCTGACTTACATACACTGCACATCCAGAAGCTTGTGGATGCATGCCATGTCAAAATTCTGACTGAAAAAGAAATAAAGTCACATGAAGAGGCTTGGTATATACCACATCATATGGTGCAGCATAATGGTAAATACAGGCTTGTATTCAACTGCTCCTATCAGAGGGACGGACTGGCCTTAAATGATCATCTGTTTGCAGGTCCAGCTTTGGGACCCTCATTATTGGGTGTTCTTCTTCGATTTCGCCAGCATATAGTTGCCATATCTGGTGACATCAAGGCTATGTTTCATCAGATACGTTTGCTACCTTCTGACAGGTCATTACTGAGGTTTATATGGAGGAATATGGACCGTGATAAGTTACCAAGTGTTTATGAATGGCAAGTCTTACCTTTCGGCACAACCTGTAGCCCTTGTTGTGCAACATATGCATTGAGAAAGCATGCTCAGGACAATCAGGAAGGCTATGAAGAGGTGTGGAATTGTGTCAATGAAGCTTTTTATGTGGATAACTGTCTGTACAGCCTACCGTGTATAGAAAGTGCCAAGCAGCTAGTAGATAAATTGCGTCAACATCTTTCTGAGGGTGGCTTTGAAATTAGGCAGTGGGCCAGCAATTTCGCATCAGTCATTCAACATCTCCCAGATGAGGCCAGATCAGAGAATTCTGTACTGTGGCTTTCACAGCATGGCGAAGAGCCAATAGAGCCAACACTGGGTCTCCGCTGGAACTGTGCCATGGACAGTCTTGGTTACAGATGTTGCCCAATTGAATGCATTGAGCCAACTAAACGGAACATTTATAAGGTACTTGCCAGCCAGTATGACCCACTGGGGTTTCTCACTCCCTTTACAGCACGAGCCAAGGTTCTGGTACAAGAAATTTGGAAGACTGAAATTGGTTGGGATGATCACATTACCCCTGACATCCTTGTGCAACGATGGCATACCTGGGTAGAGGAGCTAGGCAGTATAAAGCATGTAATCTTGCCTCGCTGCTACATCCCACCATGTGCTGATACTCCCGGGGCTAAGAGAGACTTACATGTATTCTGTGATGCCTCCGAGCGATTATATGGGTCTGTTGCTTATCTACGTACTGAAGATGAAAAGGGGGGAATACATGTTAGCTTTGTGATGGCTAGGTCCAGGGTAGCCCCCAAACGGCAAATCTCAATGCCTCGTCTAGAGCTTTGTGCTGCTTTAACTGGTGCTCAGTTAGCGCATCTACTTACCACAGAGCTGAGCTTGCCTATAGGGCAGGTACTCTTGTGGAGTGATTCCACTACAGTATTGACCTGGCTGAAATCCGAATCCTGTCGGTATAAAGTGTTTGTAGGCACCAGAGTAGCGGAAATACAGAACTTAACCAATTTAGACAACTGGAATTACATAACAACCAAAGATAATCTAGCTGATGACATTACCCGGGGAAAGACCCTAAAGGAGCTTAGTGAGTTAAACAGATGGAGGAATGGACCTTCCTTTCTCAAACAGAATATTAACGAATGGCCATGTTCCTTGATTACCGCCCACCTGAGGACTCCACCGAAATGAGGAATGCCACCTTTTGTGGAAGTCTTGTAATGGAGCAGCACACTAGACTTCCAGATCCCAGTTTTTTCCAGTCTTGGAATGATTTAGTTAAGGCTACCATCCAGGATCTTCATGGGGCGGCTGATGGGAATTCAAGTGCTTATTCCTCAGCAGAAACCTGGAGGGAGACGGAAGTTGAACTCCTAAGAAGAGCTCAACAGAGCAATTTCCCTGTAGAAGTCAAGAATCTTCAATCAGGAGTGGAAATACCTCTAAGCAGTCGCTTGAGGACATTATCACCAGAATTCGACCATACAGTGGGTCTCATTCGAGTTGGTGGCTGACTAAGAAGAATAGAGGGTTTTAATGAGGAAGGCATCCATCCTATTGTACTGGACCCAAGTCACCCAATAACTAAACTGCTCATTCAGAACTATGATGAAAAACTTCTGCACCCAGGCCCTGAGCGGGTGTTTGCGGAGGAAAGACGAAAATATTGGATATTAAGGGGTCGCGAGGCTATCAGACGACATCAGCACCAATGTAGGGAATGCCAGCGTTGGCGTGCCACCACTCAGGCTCCAAAGATGGTGGATCTACCTCCAGCACGACTACGGCTATTTAAGCCACCCTTTTGGTCCACAGGGGTTGATTGCTTTGGTCCCTTTACGGTGAAAATTGGGCGGAGGACGGAAAACGTTGGGGAATTATATTCAAATGTATGACTACTCGTTGTGTTCATTTAGATTTAATTGAAAATTTAGACACTGATGCATTTCTCATGGCTTTCCGTCGGTTTGTGTCAAGAAGAGGCCAGCCTGCTGAACTTCTGTCTGACAGAGGTACAAATTTTCGAGGAGGAGAAGCTGAGTTAAAGGAAGCTATTACTGCCATGGCACCTTCCTTGCAGGAGCAACTTGCTAAGCAACAAGTGAAATTTCAGTTCAACCCACCAAGTAGTCCACATTTTGGAGGGACCTGGGAACGGGAAATCAGGTCAGTGAAGAGTGCCTTACGAGTAGTTCTTGGAACCAATGTTGTGACTGAGGCCGTATTAGCTACCGTTCTTATAGAAGTTGAAGGTATTTTGAACTCCAAACCCTTGGGTTATGTATCCTCAGATGTGGCAGATCCTGACCCAATAACACCGAATCTGTTGCTCATGGGGCGGCGAGATGCTTCACTACCACAGGTAGTTTACCCTCCAGATGATTTGCTGGGACGACGGCGATGGCGTCACAGTCAGATTTTAGCTGATCACTTCTGGAGTAATTTTGTCAAGAATTACTTACCTGGTCTACAGCTCCGTCAGAAATGGCAGACTGAATGTGATGAGTTGAAGGTTGGAGAGGTAGTCATGATTATTGACGCGCAACTCCCAAGAGCATCATGGCAAAGCGGTACAATCATTGAAACCTACCCAGGACCTGATGGTCGCATACGTACAGTTAAGATTCAGGTGAAGGATCGAGTGTATGTCCGACCCACAGTAAAATTAGTCAGGCTTCCAGCTGTTGAAGACTGTGATGGATATAGACCAGATGGGTGATGGTGACTTTCTTCTTGAAGTACAAATTTGTGCTAACAAATTTGGGGGAGGCTATGTCAGAAAGTCCATTGTCAGGTTGAATTGCGACCTCTAATGGCAATATATTAGAAACACTTGTAAAACTTTTCTTACATATTTCCGGGTGAAAGTTCAGGCTTTGCACGTCTTTTGTTCCTTTGTTTACTTGCTGCACGTTGTGAGAATAGTTTGTCCTTTTCTCTTATCAATTGAGCCATTAATGCTGTGCGTCCTTGCGGAAATGTAAGTTTATCATAGATAATTTTATATAAAGAGGTTCAAATGTTTGTTAATCTTACACGTTCAGAGTATTTAAAATGTGTACTTGTACGTAACATTGTAACTTAGTGTATGTATTTGATTTGTTTACAGACCACAGCAACAGGAATTAAAGTACTTTCAGAGTTCAGATTGTGTTTGAGATTAATCCTTATCTCGATATTGGAAAGGGGAGTTTACAAACAAAGTTGTATCACCGTGGAGTCCATAGCGGCACCTCCCGTGACCAGACATCTGATCGTGTCTACAGTCGTTTGGACTTTATCTCACCTGCATTTCTTATACCAGCCTGTCGTACCGAGACCAGCTCTCATTTTTAGTACCTATGTTTTTAAAAACTTTTTTTGGGATCTGGATGTGTTATATTGTTATGTTAGTTGAGTTTTTATTTTCCCTTTAATTGTCTACCATTACATTGGTTTTATTCTTAATTAGGGGTATTGTTGAGAAAATCATATCATGGGTAGAAAAAACAGCGACAGACATCAAGGTAACTGGTTTTTGTTTTTTATTAAAGTGTGACTAATTGGAGAGAGAATTGCTCAGAGAACATGGTGATTTACACATTTTCTTTCCTCTAGAATCTTCCAAGACAATCTGGAGTAATTGACTGTGGATCTTTATGCTGATGGTAAGAACTGACTTTAAAATTACATTCTATGTAAGAATTTATTACCGAGGAGATAAAAGATTAACAATGTTCTGTGCTCTTTTTACCTGGTACTCGATCCTCAATGTGAATTCTCAAGTGTAAGTATTTATAATGTGAAGTGTACAATTCAAACAAATAAATTGTGATTGTATTGAAGCTTTTAGAAATGTATTTTTCTTAATAGCTTGACATGCCTCGTTTGCAGAAGTGGTGATCTGTAATGTTGTTTGAAAAGTTTGCACTTGAATTGTAGGATATTACTTGTTAAGATTAATTTGAATTTAACATTATGTCTGGAAATAATAATAATAATAATAAATCCTTTTATTTATGTACATTGCTATATTTATCATTTTTATATTTGTGTTGTTTTAGGCATGGAAAAGTGTTTGCCAAGTAGACTGAAGAGGCCAAGGAACTTCTAAGTGGGGATGCTGAACCTGTCTACTATCAAAATAGAAGACAGAAAGAAATCACCCAGGTTTGTGAAACCACATATAGAGGAAACCGACTTGATTTTATTGCTAACTTATTTAAATTTGAAAACCCAATTCTTACTTTTTTTTTTAAGTTGCATTTTTTGAGAGAGCACAATATTGAAACAGGTCAGCGACTACAACATACTGCAAAGTAGGACCTAATGGAATAAAAGGAATGGTGCTATACTGAGAATGTGCCTACAGATTCACTGAATGCCTATGCAAAATGTTTACATCAGTGTTGAAAGAAAATCACCTTTTATAACACTCTTTTCACATACTGGCATTCCCAGAATGTTTATCAAATTACAAAAAATAAAATAAATATCAGCAAGTCTCTAATCTGCTTGATCTGCACAAGGTCACGGGGGGAGCAGGAGACAATCATAGCTAACATATGGCACAAGGCCCAAACAAACCCTGGACTGGGCACCAGGCCATCATAGGGCAAACACACACACCATCTACATGCTAGAGCCAATTTAGTATCACCAGTCCATCTAACCTGCATGTCTTTGGACTGTAGAAGGAAACTGGAGCACCCTTCAGGAAACTCACACAGACACAGGGAGAACATGCAAACTCCACACAGGGAAGACCCAGAACATGAACCCAGGCCTTCTTAGGCACTGTGTTGCCCCTGAGGAATATTACAGTCTGATGCAGACCGCACCTACACACTGTATAGTTCCAGACTAAACACATTTCAAAACAGGCTGCTGTCCTGTATCGAGGAGAAACACTGAAGAATGGCAGAAAGGATAATTCTTCATCAACCAGGAAGAAGGGCCCTACCACCAGCATTTATTATAATGCTAAGCCATTTGTGAGCAGCCAGAATCCTCAGTCTTCTCCTTCACCAAAGAAGTCCAATGAAAAGCTTAAAACTTCTATATTAACAGAAAACATTATTTGTGTGTCCATGCAAACTTCAAGATATTAAGTACTGATGGGTTTCTATTTGGATAAGAGATAATTGATTTTTCATTGTTCTTTGCAGTTCTGGCTGCTTTTTTTTATATATAATCCACCAAGTCACCTGACCATGGGGGGCTTTACAAAGGGCAAGGACATAATCAGTGCCAGCGTATGACCCACACGTACTGGGAATTTCTTGTTCGTGGGGAACAATTGGAAGCCACAGTCTCCATCACGAATGGGGTTCAACGGCTTAATCACGCCGGGTAGACACACGTTGATTCTTTCAGTGTAGCGCGCGTGCAGTACCGGACATACAAGTGCATCACAGACCTGTTAATGCTCATTCTCGCGTGGCTGAAAGCCACTTGTCCCTCTAAGAATTTGGACACCGACCGCTGTTGGGTCGTGTAACTATTTAGCAGGCGGGAGTCTTGTTCGTTTTCGGTAATAACCAGACAAATCGCTCCACCAACTAAGAACTGCCATGCACCACCACCCACAGAATCGAGAAAGAGCTATCAATCTGTCAATCCTGTCCGTGTCTGGGCTGGGTGAGGTTTCCTGCGTTGAGTCAAATGAAGCGAAAGGCTCCACACCTGGTGGTGCCCTTCCGTCAATTCCTTTAAGTTTCAGCTTTGTAACCATACTCCCCCCAAAGACTTTGGTTTCCCGGTTGGCTGCCCGGTGGGTCATGGGAATGACGCCGCCGGATCGCCTGTTGCGGGGCCTGCATTGGTGAAGCAGGTGAGACGGTAATGAAACAGAGGCACAGGGCTTATTGGTTTTTAAAGACTGCTTCCTTCATTGGGTTTTAACCAATGCACAGAACAAACCAACACACAATCGTCCGTGCGGCGTTCAAGGTGGAACGGGAGGAGAGGAGAAGGACATCCACTCCGCTCCCTCCGTCATGCTAGTCTGCTGATTTCTCGTTTAGTATACACTGCCTGCTCATGTGCCCACCTCCAACTCGTAACTCAAGTCGTTGTCGTCTCTGCACAGTTCAGATGCACCTGTGACTCACGTAGACTTTTCATTGCTCTGTGTAGTTTTGGCTGCCTTTCTGTATATAACCCACCAAGACACCCGACCACGGTGGGAGGGGGGTGTGTACAAAGTGCAGGAGTATCTAAGAAGACACATGTTTGTCGCGGATGCGAATTGTTGTATGTAGGGTGTAAAACAGTTTGCTATAGTGTACGCGGTCGTGCGTCGTAACCGAAAACTTGTTTCTTAAAGACTACTCACTTCATTGTGTTTTAACCTCAGCTGTAAAGGAACGTTTTAAGGATCCCATGGGATACCCCTCGCAAACAGTTTTACACGCCGCATATGGCGATTCACCTCCACGAGAAATATGCCTCTATTAACAGTCAACGTGGGTAGGAGCTGCATGTGACCTCTACGACAGACGAATATAAATGACGCCGGTTTTTCTGTGTCGTCGTGTCCAAGTTGGTGGGCGTGGCTCTGTGAGTTGTCGTCGTGTCCAATGGTCTTGGAGTTGGTGGGCGTGGCTCTCACTTGTCGGCGGCTTAGTGAATCCATGCCCCTTTCGGCGTGCTTTACATGGTTGTCTGGTCTTAGTGAATTATATATATATATAGATATTCTTCTATTTGATATTACTATATAGTAGTACATACCATGTTGATTTTATATTTTTATACTTTGCACTTTGATCTATAGTAATTAAAATAATAAAAAGGTAATAAATGTGAGTTGGATTTGTACTTTCTTATTCATGGGGTTTATCAAGGCTATTGATGTTGCTGTTTAATAATTAGAACAACTGTGGCAAAAACAACACATAGTTTGGTTATTAAGTGGCATATAACCAAAGAAGCTGCACTTTTATGTATGTTGTGATGATACCCGCAAGTTTGTTAGAGCTGTGAATAGTCAATCCCTACATACAGAATCTTATGCAAAATATTATGGAGTGAATGGCAACTGGCACCACTTGAGACTTTGTCTGGATAGGATCGCTATGTGTGTGTGTTAATCTTCTAGGACAAGATCAGATGACCCCAATAAAGGTTCCTGGTAAGTCTCACTAACTTCATAATAAAACAGAAAGAAAATTTCAATGTGTCAATATTTAGGGGTTAACACCTCCCAACAATATAAAAAAATGATATACTCCAAAATGTCAAAAAATACTTTGATGGATTTTATTGACACTTGGTGATGCCATAGAAAAAAGGAAATTAGTCAACACGCTTTTTTGATTTTTTTATTTGTCAATAAGTTTTTTCATAAGCTGTTCAACCCTGTTCTCAAACCTACTACAGATAATGCAGTAGCTGAACACAGCTTACCAGGAACCGTCTGCCAGAAATCAGTGTTTGATTTATGTGTCCTCTGGAAAGATACATGCAAAGTAAATATTTTCTCTCTTAAAAGGTATGGTTTCAGATATAAAAAAAAGATATTTTCATCTGTGATTTACAGTCTACAGTCCTTTCAGTTCTTTGCCTCTGTGTATACATTGCTATAGACAGAATAAAAAGATTTTTTTGATCTTGAGATAAAAACTGAATATTGAAATACTGCTGTATGTATATATATATATATATATATATATATATATATATATATATATATATATATATATACAGTGGAACCTCGAGATATGATCACCTTGGTATACGAGAAATTCAAGATAAGAGGAAAGTATGAGCGAAACATTCGGATCTAAATACGAGCATTGGCTCACATAAAGAACCACGAGCCAGGCTGTGGCTATGCGTGAGGCATTTACCGATCTGCCTCGACTCGGGGATTCACCCAAGCTGACACTGCAAGCCCGTCAGCTCACTCAGTGTTTCTTGTTCTCCCGTAGTGTGAGGATCTACGCATTTGTGCGCTTGTGATTTCATTGTTTCGCGTGTTAAGCGTATCCAAAAATATCGCGGACATGCAGACGGAGAATAGGAGAGGATTGCCCTCAAGAGGAGAGAGAGAGAGAGAGAGGCGCGCGTTGAGCAAGATGAAGAGAGAAAGACGCGCACGAGAGAGAAGGACCATCAGCTCAGTTATGATGATCACATGACGCTCAGCAGACAAAGTGTATCCATACTACTTGTATTGCAAGACATTACTCATTTTATTAAGTCAAAATTAATTAAAAAATTTCGCTCGTCTCGCAAATCACTCGTAAACCAAGTTACTTGCAAACCGAGGTTCCACTTTTATATATTATTTATCAGTGTTATTTGTTAGAAAAAATTGATTTTTATGTTGATATTTTTGGGGGTGCGGAACGGATTAACTGGATTTCCATTATTTTCAATGGGGAAGTTTGTTCTAGATATGAGAAATTCGCTATACGAGCTCAGTGCTGGGACGAATTAAACTCGTATCTCGAGGTTCCATTGTATATATATTGTAAAAAGGAAGAGACTCGACTCACGTAAAAAAGTATGGGGCTGACACCCGTATAATATTCCTAGCTGCAAAGGTTTGTTTTTTCATTCAACAGAGTAGTTGATTGTAGAGAGTCCAAGACAGAACTGATGAAGGTTGGAAAAGATGGCAGTTTTAAATGGTCAGACAGGAAGTGATGTATGTTAACAGGAAGTGATGTAGGTTGACTGGAAGTGATGTTTCTCTAACATCAGCCTTGGAGCCGGGACAAGAAGTGATGTTCTTCTGGGCACCAGAACTAGAAGTAATGTTCTTCTGGGCGCCAGAACCGGAAGTGATATTCTTCTGGGCGCTGGAACCGGAAGTGACATTCTTGATTCAGATAGGTTTTCACGCAGCTGGTCTGTAGAGATAGCAGGAAAAGGTATAATGGACCCCACCCTCCCCTGGCCTGGCGTGGAATTACCTTTACTTGGTCCACATAATGTCCCCCTATTCGCACGAGTGTGACAATATATATATATACTAGCAAAATACCCGCGCTTCGCAGCGGAGAAGTAGTGTGTTAAAGAAGTTATGAAAATGAAAAGCAAACATTTTAAAAATAACGTAAGATGATTGTTAATGTCATTGATATTGAGTGTTGTTGTCATATCCATCCATCCATTTTCTAACCCGCTGAATCCGAATACAGGGTCACGGGGGTCTGCTGGAGCCAATCCCAGCCAACACAGGGCACAAGGCAGGAACCAATCCTGGGCAGGGTGCCAACCCACCGCAGGACACACACAAACACACCCACACACCAAGCACACACTAGGGCCAATTTAGAATCGCCAATCCACCTAACCTGCATGTCTTTGGATTGTGGGAGGAAACCGAGGCCGGAGGAAACCCACGCAGACACGGGAGAACATGCAAACTCCACGCAGGGAGGACCCGGGAAGCGAACCCGGGTCTCCTAACTGCGAGGCAGCAGCGCTACCACTGCGCCACCGTGCCGCCCTGTTGTCATATCTATCTATTTATATATATCTGTATATATATATTTATATATATCTGTATATATATATATCTGTATATATCTGTATATATATATATATATATATATATATATAGCAAAATACCTGCGATTGGCAGCGAGAAGTAAAAAGAAAAGGAAACATTTTAATAATAACGTAACATGATTGACAATGTAATTGTTTTGTCATTGTCATGAGTGTTGCTGGCATATATATATAAATATATATATATATATATATACACACATCTATACACATATATATACACAGTTATATATATATATACATATATACACATACTGTATATATACACATACTGTATATATACATACTGTATATACACATATACATATCTACATATATACTGTATATACACATTTATATATACAAATCTACATATATATATCCACATATATATATATATTAGGGGTGGGACTCGATTAAAAAATTAATCCAATTAATTAGAGGCTGTGTAAGAATTAATCTTGATTAATCGTATGTAATCGACACGTAAATTTGCCCCAAATCGCAAATGGTTTTTTTTAATTTAAAAGTGTTTTAGTGGGCGACAGAATCAAATAATAGACATGTACATGAATATTGTAAACTGAAGCTGTTTTAATTTCTGAAAAAAAGCCTTTAAACTGCATTTGAATTCAAAACAGAAACAAAAATATCATCCCTGGTTAAAATTGGGCAGACTTAAAAATAAAGTGGTAGTTTAAGTACTTTAAGTAGATTTTCAGAATAGTATTGTCTTTAAATAATAATAACCAAAATTTCAACATAAAGTGCAGTTTTTCTTCTGAAAAAAATAAGTCAGAAACATAAAAGGTAATTTGACCAACTTAATCTTTAAACTCTGAGTAACCTTAGCCAAAATTATTTTGTACATTAGGCTAAAACAGTGAGATCATTGAACATTTTGTAATTAGATGTAATTAGAATTACTAACGGTCACGGAAGTCCAATGATCCCCAGTAAGAGCCACAAAGTCCGCTTTCTGTAATGCATCTAATTTTGCTTGCTTTTCAGTGTGCACAAAACCATGCTTTTATCAAGGCTTCGCTCGGGAAGTCGAAATGATCAGTCGTAGGAACGCGCTTTATTCCAACTCTAACATTTTTGTAGCTGTGATGTGTGCATCAGTGTAATGGATGTACCAGGAAATCATGCATTGACAAAAGTTCCCGTTTGCTTGGAATTGAAAGTGTGATTAAATGCGTTATTTTTAACGCGTTATGGAGTACATGCATCGAAGCTTCTCAGCTGTGCTTGTGCTAATAAAGGGAAACATTTTAAAAATAACGTAACATGATTCTGCGTTAACCGAATATTTTTTCATACGTCCCAAACCAAGGAGATGCGAAGGTAAAATGAATCAGTAGCGTACATACTCAGTGCATCCCTCTCGAATCGAACCTCAATGTCGGCATTAGAGGCTTAAGACTCTACAATTGAGCCACAGAATGTGGCTTGTCTATGCGAGAGTATGTACTGTAGATAGGGGTATATATATACATTTAAATATATACCCGCGTATCGCAGTGGAGAAGTAGAAGTTATGAAAAAGAAAAGGGAACATTTTAAAAATAACGTAACATGATTGTCAATATACAGTAATTGTTTTGTGAGTGTTATTGAATGTTGCTGTCATCAAGGATTTGATTATCATTATTTCTTTCAATCAGGGTCGTATTTGTACGATGTGTTGTGTTCAAGTTACATTCCGTGTTTGTCAATCGCTGTAAAGATGACAGGTTTCATTCATCGATTCGTTTCTTACTGCATCAATAAACAGCTCGCCTTCTTCTTTATCTGAGACCTGACACACTGCATGCACGGGTTTTTTACACTGTCTTCCTTTAGCGGACATTGACTTTTTCCACCGTGTGCTTTGTTTCCACAGTAGCTGCATTTATGAATATGCTTATCAGACGCTTCATATTTTTTGCTGCCTTTTCAATTGTGTAATTCGGTTTTTGTTCAGCGCTCTTTGGAACTGTTGCTTTTTATCTGTGCACTGCGTCAGTTCACGTGAGCCACTCGGTGTACTTGCATCGAAGGTTCCCAGCTGTGCTGGTGCCATCTCGTGCTATGTCCATGGCTTTATTTAATGTTACCTTAGTCCTGGCACTTAAAACTTTCTCTCGCAGTTTCGCTGAGTTTGTGTCAAACACCACCCTGACCATCTCATCTTCCTCTCCATAAGCACAGTCCTTCACCCGTGAATATTTACCCGTGGCAGTTTGCTATTGGATTGCCGCTGACGGACGGCCTTCTATGGGCAGGCACTAAATTACAAACGCCAGCGGCAGCCTGTCTATGAACTTAATTTAAAGTGTAGGTTTACATCGTGCTTTGTTTCCGAAGTAGCAGAACTCGCTTCTTATTGTTTCGCTGCCTTCTCAATTATATAATGCATGTTTTCTTGAGCGCATTTTTGAGGTCTTCCTGGTTTTCTATGTACTGCGTGATTACGTGGGAGGCGTGATGATGTCACACGAAACTCCGCCCCCACGGCGTTGAAGCTCATCTCCATTACAGTAAATGGAGAAAAGCTGCTTCCAGTTATGACCATTACGCGTAGAATTTCGATATAAAACCTGCCCAACTTTTGTAAGGAAGCTGTAAGGAATCAACCTGCCAAATTTCAGCCTTCCACCCACACGGAAAGTTGGAGAATTAGTGATGAGTCAGTGAGTGAGTGAGTGAGTGAGTGAGTGAGTGAGTGAGTGAGTGAGTGAGTGAGTGAGGGCTTTGCCTTTTATTAGTATAGATATACGACTAGGAACAAGCTGAAGGCACCAAGTGAAGGTGATTAGCCGCCAGGCCAGGGGGTGGCAGGGTTCTCTTAACCTTTGTCTGTTATTTCTGCAGATCAAATATGGGAAAACCTGCCTGACCTGACATCACTTCCTGTTCCGGCACCCAGACTGACGTCACTTCCTGTTCCGGCACCCAGACTGACGTCACTTCTGGGTTACAAGATATAAAAAACTCTATCTTGGCTAACTCGAGCAGTTCAGGGTGGAACTCAAAGAAGCAACATTGCTGAATCAATATAATCCTTTTGCAGCTAGGAACAATATACGGGTGGCTGCCCCAAACCTTTTTAAGAGTGTTGAGACTTGTTCTTTTACAGTGGCGTAGTCGGCAGGATGGCGTCCTGGTGGAATAGGAAGCTGAACCAACAGTATGTCTTAACACATCATCATGGACCACCAAAACATATCAGGTAGGAGAGTACCGTTCTTGTGTTGCCGAGCTGGGGTCTGACGGTGTGTGTCGGGGGGATCTGGAGTATGTTCTGACCCAGTTCTCCTTAAAGAGAACCTGGGAGCGTAGGCAGAAGACCTACAGACAAGGGCCAGGTTCTGAAAGGAACACAGCGGAGACCTATTATGGGCTTCCAAGGATGGGGACCGACCCTAAGAAACCCACAAAGAAAAATTTCTTTGGAATAGGTGGGGGTGCCCTGGATCATCAGGTGAGGGAAATACTGAACTGGAATACAATATCTATTTAAATAGATATACATACTGCTCAAAAATATTAAAGGAAAACTTTTTAATCCATCAAGTCAGTGAAACTTGTGGGCTATTGATCTGGTCAGTTAAGTAGCAGAGGAGGTTGTTAATCAATATCAGCTGCATTGGTGTTAATGAAATTAAGAACAGGTGCACTAGAGTGGCAAAAATGAGATGACCCCGAAAACTAGAATGAATGGTCTAACAGATGGAGGCCACTGACATTTTTCCCTCCTCATCTGTTTCTTCACTAGTTTTGCATTTGACTACGGTCAATGTCGCTACTGGTAGCATTAGGCGATACCTAGACCTTACAGAGGTGGCACAGGTAGTCCTACTTCTCCAGGAGGGCACATCAATATGTGCCTCCCATTGCCAGAAAGTCCAGGAGACAGGCAGTTACTCTAGGAGAGCTGGACAGGGCCGTAGAAGGTCCTTAAACCATCGGCAAGACCAGAGGAGGAAAAGGATAAGCACCACCAGACTCCTGCACAATGACCTTCAGCAGGCCACTGGTGTGAATGTCTCTGACCAAACAATCAGAAACAGATAACATGAGGATGTCCTGAGGGCCCGTCGTCCTCTAGTGGGCCCTGTGCTCACTGCCTGGCACCATGGAGCTCGATTGGCATTTGTATAGAATACCAGAATTGGCAGGTCCACCACTGGCACCCTGTGCTTTTCACAGATGAGAGCAGGTTCACCTTCAGCACATGTGACAGATGTGAAAAGGTCTGGAGAAGCCGTAGAAAACATTATGCTGCCTATAACATTGTTACGTATGACCAGTATGGTGGTGAGTCAGTGATGGTCTGGGGAGGCATATCCATGGAGGGACACACAGACTTCTACACACTAGACAATGGCACCTTCACTACCATTAGGTATTAGAATGAAATCCTTGGACCCATTGTCAGACCCTGCACTGATGAAGTGGGTCCTGGGTTCCTCCTGGTGCATAACAATGCCTGGCCTCATGTGGCGAGAGTATGCAGGCAGTTCCTGGAGGATGAAGAAATTGATACCATTGACTGGCCCCCACGCTCACTCACCTGACCTCAATCCAATAGAACACCTCTGGGACATTATGTTTCAGTCCATCCGATGCCACCAGGTTGCACCTCAGACTGTCCAGGAGCTTAGTGATGCCCTATTCCAGATCTGGGAGCAGTTCCCCCAGGATACCATCCGTTTTCTCCTTAGGAGCATGCCTCACCTGACGTTGTCAGGCTTGCATACAAGCACGTGTGGGCCATACAAACTACTGAGTACGATTTGGAGTTGCTGCAATGAAATTTCGGCAAATCGGATTAGTCTGCCTGCCACATCATTTTTTTCACTTTGATTTTTGGGGTGTCTTTCAATTCAGCCCTCTGTAACTTGATCATTTTCATTTCCATCAAACGATGTGGCATCCTTTTGTTCCTAAAACATTACCCAGTCCATATCAGTACAGATATCCAGCAGGATTTTTTCCCATTGAGATTTGAGGTGTTTTCAAAGTGGTCCTTTAATTTTTTTTAAAAAATAGAACCATATTTGCAAATGTTGCCAAGTGTTGCGTTTTTTTTCCCCTAATGTAAAATTTAGATTATTTCCTTCAAATTTTAAAACCATCCCAGAAAGAAATGCTTTTGCTTGTTTCACTGTACACAAAGGAATCTCATTGATTTGGTAATCAAGAGTATAGAACTTTGTTTAGGTCACTTGATAGACGGTGTTTCTAACAAGGTTTTTAATTATGCAGTTGGCCTGTTCACATTCCCGTGGCCCTGTGCTCGGATTCAACGGGTTGGAGAATGGATGGATGTTCACATTCCTATGGCCTTTCTAAATTTATATGGTGACAGCATGTATCATCTTCTGTTCCCATGGGGTTTTTTATTGGTGGAATTGGTCTTAAGGCCTTTCGAGAGTTTTGGTTTGGGGGTGTTTGTCAAGTTCCATTCCTATTACTGTTTTGAAAAGACTGACCTGTTGGTCCTTTTTTAGACTTTGTAAAGATATTGTGCAGGGTTTGTTTTTAGTTAGCTGATAGTGCCTATGTTTTTAAAAACTTTTTTTGGGATCTGGATGTGTTATATTGTAATGTTAGTTGAGTTTTCATTTTCCCGTTTAATTGTCTACCATTACATTGGTTTTATTCTTAATTAGGGGTATTGTTGAGAAAATCATATCGTGGGTAGAAAAAACAGCGACAGACATCAAGGTAACTGGTTTTTGTTTTTTATTAAAGTGTGACTAATTGGAGAGAGAATTGCTCAGAGAACATGGTGATTTACACATTTTCTTTCCTCTAGAATCTTCCAAGACAATCTGGAGTAATTGACTGTGGATCTTTATGCTGATGGTAAGAACTGACTTTAAAATTACATTCTATGTAAGAATTTATTACCGAGGAGATAAAAGATTAACAATGTTCTGTGCTCTTTTTACCTGGTACTCGATCCTCAATGTGAATTCTCAAGTGTAAGTATTTATAATGTGAAGTGTACAATTCAAACAAATAAATTGTGATTGTATTTAAGCTTTTAGAAATGTATTTTTCTTAATAGCTTGACATGCCTCGTTTGCAGAAGTGGTGATCTGTAATGTTGTTTGAAAAGTTTGCACTTGAATTGTAGGATATTACTTGTTAAGATTAATTTGAATTTAACATTATGTCTGGAAATAATAATAATAATAATAAATCCTTTTATTTATGTACATTGCTATATTTATCATTTTTATATTTGTGTTGTTTTAGGCATGGAAAAGTGTTTGCCAAGTAGACTGAAGAGGCCAAGGAACTTCTAAGTGGGGATGCTGAACCTGTCTACTATCAAAATAGAAGACAGAAAGAAATCACCCAGGTTTGTGAAACCACATATAGAGGAAACCGACTTGATTTTATTGCTAACTTATTTAAATTTGAAAACCCAATTCTTACTTTTTTTTTTAAGTTGCATTTTTTGAGAGAGCACAATATTGAAACAGGTCAGCGACTACAACATACTGCAAAGTAGGACCTAATGGAATAAAAGGAATGGTGCTATACTGAGAATGTGCCTACAGATTCACTGAATGCCTATGCAAAATGTTTACATCAGTGTTGAAAGAAAATCACCTTTTATAACACTCTTTTCACATACTGGCATTCTCAGAATGTTTATCAAAATACTAAAAATAAAATGAATATCAGCAAGTCTCAAATCTGCTTGACCTGCACAAGGTCACGGGGGGAGCAGGAGACAATTATAGCTAACATATGGCACAAGGCCCAAACAAACCCTGGACTGGGCACCAGGCCATCATAGGGCAAACACACACACCATCTACATGCTAGAGCCAATTTAGTATCACTAGTCCATCTAACCTGCATGTCTTTGGACTGTAGGAGGAACCTCACACAGACACAGGGAGAACATGCAAACTCCACACAGGGAAGACCCAGAACATGAACCAAGGCCTTCTTAGGCACTGTGCTGCCCCTGAGGAATATTACAGTCTGATGCAGACCGCACCTACACACTGTATAGTTCCAGACTAAACACATTTCAAAACAGGCTGCTGTCCTGTATCGAGGAGAAACACTGAAGAATGGCAGAAAGGATAATTCTTCATCAACCAGGAAGAAGGGCCCTACCACGAGCATTTATTATAATGCTAAGCCATTTGTGAGCAGCCAGAATCCTTAGTCCTCTCTTCACCAAAGAAGTCCAATGAAAAGCTTAAAACTTCTATATTAACAGAAAACATTATTTGTGTGTCCATGCAAACTTCAAGAAATTAAGTACTGATGGGTTTCTATTTGGATAAGAGATAATGAGCATTGCTGAAAATGTGGCTGTTTCCACACCCCGACTCCTGTACGATAAAGAAGTCATGTAACACATGAAAAGAGCTCCACCTTATGATTTTACATGATACAGTTGTGCAGAGAGGAAGTGAGAGTGTTCTCATTACTTTAGTAAAGCCTGATGCTATATACATTGACCGGGACAATGTCCACACCTTTAAGTACTTCTTAAAGTTGTGAAGGTTCTAGTGCACCATGCTGGGAAATCAACTGAGACCTTTGCTGTCCTGGATGATTGGTCAGAGAGGACCAGTATCATGACTGCAGTATTCAGTAGTGCATTAAAGTTACCACAAAGCCTAGAAGTAATGACTCCTAGAGTAGTCCGTCAGGACATTCATGTTCCAGGAGAGTGTGAATTTTCCCCACTAAATGAATCCAAGAAAAAGTTTGCAACTCAGCAGGCGTTCACTGCCAACAGTCTATGCCTGGAGAAATACTCACACCATATTGATGAGCTAAAGAAGCTCTACCTGCATATCTGGGACTTACCATTGCCTCCAATACATCAGGTATATCCTCTGTTTCGAATGGACTTAAATTTTTCCCATCTGGTGGTGCCAATTCAGCCAGTAAATACTGGCCCATCTGATACACCAGTTGCTGCCCACACTGTTTTGTGATGAACACTAATACAGGGACAAGATGAAAGGTGTATACAGATGAATGTCTCATCCCCCATGACTGAAATGATGAGAAGTGTGGAGCAACTCTGGCAGGTAGACACTTTACCCTGTTTGAACCCACAGCAGGTGACCTGGTCCAGGCAAGAACAGCAAGTCCTGGACTTGCTTGAAACAAAGACAATGTGAGTTAAGGTCAATGGAGTCAAAAAATATGCCGCTGTATTACTGAGATGTCCTGGGAGTCCACGCTTTCAGGCATCTCCAGAAGAACTGCTTCCCCACCACAGATGGGTTGAAATGTGCCTCCTGAAAGATCAAGAGATAGCCAACTTGTACAGTATATGCAGCTCATCCAGAAGCTTGTGGACACAGGTCATGTTAGGATTCTATCTGAGAAGAAAATAAAAGTACCTGAAGAGACTTAGTGCATACTACATCACATTCCATCCATCCATCCATTATCCAACCCGCTATATCCTAACTACAGGGTCATGGGCGTCTGCTGGAGCCAATCATCCTTTCTTCTCACTCTGTTTGTGACACTTCGAGTGCCCCATCGGCTCCTGGAAGAGTGTAAATCTTTGCGAATGAGTGTGATCGGCACCATCGAAGCAAAACTTTCTTTGTAAATTGCGTTTCAAGACTACTTACTGTCCCTTAGGGTGAGTTTAGGTCACTAAAACCCTGCAACATTTAAGGTTGCTTTTGTGATGAATTCTTTCAAGACAATGGAGTGTTTACATCTAAGAAGATGTACCGACCTCTTCATATTAAGTTTTGGACTTTGGAATTGTTTGGACTTTCTGCCCGTTAAGCACGGAAGGGCAGCGTCCACATTTCTCAGAATAATTTTTCTCTTAAATCACAGGCATGTAGCGCAGGGTTGTCAGGCAGAAATTTGCAGGATTGCATAGAAAATGTAATTTCTATACCACAGCGGTCATGCAGCGCCTTTCACAAGGGATCTGCTACCGAGAGATGATCCAAATACATTTAAGTTGCTGTTAGTGCTACTTACCTGTTGTGTTATAGCACCTTTAAAATGTACTTTACCCGAAAGCACTCCAGTACTGCTCAATGTATCTTTACTTCTTACATGTTAATGTTTTACTGTTTACTATTTTATATACTACATTGTATTATTTTCCCTTGCACTCAGTGAACGAAGCCACTAGGTAAGCTAGTTTAAAATAATTCTTTGTTTTGGTATATTTCTTGGACATTTTTGTAAGGTGTCCTTGAGTGCCTTGAAAGGCGCCAATTAGTATAGTAGTACTAGCAGTAGTAGTAGTATTTTGGTTTGGATGCAGAACTGAGAGGACACGATAGCTTTGAAGTTTAAAAAATGCTGAATACACAGACCGCAAAACTACCGAGTCCACTGGTTGGAGAGCAGGAGCTAAAAGCAATTGAAATCGACACGAGAGGAGTGTAATATAGGCGTGAGAACACCGGCAAAATCAGAGGAGTGGCTCCAGAAGAGGGCGGCAATTTACGGGTCTCATATAGTCTGAAGCGCTCGGATCTGTCAGAGTCCTAAAATTGTCCTGACTGCAGCTGGATACTTTTCCGTTATTCTCAGAGTCAATTATGGATATAGTGTACACGCTAATTCTTACTGTGACCGTCCTGGGTCTACTCTTCATATTGTTCCGGAGAGACTCTGCTTGTCGTGGCAAGATGCCACCCGGTCCGATTCCGCTACCTCTGATCGGTAACCTTTTGCAGCTGAACAGCAGCGCTCCTTACGAGAGTCTCCTAAAGGCAGGGAGTGCATAAATTGAATTATATATATATATATATATACAGCCCATCAATGCCGGATTAATAACCATGTCCCGTGATTTTTTTTGTAGCTAAGCGAGACGTACGGACCCGTGATGACGGTGCACCTGGGTGGGCTGCGGGTCGTGGTTCTGGTCGGCTACGAGACGGTGGAAGAAGCGCTGGTGCAACACGCTGAGGCGTTCGCAGGTAGACCGAAGCTGCCACTGTTTCATGCGGTATCCAGCGGATTCGGTAAGTGTTTTTAATCCAGTGTGAGATTCGATGTGAATTAAATTATAAATGTTGCAAAGTGTAACGCCTAATAATTAGCGCAGTTTATCGTACAGCTGTCGGCAGTCTTTGGGTGTTGTGCTGCACTTTGCAGACCTCGAGAATGAAGTGGGTAGTTTATGGGTATTTCACCGATGGCTTAGAATGGAGATGCATAGCTGGGCGTCAGAATGTTTTCATTTGATCTCCCGTTAGCCTCAAATGGCCAATAATATCCACAGCACCATAGGTCACCGCAGTTGTAGACCAGCAGTTTCAGGATTGACTTCGTATTGTTTGGTTTGATGTACTGTTTTTCCTTCTCATTTTTATCGCTTAATTTTTGAACGGGTCCTTGACCCGACGCTACTTTCCGGGCTTTGCCGAGACCCGCAGAAACCTTAAGAAAGTAATTTTACGAAGTCAGTCCTGAAACTGCGGTGATTTTACTTCTGGGTCTACAACCGCGGGTCTACTGGCACTAATCCATATCCTCAGTTTTTGTTTGTTTATTTTGTTTTAATGCTGCCTTCACCTGCTATCGGACAGAATGGAGTGTCGCGCAAGTGTCATTCGAAGTGGAAGCTTCCCAGCTTGGCAGTTCAAGAAACCAAAGCTTACCTGAATTCTCCGAGTTGTGACGTAACACATACCTTTCATCTTAGACAAAATAAATAAATAAATAAACGGTCAGGTAGAACTTGCGTTTTTTTAAACAAACTAGATTTCCAAACTGTAGACATGATTTTTTTTTTTTAATTAACTGGATTAAAAATGTCCATCCATTCTCCAACCCGCTATATCCTAACACAGGGTCACGGGGTCTGCTGGAGGCAATCCCAGTCAACGCAGGGCCCAAGGCAGGAACAAATCCCGGGCAGGGTGCCAGCCTACTGCCGTTACCCAATGTAGTCTCTTAAAAATAGTTTGTTTGAATTTCTTGTTAAGATATAATTTTGACATAAATAAACTTACAGGTAAACCATCAGATTCCATAAACAAGTGTTACTGTCATAGACTTTAATTTATAAACATAATTTTTCATCACATTCCTACCATATGTGGAACAATAAGGATACTAAATGCAACCCCAAATCAGAAAAAGTTGGGACAATATGGAAAGTGCAAAAAATAAAAAATGCAGTGATTCTTAAATTTATTTTGACTTTTATTTCGCTGCAGACAGTATGAAGTCAAGATATTTCCTGTTTTGTCAGATCAACTTCATTTTGTTTGTTAATATACCTCTACCTCCTAGCGCTCCGCTTTCCTCCCACAGTCCAAAGACATGCAGGTTAGGTGGATTGGAGATTCTAAATTGGCCCTAGTGTGTGCTTGGTGTTTTTGTGTGTGTCCTGCGGTGGGTTGGCACCCTGCCCGGGATTGGTTCCTGCCTTGTGCCCTGTGTTGGCTGGGATTGCTCCAGCAGACCCCTGTGACCCTGTGTTCGGATTCAGCGGGTTGGAAAATGGATGGATGGAAATACCTCTATTCCTGCATTTTAGGCCTGCAAACAATTTCCAAAAAAAAGCTGGGATGGTAAAACATTCACCACTTTGTACTTTTGCACTTCCTTAAAAGACGTTGTGGCACTGAGGATACCAAGCGATGAGGCGTATCAGGTGTTGTTATCTCCTATTCTTTCTGCAAACATGTTTTATGATGTACATCAGTATTGGGTTGTCCTTTTCACATTTTTTGTTTCAAAATTCCCCTCACATTCTCTGACTTGGGGGCAGGTGAGTCCAGTGCCTAGACCCTCTTCTTCCGTAGCCATGCCTTTGTAATGTGCAGAATGTGGTTTTACATCATCTTGTTGAAAAACACATGGATGTTCTTGGAAAAGATGTCATCTTGAAGGCAGCATGTGTTACTCTAAAATCTCGATGTACCTTTCTCCATTAATGCTGCCATCACTGAAAAATATACTACCTTTGCCAAGGGCACTGGCATAACCCCATGCCATGACACACCCTGGCTTTTGGACTTGTTATGGATAACAGTCTGGATGGTCCTTTTCATATTTGGTGCAGAGCACATTTAATCCATTTCTTCCAGAAAAGATCTGGAATACTGTTTGTTTGACCTCCACTGTGTGATGGTCTGGAGATGCCTCCAAGATCAGAGAAGTCCACGCCTTTTCTGGACAACATAACATAAAGCTTCTTTTTTGCACAGTTAAAGTTTTAAGTGGCATTTGTGAATGTTACTCCATTTTGTAGTGCTTGACAAATGTTTGCCAAAGTCATCCCTTGTAGTCCCACGTGCTTATATCAGCTATTGATGAGTGACAGTTCTTTATGCAGTGCCGTCTAAGGGATTGGAGATCACGGGTGCCCTTTACAAACTGAAATTCCTCCAAATTCCTTGAATTGTTTAGTGATACTATGCACTGTAGAGGGAGAAATGCAAATCCCTTCCAAACTCTCTTTAAAGAACATTGTTTTTGAACATTTTAATAATTTTCTCACGCATCTGTTGACAAATGGGAGATCCTCTGCCCATCTTTGCTCCTCAAAGACTCAGCTTTTCATTGATACCAAATCATGATTACAGTCACCTGTCTGAAATCACATTATTATTTAATTGTTTTTTTTTCCTCATTACTGGCCTGAATTTGCCCCTGTCCCAACTTGTTTTGAATGAAATGCAGGAATGGATGTATATTAACAAATGAAATGAAGTTGACCAGACAAAACATGAAATATCTTGAGATCATACGTTTTCGCAATGAAATAAAAGTCAAAGTAAAATTAAGAATCAGAATTTATTTAAATTTTCCTTGCTGTCCAATTTTGACAAACTACAGGCAAAAGAAAACTTCATGTCCTTTCTTACACTGAAAGATGAGATTATATTTGAAAATAACCACATTTATATTTTCCTAGATATCTCCCCTGTAACAGCTGCTAAATGCTCCAGACACTATAACATTAAGCAGCACCTAAGCTGTGCTTATATTAGATACAGGCTCTTGTACTCTGCCAAATTGAAAGTGAGAATTGAACGTAGGCAGAGTGATGACTCTGAGGTTAGGGATCTGTTCTGGCAATCGGAAGGTTGCTTGTTCGAATCCCATAGACTCCAGAAAAGGCTCTACTCTTTTGGCCCCTTGCGCAAGGCCCTTAACCTGGGTATGACGTTAATCTGCATCCAGTCCTACAATCAGGTCCTCCAATTTACAGGGAAAACCTGGGGGTTGGTGACAGGATTGTCACTCCAGCCCCTGCAAAAAACCTCACATTATCCCAGTGTGGTGCTGAGGTGTCACCCATTTTATGGCTGCACTTGGATCTCAATCCGCGTGGTTTGCCAAGGGGTGGGTGCGGCAACGTGCCGTGATTAGCACATGCTCCCAACCTCTCTCTCTGTCAGTTTTACATTTTTAGTTTTCTAAATGAAGCATATAAAGAACTAGGAAAACTGATTCTAACATCCTTACCATATTCTGGCAAGGCAAAGAATATTCTACTTGTAACTTGGGATATTTGTTAATATGACATTTCCCATAACTACACATTCTACAGTATTTGCTTTTTTGCTTTTATCAAGGCTTCTGTCGGGTAGTCTTTTGAAACGAAATTTTCCTCAAATCAGTCCTAGCAACGCGCTTTCTTCCGACTCTAATATTTTTGTGGCTCTGATGTGTGCATCAATGTAATCGGTGTACCAGGAAATCATGCATTGACAGAAGTTCCATTTGCTTGGAATACAAAGTGTGATTAAATGCATTATTTTTTAACGCGTTATGGAGCACATGCATCAAAGCTTCTCAGCTGTGCTTGTGCTAAGTAAAGGAAACATTTTAAAAATAACGTAACACGATTGTCAATGTAACCTTTTGTAAGTAGTGCCTGGAGGATTCAGAGTGTGGAGAAACTCTAGAGACAGCGTGTGTATTATCTTGTGGATTTTTCTGTGAGTATTTGGTGGCAGCGTCACAAAGTTGCTTCCGCAAGACTGCGTTAGCTGCGGAGCTCAGCTCAGAGCGAAATGAGGTGAATGGGAGGGGAGTTGATGACATGACTCCCCCACCCGCCTTTACTGTCAATCCCCCCACAAACACAGTCTCTCAGAATTTGCATAAGCACAGCCCTTTACCAGCAATTTTAACTTAGTTACAAAGTGATCAAAACTCTCGTTTATATCCTGCGTCCTCTCATTAAACTTGTGTTCCGCATTAGCCGTGGGCATGAGAAACACCAGCGGCAGCTTGTCTATGAACTTAATTTAAAGTTTAGGTTTACACCTTGCTTTCTTTCCGAAGTAGCAGCACTCATGAATATGGTTGTATGTGTCAGTCACTCGCTTCTTATTGTTTCGCTGCCTTCTCAATTGTATAATGCATATTTTCTTCAGCGCTTTTTGGAGCTCTTCCTTGTTTTCTACGTACTGCGTTGACAGTCAGTTCACGTGATTACGTGGGAGGCGTGATGATGTCACATGAAACTCCACCCCCCACGGCCATCAAGCTCAACTCCATTACAGTATATGGAGAAAAATAGCTTCCCGTTTTGACCATTGCGCATAGAATTTATCTATCCTTAGATGTCTCTACAGGAATACTCTAGGAAACTCTGAAGGCATTTTTATGAGGACAGATTATTGCGCATCTCTCCCACAAAAATAAAATAGAAACAAAGAAGGCATCAGAGTTAATCAGTGAAATTACCAGAATAGATCATGAGCACATGAGGTTCCCTAATTAGGCACTTCACAATCAAAATTCAACCTTCTGACCACAAAAGAAATGGAACAACTCATTTTTATTTAACAACATCAGTACTATGAACATGGAAAGAAGGCTAATAAGATTTTAGCTCAATTAATCCACAAGCAGGAAGTTGCAATGCAATAACAGTAACAACAACAAAGACAGAGATAAAATTATTGACCATATAAATATAATGCACACATTTAGAGACTACCCTAAGTCTTTATATTCTACTCAGTTTAGATAAGACAAGACACAATTTATTGCAATTTTTGATGCATTACAGATACCACAACTAAATACTCTCAGTGCAGAGGAATTGGATAAACCTCTGACATTCTCAGAATTACTAGACGCTATACACTCACTTCAGAGTGGGAAAGCAGCAGGCCCGGATGGCTACCCTGCCAAATTTTATTAAAAAAAAAAAAAAAATTAACTCCCCTTTTATTACCAACATTTGTAGAACCCAGAGACATAAAAAATGTACCTCAAACGTTTCGCTTCCTAAAAAAAATAAGGACTTTTTACAATATGCATCATACATGCATGTTAAGATACATTCCAAAATTCTAGCTAGAAGGAATGAGAAAGTAATATCACATAACCAAACATGATTTACTAAAGGCATACACCTAGCTTTCAATCTCTGACGCCTGTTTAATATGATATATTCACACATAAATCTAACACCCAAGAGATCTTATTATCTCTGGATGCAGAAAAAGCTTTCAATATGGTTGAATGGGACTACCAGTTCACTACATTGCATAAATTTGGGTTTGGCAAATACATATGGGCGGCACGGTGGCGCAGTGGTAGCGCTGCTGCCCCGCAGTAAGGAGACCTGTGTGTTCGCTTGCCGGGTCCTCCCTGCGTGGAGTTTGCATGTTCTCCCCGTGTCTGCGTGGGTTTCCTCCGGCGCCCGGTTTCCTCCCACAATCCAAAGACATGCAGGTTAGGTGGATTGGCGATTCTAAATTAGCCCTAGTGTGTGCTTGGTGTGTGGGTGTGTTTGTGTGTGTCCTGCAGTGGGTTGGCACCCTGCCCAGGATTGGTTCCTGCCTTGTGCCCTGTGTTGGCTGGGATTGGCTCCAGCAGACCCCCGTGACCCTGTATTCGGATTCAGCGGGTTAGAAAATGGATGGATGGATGGAAATACATATGCGCATGGATCAAACTACTGTATACTAATCCAGAACCTTCAGTTTGTATTAACAACATTATAATAATAATAATAATAATAATAATACATTTTATTTGAAAGCGCCTTTCAGAACACTCAAGGACACTGTACACAGTAAAAATAATAATAAAAGTAAGAAAATAAAAAGCAGGCAAAAGAGCAGGTAATTTACAAGATCATAAAACATAAAAACAGTTCCAAGATAGGAAAATGGAGAAAGTTATGTGGGATAAGCTATTTTGAATAGGTGAGTTTTTAGTCTAGACTTAAAAAGAGAGAAAGAGGTGATGTTTCTTATTTCAGGAGGTAGGGAATTCCAAAGTCGAGGAGCAGAGCAACTGAAAGCCCTGCTCCCCATAGCGGCAAGACGGGGGACAGGGACAGAGAGAGAAAGAGAAGAAGAGGATCTGAGACACCGAGATGGGATGATGATCTGTACCAAATCAGAGAGATATGGAGGAGAGAGATGATGAATAGCCTTAAATGTATACAGAAGTATTTTAAAATTAATGCAATATTTGACCGGAAGCCAATGGAGCTGCTGGAGAACAGGGGTGATGTGGTGAATAGAAGGGGTCCTGGTGATAATACGGGCAGCAGAGTTCTGAACATTATTATTATTATTATTATTATTATTATTATTATTATCTCAGGCTACTTCAGCCAAGAACATTTTTAATCTCAATATGCATCAGATATGAAAGGGATTTTCAGAGAAGGACTTGAACAGAAAATATCACAGTATGCAGCAGTTCTAAAAGCATTAGCAGATTTTCAGAAGATATCTGTACTCAAAATGAATTTGAATAAAAGTGTGCTTTTTCCAGTGAACTCTCTAGCATATAATATTAGACTGTTCACCTTCCCATTTATCTTAGCGGAACACTTTAAATAGCTAGCGGTAACTATAACAAGTAAATATAAAGTTTTTTTTCAACAAAATTTCACTGTTTGCATGGAAAAAATGAAGATGTGAATAGATCATCCACCATTCATCTCACATTAGCAGGGAGAATCAACATTATTAAGATGAATATCCTTCCCAAGCTGATGCTTCTATTTCAAACCATTCCTAATATACATTAACAAATATATTTTTAAAAAAATTGATTCAATCATAACCTTATTTATTTGAAATTTGAAACATCTACACATCCAAAGGGTGAATCTGCAATGACCTAAAGCAGAAGGGGGAATGGCATTATCTAATTTTGAATTTTACATCTGGCCGGCAAATATACAGGCCATAAAGACCTGGACATTGACACAAATTGATGAACATATACAAGCGTATTGTACAATGGTATAAATACTTGCAGTACCTCTCTATAGTCTCTGCTCTGTGCTTTAGTAAATATAAAATATCATCAATACACTAATAATCCAATTGCCCTTCATTCACTCAGAATATGGAAGCACTTTAAAACAGAGCAGCTCTTATCTGTTGCACTTCTACATGACAACCATGTTTTTCTACCCTATCAAACATACACAATATTTAATAATTGGAAAATGTCTGGGATTAAAATAGTTAGATACTTGTACATTGTGGTGGACGGCCAGGGCCCTTGTCCAGCTGGGACGCCTGTATACTGGATAGGCCAGGGGAGAGAGGGTCTTCAGGGTTTTATCTCCCCCAGGGGGATAGAGGGCAGCCCCCCCTGGGTTGCTACAGCACCACAGATTCCCACATGGTGTGCTTTCAGCTGGAATTTGCTACAACCCTGTTGGGTTCCATGGGTACCACCAGGGGTTGCTGCAGAGCCTGCACCACCCTTGTACGTTGGGTTTCCGCCATGCCCAGAAGTGCTGCTGGAAGAAGATTACAGGACACCTGGAGCACTTCTGGGCACCCTATAAAAGTAGCCAGAGTTGGGAGGTGGAGAACAATGCTTGTGGAAGGAGGAGTGCAGACGGACAAGTGGCAGAAGAGAGAGAGAGAAAGGAAGAAAGTCTTTCTGATTATTGTGCTTGCTGGACTGTGCTGTTTAAGGTGGGAAATGAGGGAAAAACGATTCCCACAGCTGAATAAAAGCATGTTGTGTGCTGGAGTGGGCCACATGTTTTGGGCCTGCACCAAATTAACATCATTCTGGACCAAAATCTTTAAATGCCTTTCAGACAGCCTTGGTGTCACAATCGATCCTAACCCACTAACCGCTGTGTTTGATGTGAAGTGGAGAAGGACAAACAAACTGTATTTGTCTTTACGTCACTGCTAGCATGTAGACTTATCTTGCTCAACTGGAAGAATCCTAATCCACGGCTTTTAAGTCAGAGGGTAATTGATGTCCTGTATTATTTGAAAATGGAAAAAAAAAATCAAATTCTCACTTTTTGGTGTCTGTTCAAAACATTTTTAAAATGTGGCAGGATCTAATCAATAACATTTTAGAATAAACTTCTATATCAGGGAAAAGCATACTCCTCCTTCTGTCCTTGCTGCTTCAAAGATTTATTTTGCTGGCTGTCTCTCCTCACTTTCTTTTGGGTGGGAGTTGAATTTTAATAATAATTCATAATTATTTACATTTATATAGATTTTTGGTTCTGTTAAGTTTGATTTGATTATATGGAGTGTTATTTGCTTTTAATAAAATTTAAAAAAAAAAAAATATTTGCATTTTCCATACCATCGCAACTTTTTCTGATTTGGGAGAACAGAAAAAAAAAAAAAAACTCCAGAGGGCTAGAAACAAAAAAAAAAAAATGTGTAGGGGCTCCAAGGCCATGAGACCACCCAGCCCTCAGTGGGCACTCTATCTAATATCAATGCTCTAAATCAGCTCTCCTGGTTTACAGAATTCACGTGACAGAATTTGATGATGGTGGTCATGTGGACTTCTGGCCTTCATTCAATCCAGCAATGCAGGGACAACATGGTGCCCTGATAAGCTGGTGGTGGTGCTGATCACCACCACAGAAAACTGGGAAAAAGAACAGCAGAGAAAAGTATGAAAAAGTATAGATTGCAGATCTATGATAAAAATGATAATTCAATGTATATACAGAATATCAGAGTTGCACTAAAATGAAGCTCTGAGAAAGCCATGTTAAAGTAATGAGTTTTAGCAGTCTCTTAAAGTGCTCCATTGTATTAGCCTGGCGAATATTCCAGATTTTAGGTGCATAACAGCACAAGGCCACCTCACCACTTCTTTTAAGTTCAGCTCTTGCAGACACTCATTTGAAGATCTAAGGTTACGATTTGGAGTGTAAAGTGAAAGGCATTTCGAAATATAGGCTGGAGCAGATTATTTAAGGCTTCGTAAAACATAAGCAGCATTTTAAAGTAAATTCTAAATGGCACAGGTAACCAGTGTAGTGGCATCAAACTGGAGAGATTTCACAAAAGATGTGAAAACTACCCAGGCACTATAATATAAATGCTGTAAGATATTTAGTCAGCGTTGATGAAAACGCCCTTTCATAAAAATGATATTAAATGTTTCAAAATGTACATTAAATACAGTAATTGCATCATAAATTGAATTACTGGTAAGTAACAAAGAATAAATTGATTAATTGGAGTGCTATGGGTGTAGCTGCACGAAAACGGCCAAGAATGGATTTTCATTTTGGTTTAATCTCATTTTACTATATTCAGACTACTATATAATTAATAATATTAAGATCTATTGAGAACTTAATTCAAGTGTTTTCAGAATTTGTTGCTTTCTGTTTTGTTCAACTATGCTCTGCATTTAAATGTGTATATATTCTGGCCTTTTACACAGAATTATGCTATACAGGAATAAATTGACTTGATATGGAAATTGTTTTCATGTTTTTATATGGCAAACTTCCTCTTTAAAAAAGAAAAATTAGGTTCTTAAACTGATTACAGTATATTACTCTGTACACAGTGCTGAGAAAGAACAAGCAATAGAGTTGCAACCCCATAACAATAGCATCAATAAATGACCAGTGAAGAAAAGCAGCAGGCCCTGATGGCTACCCTGCAGAGTTTTACAAGAAATTCTCCGCTCAGCTAGCTCCCCTCCTATTAGCAACATTTACAGAAGCCAGAGATAAGCAATCTCTTCCACAAACCTTTCGCCAAGCACTAATCACTGTCTTTCCAAAACAAAATAAGGACTTATTACAATGTGCATCATACAGACCAATTTCACTTCTGAATAACGACGTTAAAATACTCTCTAAAATCATAGCTAGAAGGATGGAGAAAGTGCTCCCTCAATAATATCACAAGACCAAACTGGATTTATTAGGGGCCGACACTTATCTTCAAATCTTCGACGCCTGTTTAATGTAATATACTCACCAACTAAATCAAACACCCCAGAAATATTATTATCATTGGATGCAGAAAAAGCATTCGACATGATTGAATGGAAATACCTTTTACTATTTTGGAGAAGTTTGGGTTTGGCCCGGACATTTGTGCATGGATTAAATTACTGTATACTAACCCAGAAGCTTCAGTTTGCATCAATAACATTTGCTCAGACTACTTTAAACTAGAACGTGGCACAAGACAAGGATGCCCTTTGTCACCACTGCTGTTTGCAATTGCCATTGAACCACTGGCAATACATTGTCGAAATACTGATCAGATAAAGGGGATTAGCAGAGAAGGACTGGAACAGAAAATCTCATTATATGCAGATGACATGGTACTGTATATATCGGACCCAGAAAATTCTGTGCCTGCAGTCTTAGCAGCACTCACAGAATTTCAAAAGCTCTCTGGTCTCAGAATTAATCTGAATAAAAGTGTACTCTTTCCGTGAATTCGCAAGCATATAATATTAGATTAGACACCCTTCCTTTTATCATTGCAGAACAGTTTAAATACCTCGGGGTAAACATCACAAGTAAACATAAAGCTCTTTATCAACAAAATTTCGTCGTCTGTATGGAAAAAATTAAACAAGACTTGCATAGATGGTCAACCCTTCATCTCACACTAGCTGGAAGAATTAACACTGTTAAGATGAATATTCTTCCTAAGCTCCTTTTTTTATTTCAAAACATACCAATATACATTAATAAATCGTTCTTTAAGCAATTAGATTCAACAATAACCTCATTTATTTGGAATTCTAAACATCCACGCATCAAAAGAGCGACCCTACAAAGACAAAAGGCAGAAGGTGGCATGGCTCTACCTAACTTCCAGTTTTATTACTGGGGCAAATATACAGTCGATAAGAACCTGGACACAAATAGAAGAACATACACAGGCATGGACCGCAATAGAAGTAAAATCCTGCAGTACTTCTTTGTATTCCTTGCTTTGTGCTCCAATAAACACACGCTATCGGCAATACACTAATAACCCAATTGTGCTACACTCACTTAGAATCTGGAACCAATGTAGAAAGCATTTTAAGACGGAGAAGCTTCTTTCTGTGGCACCCTGCAAAAGAACCACCTCTTTCAACCCTCACAAACATATGCAGTTTTTAATATCTGGAAAAAATTTGGAATTAACTTGCTTAGAGATCTTTATATAGACAACGTCTTTGCATCCTATGAACAATTACGTTCCAAATTTAACATTCCAGCTACAAATTTCTTTCACTATCTTCAAATCAGGAACTTTGTTAAACAGAACCTTCCAGATTTTCCTCATCTTGCACCCTCATCCACGCTGGAAAAATTATTGCTCAATTTCAAGGAGTTAGACTCCATCTCTACAATATATAAAATCCTTTTACAATCCCTTCCTTTCAAAGATCCAAGAGGACACTGGGAAAATGACCTCTCAATTAATATATCAGAAAAGGAGTGGAAAGTAGCAATGCAGAGAATTCACTCAAGCTCCATATGCAAAGCATACAATTATACAACTCAAAATTATATATCGAGCACATCTGTCTCGACTAAAACTCTCCAAAATGTTTCCAGGGCATGATCCAACCTGCGAACGTTGCAACCAAGCCCCAGCCTCACTAGGTCACATGTTCTGGGCCTGCTCCAAATTAACATTATTCTGGACAAAAATTTTAATTACCTCTCAGACAGTCTTGGACTCACAATCCCTCCTAACCCATTAACAGCTGTGTTTGGGGTTCTTCCAGAGGGTCTTAAAGTGGAGAAAGACAAACAAATTGTGATTGCATTCACTACACTGTTGGCACGCAGACTTATTCTGATAAACTGGAAGAACCCAAACTCTCCTCTTTAAGTCAGTGGGAAACTGATGTGTTATATTATTTAAAATTGGAAAAAATCAAATACTCAGTTAGAGGATCTGTGCAGACTTTTTTCAAAACATGGCAGGATCTAATCAGTAATATTTTGAAATGATTTTATAAAGCACAGAGAATTTGTTGATTTAGGTATTTTTAAAAGCCTTAAATTTTACACCGTTTGGCTTGCTCTCTCTCTCAAGGGTGGGGATCGATCTGTTCTTAGCATAATTCTTTTTTTTTTTTTTGTAAAAACTTGATTGCTATGTATTGATTGTAATAAAATTAATAAATAAATTAAAAAAAAAAAAAAAAAATAAAAAATAAATGACCAGTGAAGGCTGAGTGTGGAGATGTGGCTGTTAAAAGTGACCTTACCGTGGTCTGCGTGTGCACGGGTGTTAGATCTTATTTGAGTCTGCAATCTGCTATCTGCTGTGACTAGTAAGCCATCAGAGGAAAATTAAGAGCAATATATCCTGAGAATGTTATCAAGTGTACTGTATACGTATGTTCACCTGAAGCTGTTCGGCATATATAACTCCTGAGAAGAACAGTAGGTGCACTTGGACTACAGGTGGAGTATGCTATAAAATAAGCAGTACATATTAAAGTTATAGTTAATTTACAGTGATCACTGTAAAAGGAAGAGACTCGACATACGTAGAAAAAGGTTTGGGGCAGCTACCTGTATAATATTCCTAGCTGCAAAGGATTCTTTAAGTTCAAATTGAGATGTTGATAGTACGGAGTCCAAAACAGAACTGATCAAGGTTGGAAAAAGATGGAGGTTTTATGTGGTCATACAGGAAGTGATGTAGGGTGACCGGAAGTGATGTTTTCTTGGCATTAGTCTTGGCGACAGAACTGGGAGTGACGTTCTTCTGGGCGCCAGAACCAGAAGTGACGTTCTTGGTTCAGATAGGTTTTCCCACGGCTGGTCTGAAGAGATAATAGCAGAAGGTTTAGTGCACTCTGACTCCTGCTGCCTGGCGTAGAATTACCTTTACTTGGTCCACACAACGTCCTCCTACTCGCACGTGTTTGACATCACATGCATATGCGCTGTATATTTTTAATCACAGATTTGGAATGACAGCAAACTGTCTTTTTACACAATCATGTTCAGTTTGTTAATTTCTACTGAATCAAGCTTAGCTGACTTTTGACTGCTGCACACTTAGTTTTAAAGATTATTGGCTCTCTCTTGTAGGGTTGATCAACTCCAATGGAGACGACTGGAGAGAAGTACGCAGGTTTTCACTCACCACTCTGCGGGATTTTGGTATGGGAAAGCACAGCATTGAAGAATATATACAAGAAGAGGCTCAGCACCTGGTGGAAAATCTACGAAAAACTAAAGGTACGACTTGGAGAAGTTTCATTGTTCAAAAAAAGTTATTAGGAATGAGTGTAACATGTTTAACACTGTCTGAAAATAAATAATAAACAAATTGTGAATACTCTTTAAATTGGATTAGATAAACTTTGTTAATCTCAAGGGAAAAGTCAGATTAACAGAGCAGTGGAAAAATAAAAAACAAAGATACACATTCACAGGACAAATAATACAAGCAATCACTCGATTGATATTTCTGCTTTAATAGTAATTTCTCTTAATAGAAACTACGGGGCTTAGCCCCCTGCTCGCTTCGCTCGCCAACCCTCGGGCCGTCGCTACGCGTTAGCCACTTTGCGGTTCAACCACTTGCATATGGGCATGCAGATGTACAATTTAAACAGATTATTTTCATGGGAATTGTTACATATGCATAATAGAACTAACTATTTTATATTACAGTCAGTAATTAACCGTATTAAAAAATAGTAAAATGTAATAATATTTCATGTTGCATTAGAGTTATTTGTTGCATTATACGATTTTGTTCTGTTTGGATTTGAAATTAACACGCAAATACTTTTTAAACTTACACTTTTACTGTAAAACTTCAGTAAAAAAATATTTTTTGAATTAAATTTTCGTCAGCATCGCATTGAATTTTGATTCTTTGTTTGGACTTACATCATGACAACGCAACGTACAGTATAACTCCCCGTGAGTGAATTTTGTTTCTTTCTATCTAATAAATAAACCAACTTTTTCGAATGATTTTCTCTGTGATTTATTAATTGTCTTTGCAAAAGCTATTCTACCAGGAAACTGTTAATGTTTTAATATAAATGGCATATCAAGATCTCCTTTGGTGTCTAATGTTATCCACGGGAGATGTATTACATCACCTTTCTTGGATACATCCTTCTTTCAACAGTAATTCGGGCAGTGGAAGACGGACGGTGTTAATGGTTGTAAATATTCTTCGGGACATTGTAAGTTGTTGTTTTCATCTTCCACACGATCACCACCAATTATTTTAGCATAGTCTATTGATACGCGTTCAACCAATTTGCCATGTAACTGATCAACAATTTTCGCATTAATTCATTTGACTTCATCATTTCTCGGTGCTAGGATTGCCAGTGTACTCATTTTTTCTGTTGATAACCCTTCGTGATGAAATTCTTCAAAAAGATTTGGACATAATGAGTCGTCTTTTATTGGGAACTTAAAGTGAGGAAAACGTAAAAATTTAGAAGAGCTAAGAGAGCAGGAACTGTATTTGTCAAAAGCATTCACACGGATGAGAGGTGAGAGGGCTGTGTACGTGGTTGAATATGGTTGAGAGGAGGGCATGACTTGAAAAAATCTCATGGCCAAAGTTTCGTCTCACGGGAAATTATCTCTTTGAAAAAGTCTCGTCTCAGGATTTCCTTTTATAATAGAGAGATAATATTGGTGTTCACAGACATCACTTTAGGTCTCTTTATTATTACAGGAGACTGCATCATCAGTGTTATGAGATAATGTTATTAATATGAAATTTCTCTGCCTCTTATGGACTTTGGTAAATGTCAACCATCAAGAAACAATAAAAGTTCCAAATGTCATCCTCTGTCATACTCTTTCTACTATATTGTGAATAGCAATTCATCGTACACTAAAAACAATTGCATCTAGTTTCATTGTGGCTTACTGTATCTTTATCACACTTTGTAATGATAAGCAGCTGTGCAATAATGTTGACTTCTTCAAAAATGTAAGGTTTATTTTTGACAAATTGTAGTGTCACCTGTTCATTTCAGTTATTGTCACGTGTACACTGTGTAATGAAATTTCTGTTTGCACATTTGACCAACAGGAAGCAAGCTGCTGATGTCTTAGTCCAATGGCAAGAATCTTGCTCCATTGGTTATGCAAAACATAACATCACATAATAATAGGTAGTTGTGAGCAAAGCAGCTGAGATCCCTTTTGCATGCTGTTTCACAAAATTGAAGCTAAACATCTTCCATCCATCCATTTTCCAACCCACTGACTACGAACACAGGGTCACGGGGGTCTGCTGGAGCCAATCCCAGGGCACAAGGCAGGAATCCAATCCGGGAAGGGTGCCAACCCACCGCAGGACACACACAAACACACCAATGTAGAATCGCCAATCCACCTAACCTGCATGTCTTTGGACTGTGGGAGGAAACCCACGCAGACATGGGGAGAACATGCAAACTCCACGCAGGGAGGACCCGGGAAGCGAACCCGAGTCTCCTAACTGTGAGGCAGCAGCGCTACCACTGTGCCACCGTGCCGCCCACTAAACATCTTTCTGCTTGCAATTTGACAAAATGCAAAGCTCACCACTAAGGTGGTTTTGGAAAAAGTATTTTGAATATCCAAATGAAGAAACATACCTTTTTATGGCTTTGGCATCACTTCTGAGAAATGCTCTGGTCCAAAAAAGGATTCAAAACTGTCTTTTGGAAATTTGTAATGGCTCAAATACAACCTACGAGAAGATGTACTCTTTGAGAAAAGCTATAGTCCGGTAAGGAAATTAAATTTTTATCCAAATTAGATGGCAAGAAAGCACAGCAGTCTTAGATGAGATGCCACTTTGGCCTTGTGCACACTGGTGTCCTCCCATCAGCCCCAGAACACTCCTGCAGCATGATGGGAATTGTAGTCTCTGTATCGGCACTGATTTTAGGGTTGCCCCCTCTCCATTACAATCCCACTCCTCAATATGTCATATACCCTGTGTTTATAAGTTGTATCAGTGATCACACACATGCAACATTTGGTGAGCTCAGTCTTTTTTTGCATGACTGATGAACAAACAAATTGTTTATGATTTTATTTACATAGATAAGAAAGGCTCTTTTGCTGTCACCTAATAAAATGGAAGAGACCAGGCATGTTTAACCTTGTCCTACAACGTATTCAACATATATTGGTAACAAATTAGTGACTTGGTCAGGGGCTCCACACACAATATTGTGGCATACTGCCCTCTATTGTCACTGGCAATGACAGAAATGCTCACTTCTGCTTGTTCTTTAGCAATTTGGACACAATACGAACAAATGCCATGAAACATTTCAAGGATTATTCTTTCATCTAGGTGAGATCACTGATCACTCTTTGTTAAAAATTCCAATTCGGTGCTTGCAGCAGCTTTGCCTATTTATCTGACAAATGATATTTTGGCATTTTATGTTATCAAAGAACTAATGAGCTTCTCCTTGTGAGCAGGCACTAAGTATGCGCTGTACCTAGGAGGCTTTAAGGAGGCAATAAATGGTTTATTATTTTTCTTCATTACGTTATTGGTTGACAGGTCACTTCTTGAAATACGAGGTGTTGCAGAAAAGTAATGAGACTGGCAACACTGCAAGCGATCTGGCAACGCTGCGCTGTTGTCCTTGATAAGGCACGTATATCAGTACCCTCCCATAGCTCAGTGCAAGTTTCAACTCCTTCCGTTAACTACGAGATTTTTGTGACTGCTATTAGCGAAGTTGTGTTTTTGGTTGTGCGTCACGCAAAATGGAACAGCGGAATTTGGAGCAACGTTGTGCCATTAAATTTTGTGTTAAGCTTGGATAATTCTTATAAAGACGTCCTTGAAAGGCTCAGAAAAAGGGTCATTCAAGTGAGACCAGACATTGCAGACAAATGGATGCTCCATCATGACAACGTCCCATGTCACACTGCCCTCTCCATAACAGAATTTTTGGTGGTTCCCCAGCCCCCTTATTCACCTGACCTCAGTCCATGTGACTTTTTCCTTTTTCCTAAACTGAAAAATGTCCTCGAAGGACGTCATTTCGGGACTTTAGAAAACATCCAAAAGAGTGTAACGGACATGCTGAAGACCATACCGGTTGAAGACTTCCAGCGCTGCTACCAACAGTGGGGACAACGTCTCCATCGGTGTGTAGCTGCCCAAGGGAACTACTTTGAAGGGGATAACATTGATGTTTGAAAAAAATAAAAACTTTGGTACTTTCTGTACTTTCTGCCACACCTCGTACAGCTGTCAAGAAAAATGTTTGCACTTGAAAAAGATAACTAAGGAGATTTTCGCCTTAAGAGGTTTACATTAAAACCATAGTGGTTAGTCGAACTTGTTCAGACTGAGGTAGGAATAGTTCAAAGTTTTCGTATTCAGTAGAGAGAATTTCCACTAATCTAATTAAAAAGCTTTCATAGGTGCCAATAATAGAAAACAGTTTGTTCTTTGAAAATATAGCTGGAAGCAAGTATTAACCATTCGGCATACACATCAAAACGTTTCTACCCAAGTAACCACATTTTAGGCCAAGTTTCTAAAGTAAGCCTATTACAAATTTAAGAGTTATTTCTTAAGGATTATTTCTGACCTGTCCTATTTATTTATTGCTTTATGTCACAATTTTACTAGATAGGTAATCAAGTACAACTGCATTTCCAGCACCTTCATATCAATTCGATACTAAACACATCAATTGTGGTCTCTAAAGTGTGCTATTGAACCAAACTGAAATGTTGCCTGTGAGTTAAAAAAATAAGAAAAATCTATAAATATGTATACCTGCTACCTTCATATCAGTCACATATTCTATGTGCGAGCGTTCTAATGTTAGGATTGTATTGTTCAGGTTGCATTTTGCCCTCTTTTTATTCACAAATGTAATCTAATCTCAAAATTCTGGATTTGAAATTATGTCCTATTTGTAAGATATATAACTTTTTTTTTCCTTTAAGTGACTTAAAGATATGGCTGTATCACTTTTCTACTTATCTACCCTAGTTTTATTTCTGTAGGTTCACCCTGCGATCCCACTGTTTTTCTGACTCCAGCTGTGTCAAATATTATCTGCTCCATCATGTTTGGAAAACGCTTTGAATACAGTGATGAAAATTTTGCCCACTTATTGGATATCATTAACAAATTTACATATCTGTTCAGCTGCACTTCTGTGCAGGTACCGGTATAAATTTTTGACTTTTAGCCTAAGACTTTCCCATTCCTTTTATCACATTTATTTATTTTTTATTTTTTTCTTAAGATGTACAACATTTTTCCAAAACTCGTCAGTTTTGTGCCTGGACCCCTCAAATCTACTTTGGACCTACATGCTGAATTTATGCAATTCCTTGCTAAAGTTGTAGAGGAACACCGAGAGACACTGTGTGCTGACAGCCCTCGAGATTATATTGACATGTTCCTCATCAAAATGAAGCAGGTGAATAATCAGAAATTTGATGAATTGATGCCATATGCATCTCTAGCACCTCTCCAGTTTCTGCAGATAATAAATGGGTAGTTCAAATTTCCTCATTTGGTTGGGTCTGAAATGCAGAAATTGAGTAGAATATCTAGTAAATGAGTACTGTAGACATCAGCAAAACCAAAAACAAGAAAAGAATCAGTAATGAAGAATAAGGAGAGAACAACTAGGTAGCCACCACCTGCTAAACTATTCCCTTTTTTAGGTGTCTTGCTGTTGCGTCTCTAGTGCGCCTGTTGTCACTTTCATTTACACAAAAGCAGGTGAAGTTGATTCACGATCGCGTACATTAACTGGACAGATTGATGCTTGAAACGTGGACTGTGATGTTTAAGGGTTCTCTTAATTTTTTGAGCAATATACACTGTAGCGTGAGACCCTTGCCCGGCTGGGAGGACCAGGGGAGCAAGCGTGGCCAGAGCGTTACCTCCCCTGGGACACTAGATAGCAACCCCCTGGGTTTTAGTAGTGCCTCAGACTCCCACAGGGCTTCATGGGAGTTGGAGTGTGGTGCAGCCCTGTTGGTATCCTCAGGCACCACCAGGGGGTGCTGCAGCAGGAGCTGCTGAGGCCTTATGGGCAGTTCTTCCGCCACACCCGGAAGTGCTCCCGGAAACGAGTAATCAAGCACCTGGAGCACTTCCAGGTGTGTTATAAAAGCAGCCACTACTTGGGGAGACAGACTCGGGAGGAGGAAGACCCGAGGAGTGAAGGAGGAGAAGTAAAAGAGTAAAAGAAGGGATTCATTGCTTGTGCTGTGCTTGTGCCGGGACTGTGTTATACTTGTGGAGAATGGGGAAGGGAAAAAGAAAATAAAATCAAAAGGTGCATTGGACTTGTGTCCCACGCATATCTGTATTGGGTTCAGCTGGTGGTGCCAGCTTGGTGGGCCACAACACTATACTGTATGGCCAAATGCATGTGGACACACTCAAAATTGAGTTCAGGAGTTTCAGCCAGAACCAACATTAATAGGTGTATAAATCAAACACATAGCCGTGAAATCTCTATTGACAAACATTGGCAGTAGAATGGATCATAAAGAGCTCAGAGATCATTAACGTGGCACTGTCATAAAAGCCATCTTGGCCACAAGTAAGTATGTGAAATGTCTGCTCAGCTAGATCTGCCTTGGTCAACTGTAAGTGCTATTACTGTGTAATGGAAGCATCTATGAGCAAGAACAGCTTAGCCACAAAGTAGCAGATATACCACATAAATGTGGGGACACATACCACAGTTCCAAACTGCCTCTTGAAGTAACCTCAGCACAAGAACTGTGGATTGGGAGCCTACATGAAAGCTGCACACAAGCCTAATATCACTGTGCACAATGTCAAGCTAAGATGGTTTAAATCATAAATTAAAATAGGTGCACGTAATGTAAAATGAAACTTTTTCAGGATCTTTTCTTTATTTTAGAAGATACCTGGTGTTTTAGTTTTGCTTATTTGCTGATGATACTCAGATTTTGCGGAATAACAAATCCAAAGCAGTTAAGGTAATATACAGTAGATGTGTATCTGAGCTTTTATTTTAGAAGGACGGTTCCACTGCTCTTCTTTGTAAAAGTTTTTCAATTCCAAAAGAGGAGCACTGCCAAGAAAACACCATGGGGGTTACTAATTTAATTATCATATACAAATTTTTCAGGGTTATCTTAGGACACCTGTAAAGAAAAGCCAAGCAAAATGACACCTTATATTGGCTAACTAAAAGGATTTCAATATGCAAGCTTTCGAGGCAACTCAGGTCCCTTCTTCAGGCAAGATGTAAACCTGTGTATAGCAAGTTTTGAAATGCTCCTTCTTAACTAACATTTATGTTTTCTTAAGGAAATGAATAATCCTGAGACACCTTTTCACCACACTAACCTGTTGCAGTCCCTTTTGGATCTCTTTCTGGCTGCTACAGAGACCACCAGAACCACACTGCAATTTGCATTGCTGATTTTAATTAAATATCCTCACATTCAAGGTAGGTCAATTAAGTCTCCATTCATAACCTTCTAAATATTCATGTGAATTCATTAATAATCATGTATCCTGATGCTTTTGAGTTTGCCTTTTTTATTATACCATATTATTCATTTTACTCGTAAAGAGTTGGATCATCTGTTAGAGTTTGTTTCTTGATTTAATTAGAGAAAATTAAAAAAGAGATTGACGAGGTAATTGGCCATCAGCGTTCACCTACCATGGTGGACAGAAGGAAGATGCCTTATATGTGTGCAGTTATGCATGAAATCCAGCGGTTGGGTGATCTGGTCCCAATGTGTGTGCCACATGCGACCACTGAGGACACCCACTTCAGAGGCTACGTGATCCCAGAGGTGAGCTGCTTTTTCTACTCTGAAAGTTAACAAAGACTGACCTGACAGCTTTGTCTTGTCCCATGACTTCCTTAATAAATTAAATATTGGGGATATTAAATTCTTAAAATATATATACCTTCATTTCCCATGCCAACACATCCATCATAAAATAGATTAAATTGGATCTGTGGAAATTTTAATCTGCGTAGTAAATTTCCTTCGGGAATAAAGAACCTAACTTGGTTGGAAGAGAGCCAGTGTTATAATCAAACAAGTTGATCATCTGAATTAACTTGACTTATAATTTGAAAAGCACTGTGGGCGATCACAAGATACTCAAACGCTACCCAGCTCAACTATTTAACTTCTATATAAAGTAAATGGACTTTCATTTACATTTTTTTTTCCCAATTAATCAGACAAGTTATTTGGTAGCACATGAAATAAAAAGTTTTTAAAACATGGTGAGAGCAGATAGCACTGATATTAATATTAAGCTTACCTTGTACATATTTTCCAGCTTGCACATCTTTTGGTGCCTAGCTAGTAAATAATTGCTGGTAAAGTGTGTTAAAGCACTTTCATGGAATTCTGTTAGGTTTACAAGGTCTTTATTGTCACATATACTGAGCACAGTTACTTGCATGTGCTAATTATTTATTTAGTATTTTATTAATTTTATTAACATCAAATAACATTCCATATAAGCAACTCAAGTTTAACAAAACTGTTTTGAAATAAACCAAAGCCTGCCCATGAGATACAGACCTAGGTCAGCAGAGTAAAACTTTAATAATAGTAAAAATATGTAAATAAATAAATGAATAAAAGAAGAGGGGAGATAATCCACTTCCTCAATTTAAATGCTTATTCTAAAATGTTATTGATCAGATCCTGACAAGTTTTGAAAAAGTTTTGTACCAATCCTCTAAGTGAGAATTTGATTTTTTCCATCTTTTCCAACTAGATAGTATATAACATTGGTTACGCACTGACTTAGAAAAGGAGAGTTAATATTCTTCTAGTTGAGCAAGATAAGTCTACGTGCCAATATTGAAGTAAAGACAATTTCAGTTTGTTTGTCCATCTCCACTTTAAGCCCCTCTGGAAGCCCACCAAACACAGCTGTTAATGGATTAGGAGGGATTGTGGCACCAAGGCTGTCTAATAGGCATTTAAAGATTTTGGTCCCAACGTATGGCTTAATGAGGCTGGAGCTCGATTGTAGCGTTTGCAGGTTGGATCTTGCCCGGGAAACATTTTGGGCAATTTTAAGCGAGACAGATGTGCTCAATATATAACTTTAAGTTGAATAATTGTATGCTTTACACATATGGAGCTCGAGTGAATTCTGTGTATTGCTGCCTTCCAATCTTTTTCTGATATGTTGAGTGAGAGATTCTTTTCCCATTGTCCTCTTGGATCTTTGAAAGGGAGGGACTGTAAAATGGTTTTATATTTTACGGAAATGCTGACTGAGTCCTCAAGACTGATCAATATTTCATCAGTATTTTCATTGCATGTGCTAATTAACATGGGACAGGAAATATGAACTGACATTTTGCGGAGGTTTTCAGGGACACATCAGAAAAGAGTCAAAAACTAAACATGCATAGCCTGCATTATCAGAAAGACATCCTTTCTATTTTTCTCTCATTCATCATCTCTCATGTTGTTTTCTAAGCAGACAAAAAACATGGAGGTTGTTTCCGAATTGCTAGGTAGGAGTGAGGCCTTTCTGATGGTTTTGCCTGGCACATGGGTCAACATCTGCTGTCGCTAAATAAGATGTTATATTTCTGTAGAATTTGCTTGTAATTGAGATTCCCACAGGAAAGTCCTGATTGAATTACAATTAATTATTTGACTAGGATATGCTAACACATCTATAGATTTCAAAAAAAGCCCTCATTTGTTGACTGCCTAAGTAAGGTAAAGCCTTGTTTTAAAACCTAACATTCAGCCAATGTGTGTATCCATGTTTTGTGCTGGCAACACTTACAGTACTTCTGGAAAGTATTCACAGCGCATCACTTTTTCCACATTTTGTTATGTTACAGCCTTATTCCAAAATGGATTAAATTCATTTTTTTCCTCAGAATTCTACACACAACACCACATAATGACAACGTGAAAAAAGTTTACTTCAGGTTTTTGCAAATTTATTAAAAATAAAAACACTGAGAAATCACATGTACATAAGTATTCAAAGCCGTTGCTCAATACTTTGTCGATGCACCTTTGGCAGCAATTACAGCCTCAAGTCTTTTTGAATATGATGCCACAAGCTTGGCACACCTATCCTTGGCCAGTTTCGCCCATTCCTCTTTGCAGCACCTCTCAAGCTCCATCAGGTTGGATGGGAAGCGTCGGTTCACAGCCATTTTAAGATCTCTCCAGAGATGTTCAATCAGATTCAAGTCTGGGCTCTGTCTGGGCCACTCAAGGACATTCACAGAGTTGTCCTGAAGTCACTCCTTTGATATCTTGGCTGTGTGCTTAGGGTCATTGTCCTGCTGAAAGATGAACCGTCGCCCCTGTCTGAGGTCAAGAGTGCTCTGGAGGAGGTTTTCATCCAGGATGTCTCTGTACATTGCTGCAGTCATCTTTCTCTTTATCCTGACTAGTCTCCCAGTTCCTGCCGCTGAAAAACATCCCCACAGCATGATGCTGCCACCACCATGCTTCACTGTAGGATGGTATTGGCCTGGTGATGAGCGGTGCCTGGTTTCCTCCAAACGTGACGCCTGATATTCACACCAAAGAGTTCAATCTTTGTCTCATCAGACCAGAGAATTTTGTTTCCCATGGTTTGAGAGTCCTTCAGGTGCCTTTTGGCAAACTCCAGGCGGGCTGCCATGTGCCTTTAACTAAGGAGTGGCTTCTGTCTGGCCACTCTACCATACAGGCCTGATTGGTGGATTGCTGCAGAGATGGTTGTCCTTCTGGAAGGTTCTCCTCTCCCCACAGAGGACCTCTGGAGTTCTGACAGAGTGACCATCGGGTTCTTGGTCACCTCCCTGACTAAAGCCCTTCTCCCCCGATCGCTCAGTTTAGATGGCCAGCCAGCTCTAGGAAGAGTCCTGATGGTTTCAAACCTCTTCCACTTACGGATGATGGAGATCACTGTGCTCATTGGGACCTTCAAAGCAGCAGAAAGTTTTCTGTAACCTTCCCCAGATTTGAGACTCGAGACAATCCTGTCTCAGAGGTCTACAGACAATTCCTTTGATTTCATGCTTGGTTTGTGCTCTGACATGAACTGTCAACTGTGGGACCTTCTATAGACAGGTGTGTGCCTTTCCAAATCATGTCACATCAACTGAATTTACCACAGGTGGACTCCAATTAAGCTGCAGAAACATCTCAAGGATGATCAGTGGAAACAGGATGCACCTGAGCTCAATTTGGAGCTTCATGGCAAAGGCTGTGAATACTTATATACATGTGATTTCTCCGTTTTTTTATTTTTAATAAATTTGCAAAAACCTCAAGTAAACATTTTTCATGTTGTCATTATGGGGTGTTGTGTGTAGAATGCTGAGGAAAAAAAATGAATTTAATCCATTTTGGAATAAGGCTGCAACATAACAAAATGTGGAAAAAGTGATGCGCTTTCCGGATGCACTGTACATAAGTTGAGTAAAGCAAAGTCTTTCTTCAAAGAGGAGACCTTTGTGTAAAGCCTCTGCAACACAGAAAACAGCTGTATTACACATTAGCTGGTGCCACAGGACATGTCCTGCTTCCCCTAAGAAGCTATGTTATTTAAGGTAAGCAGTTTATCTCACTGGATAAACTGATCAATGCACTATCACATAGTCTTTGATAATGTCAACAAAAATGAAACATGGGTCAAGAAAGAGCTTTGCGTTTTAAAAGGAATGTCCAGTACGCTGCATCCATCATAGTTTTTCAATACATCTCGATCAAAGCCGACAGCTTCATATTAGACCTTGCTCTCTTAAATCCCACGAATTGGAGAAAAACTCCTATTTCATGAATTAATGTTGTAGCATGAGCTGTGTTGTGCTTGACCAGCCTGCCCTCTAACTGCCAAGTTGATTCTTCGGATTTAAGTTCTTTCCCCAGTGCAATATTAATGCTAATTTATGCAAAAATACAGTTTTTTGCTATTAAAAGACAGAAAAACATGACTCTTTCCCTGTAAATTGACATCAGAGTTGAACTTCCAGTACCTTTTGGGGATTTCTGTCTTGAAAGGCTAAATGACGAATAGTTATATTAGCAGAAAATGTGTAGTGTGTAGTTCCTCCCAGAAGGTAGGATGACCGTTGTACATGCCAAATCTATAACTTTTATTAATGTTTGGAGATGTCATGCAGATAGATGGGCTAGATAAAGTAAACCATATCTCCAGAAGTATTTTATTCTTTTATAGCTTCAAATTCTTCCTGAAATAAACCTTAATTTTTTGAAATGCAGGGTACCATGGTGATGCCATTGCTGCACTCAGTCCTGCATGACAAGATACATTTTAAGTCACCTTATTCCTTTGATCCTGGACACTTTCTGGATGATAATGGATGCTTTAAAATGAATCCTGCTTTCATTCCATTTTCCACAGGTAAATTCATGTTTTGTGTGTTTTCTTTGAGAACCTCAGCTGTGTGACTTGTAAGCTTTCCTTCATCGGTTTCACATTAGTAGGTTTACGAAGGTACAGTATTGCCTGGATATTTTTAAGCCCTCCTAATCATGACACACTTTAGGTGTACCAGAATTTTTCTAACAGCTTGCACAACTGTATGTTAATTTCTCATGACATTTTCCAACCTGCTTAATTCAGACCAGGGGAGTTTTTAGTTGGGTGCTGGAGCCTATCCCTGCTATTATAGGGCATAAGGCAGGAGCAAACCCTGAAGAGGGTGCCAGTCCATTACAAGGTGAGCACACACACTAGAGCCAGTTTAGCATTGCCAGTTCACCTGACCTGCATGTCTTTGAACAGTGGGAGGAAACCCATGAGGACAAGGGGAGAACAGGAAAACTCCATGCAGGCAGGACACAAGACATGAACCTTGGTGTCCTTACTGCAAGGTAGCTGCACTACCACTGCACAACCTTTATATTATATTCATTTGATTCAAGTAAACTAAAATGCTTAGGTACATTTTACATTAACAAGACCTGGGTGTCGTGTTTACATTCTTCACAGACAGTAATATCAGTCTACACAGCACAGCAAAGTGTTTTGGATGTTTCCTGCAGGAAGTAGGTAATTCTACCGTTTATGGTGCCATCTACTACAGTATTCATGGCGTCCTTGCCCTTTAGCCTGCCAAGCAGTCCTTTTTTAACAGGTTAAGACTTAAACTGTTTGTTTGTTTGTTTGTTTTATAGCAGGGGTCCTTATTTAGGACTCTATTTATTTATACACACACATATTTAAACTCACACGATAGTCTGAACACACACACCAGAATGACTAATAAGAAAGAAAACTTGTAACATGGCAGTCACTATTACAGTGAGGCATTATGCAGGCATATTGGAGTAGGTATGAAGAAGCCTCCAGTAGGTTTTCTTGACAAACTTTATTTTTTTTACTTTACGTTTTATTGATTTTATTAAAATCACACAACATTCCATACAAATAGATCAATTTTACAAGAATTGGATTAAAAACAAATCCACCCCCACCCCCGAGAAAGAGAGCATGGGCATCCGAATAAAACTTAAACCTAGTAAAAATAAGTAAATAGATAAATTAATAAGTGAATATAGATACATGGAGAAGAAAAAGAAAATGGGGAGAGAATCTGCTTCCTCAGTGCTTTAAAAGCTTATTCTAGAATGTTATTGATTAGATCCTGCCATGTTTTGAAAAAGTTCTGCACAGATCGTCTAAGTGAGAATTTTATTTTTTCCAGTTTCAAATAATATAAAACATCAGTCACCCACTGATTTAAAAGGGGAGAGTTAGGATTCTTCCAGTTTCGCAAAATAAGTCTACGTGCCAAAAGTGTAGTAAAGGCAATCACAGTTTGTTTTTCCTTCTTCACTTTAAGCCCATCTGGAAGCCCACCAAACACAGCTGTTAGTGGGTTAGGAGGGATTGTGGCACCAAGGCTGTCTGAAAGGCATTTAAAAATGTTGGTCCAGAATTATGTTAATTTGGCACAGGCCCAAAACATGTGACCCAGTGAGGCTGGAACTACAAACTTCTGCTAAATAATTTTTTGGCTGGAAGTCCTCAGTGTTAGTGTGTGAGAGAGGATGTGCAGCATTGTTCATAATGGACTTCAGTTTTGTTTTAATTCTCTCCATTGTTCCAGGGGGTTAAGAGTGCATCCCATAACTAAGCCTGCCCTTTTTTATTAGTGATGTTACTGGCCCAGCACACCATAGCATAGGAAAAGCACGCTGGCCATCACAGAGTTGTAGAAGATGTGAAGGATGTCACCACCCACATTAAAGGAACACAGCCTGATCCGGCCAATCTTATATAGTAGCGTCTCATTGATGTGGATCACCAAGTACTTGTAGGGGAGTATACTACCACTACATCCCCTCCTTGAATAGTGACTGGACATTGAGGCTCCTGGGTGCAGCAAAATCCAATAACCAGTTCCTTGGTTTTGCTGAAGTTTAGTTGCAGACAATTCTTTGTGCACCAAGAAACAAACTTCTCCACCTGACTCCTATACTCTGTTTCATCTGTCCATGCTGAAAATCAATAAGGATTTTTAAAGAAAAATCATACCTGTGCTTTATTACTGTGGGCTCACACAAATCTGAGGCAGGTAAGGAGTGTGTACCTGTGTACCTCTGAACTCTGCAATGTCAAATCTTTCTTTGCTACCATTAACACAAACTGCAGTTCTTGCTACATTCTGCATATAATCTAGCAAGAGCCTTGAGTTATTACATCATTTTTTTTTTTTTTTGGTTTATGCATTTTCAGGAAAACGAGTCTGTTTGGGTGAGGGCCTGGCACAGATGGAGCTTTTCCTGTTCCTCAGCACCTTATTGCAGAATTTATCTGTGATGGCCACTGTTGATCCTGAAAGTCTCAGTCTTCTTCCACGTGCAAGTTCTTTCATAAAGGTCCCCCAGCATTATAAGATACTGGTCAGTCCCCGTTAACAAAGACACTGAATTGTACAAATCATAACTTTATATTCCCATTTTCTATACATTATTAAAGGTGTTTTCTTAAAATGTGGAGGCATGGTATGAAAATTGTATTTGAATCAAGTAGATGAGAGACTTAGTACAAGTGTAAAGTGAAAATCTGTTGTAACAATGTTGTAAACAAGACAAAGAAGAATTTGTTTACATTGATAATCCATCATTTTTGGTGATTGTGGTGGTGATCTTAATTGTAGGTTACCAGTGTGGTATTATGGTTACAGTGCTGGATTATAACCCATTAGTTTGCTAATGAATTGAATAGGTCTCTCAGAGTTCACAATGTACAAATATAGAAATGACCATAACACCAAGTAAACATGCATTGAGGAAACTTACATTGTCATGGCTGTCTGTTGTCCGACATTGACGCTGCCCAATTATCTGTCCATATGGAAGGAAGAGCATGCGCAGAGGAGATACTGATGACCTTCACCTGGCTACTGGTGTTCAGTTTTCTGACCAAATTGTCAGAAACAGACTCCATGAGGGTGGCATGAGGGCCTAACGTCTTCTAGTGGGACCTGTGCTCACGGCTCATCACTGTACTGCTTGATAGATAGATAGATAGATAGATAGATACTTTATTAATCCCAAGGGGAAATTCACCTAATCCAGCAGCAGTATACTGATACAAAGAAACAATATTAAATTAAATCGTAATAAAAATGAAAAGAATTAAAATAAAATAAAAAGAATTAAAATAAAATAAAAATATTAAAATAAAAAGAATTAAAATAAAAATAAAATATTATGTTAATATTTTATATTAAATATAAAATATAAAATGCTTGATTGGCATTTGCCACATAATACACGATTGGCAGCTTCACCCTGGCACCCTGTTCTCTTCACAGATGAGAGCAGGTTCACTGAGCACATGACAGATGTGAAAGAGACAGGAGACTCCATGGTGAACATTATGTAGCCTACAACATCATCCCGCATGACCAGGTTGGTGGTGGGTCAGTGACAGTCTGGGGCGGCTTATCCTTGGTGTGTCCACATGTTAGGCAACGGTACCCTGACTGCTGATGAAATCCTGAGAGCCATTGTTAGACCTCACACTGGTGCAGTGGGCCCAGGGTTCCTCATGACAATGCCCGGCCTCATGTGGCCAGAGTTCCTGGATGATGAAGGCACTGATGCCATTGACTCGCCCACATGTTCCCTAGACCTGAATCCAATTGAGAACCTCTGGGACATTTTTTATCTGTGAATTTTGACGCCGCCAGTTAGCACCACAGATTGTCCAGGATCTCAATGATGCCCTGATTCAGATCTGGGAGGAGATTCCCCAGGACACCATCTGCCGTCTCATCAGGAGCATGTGAAGGCGCTGTCGGGAGTGCATTCACACTACTGAGTCGCATTATGAGTTGCCATGATGAAATTCATACAGGTTGAATCAGCCTGTGATTTCAATTTGTGACTTTGATTTTCAGTGTGATGTTGAATGCAGCCCTCAATACAACCTCTCTTACGTCATTTTGTTCTCAATGTATTACACGGTGTTACTCACTAAAGGTTTTCCACTTGAATATTTTGTACATGGAGCTATCCAATGTGTGATTTAAGTGTTCCCTGAATTTTTTTGAGCAGTGTAGTTCTGGATTCAGCATTTGACAGCCTTAACCTAATACAAATATCTTCAGCCAAACACAATTCCACAAGAATGCTTAGTACAGCTAACTAGCCTTTTGGTACCTCTGCAGATTCCACTGGCAGTAAATGGAAACTGTGTTATGGGAAAAAAGCAGTGAAATGATTTATAGTGTGGTGTAGGAATACACATCTTAGTTCTTTCTTTAATATATGGCATAAATGTATTTCTTATTAAAGTTTTTTTTTTTTTTTTTTATACTACAATCCACATTTAATTTGCATATTATCACATTTCTTTTGTAACTCTTATTTTTGAAAATAAATACAATTTAATGACACAATTTCTCTTATCCTGTTGATCATAACATGGACCAGCAGAACTGCACCACACTTGAAACAACTTTATAAGTCCAGGAATTGAAAAACTCAAGCTGTTCTGAGTATGAACTGGGGAGAAAGAAAACATTATGTAGGCTTATGTTTTATGATGTGCACAGTATTGTGGACATCCGGCTAGGTGGATTTCCAGATAACCTTGAATTTGTTGTCTTATTACAAAGGGATTAGGACAGCTTGGGAAAATTTGTTAAAGATGGAATTTAATGTAAGTAAATGTAAAGTGTTACATGGAGGAAGTAAAAATTTTAAGTGTGAAGACATAATGGGAGGTCTGAAAATCAAAAGTCCACATTATGAGAAGGATTTAGGAGTCATAGTGAACTCCACACTATCAACTTCCTGTCAGTGTTCGGAAGCCATTAAGAAGGCAAACAATGACAGGTTATATAGCGCCCTGATGTGTGGAGTACAAGTCCAAGGAGGTTCTGCTGAAGCTTTATAACACACTAGTGAGGCCTCATCTGGAGCACTGGATGCAGTTTTGGTCTCTAGGCTACAAAAAGGACATAGCAGCGCTAGAAAAGGTCCAGAGAAGAGCGACTAGACTGATACTGGGTCTGCAGGGAATGACTTATTAGGAAAGATTAAAAGAGCTGAGCCTTTACAATTTAAGCAAAAGAAGATTAAGAGGTGACATGTGTGGAAACCGTACCCCCAAACACAGACAGACTGACACCAGGATGTCCAAAGCACACTCGTTTATTTTTCCAAAACACCACAATGCCTTCTTTCACCAATTCTCTTTCCTTTCTTCTTCCTCTCTCTCTCTCTCTCGACCTCCTTCCTCCTCCTCACAAGCTTCGTCTCCTTCCTCCCAACTCTGGCTCATGACTGGAGGGAGGCGGCCCCTTTTATGGGAACCCGGTTGGGCTCCAGCTGCTTCCCGGCACTCCTCCGCAGACACGCCCTTGTGTGGCGGAAGTGCTGGCTGCGCACCCGGAAGCTGTCCGGGTGTGCCCTGTCGTCTTCCCCCCAGCACTTCCTGGTGTGGCGGAAGTGCTGGGCTCCAGGGCTGTTAAGGCAGCGGGGCGCCGCCTGGTGGTGGCCACGGGCCCCTACAGGGCTGGGCTTCCATGCCCCCTACCCGAGGCCACCAACGTAACCAGGGCGGGCACCCCCTCGTGGTCTGGTGGAGGTACAGGCCCTCCTCCGGTCCTCCTGGGCGTCCCGGCCGGGCTCCTGCCTCGGCCGGATGTGGCAGATGATGGTCTGGAAGTGGGGCGCTGCCTGGTGGTGACCACGGGCCCCTACAGGGCTGGGCTTCCATGCCCTCTACCCGAGGCCACCAGCGTAACCAGGATGGACGCCCCATCGCTTTCTGGAGGAGGTACAAGCCCTCCCTTGGTCCTCTTGGGTGATTGAAGGGGTTAAAATTATAAAGGGATATAGTCCAGTGGATTGAGACTGTGACTTTAACATGAGTTCATCAAGAACAAGGGGCACAGTTGAAAATTTCACACAAACATTAGGAAGTTTTTCTTTACACAGAGAACCACAGACACTTGGAATAACTGACCAAATAGGGTGGTAGAAAGCTGGACTTTACAGACCTTCAACAACATGATGTAATTTTGGAAGAATTAAGCAGATAGGACTGGCAAATGTTGTTGATCTGAATAGCCTCTTCTAGTTTAAATTGTTCTAAAGTCGTTTACTATCGTGTATGTTGATTTCAGGTTCTTCCAGTAAACATTTTCTAAGATACTTTTGTCATTGGCCATTTGTATGTGTACTGCTATGTGATTTATCAGAGATAAATCAAGAAAGGTTCTTATGAATTAAAATCAGATCTCTCAAAGATGGACCAAAATACATCTGACAGCTGTATACGTGCATAGGCAAGCAGTGTGCTTGTGGACTTGAAGAAGAGAGATGGAAGTTCATTACAAGTAAATAATGGGAATGGAATAATGAAGTCAGAAGTAGATATAGTAATTAAGAAGCTGAAAAATAACAAAAGCTGCGGAATTGAGAAGTTATTTGTTGCACTGACTAAGGTGGGAGGACCTTCCATGGTGGAATTAAAGTGGAAGATCTGCAGTGAAATGTGGGAGGCAGATAAATGGTCAAAAGATCTATCCTGGTGGCATTACCAAAAAAAGGTGAACTGCTCAAATTACACAATGATGGCAGTGAAATCACATCTGTGCAAAATAATACTAGACATTTTGGATGAGATGCTGAAAGGTGCTGTGGAAGAAAACTTGAATGAAGAACAAGGGGGCTTCAGAAAAGATTGAAGGACCATCCAACAGATGCCGATGCTTCAATTAATTGCTGAAGAAATGCAAATGAAGAAGAGATGAATTTGTCTATAAGGATGAACTCAGCAAACTGCCTGAATGCTACTTCATTAACAACTTGGCCTTCAACACCTCCAAAATAAAGGAGCTGATTATCAGCCTCAGAGGCAGGAAGAGGAACCTGCTCCTCTATACAATAAAAGAGGAGATGCTTTAAATTCCTTGGCACACACACATCTCCTAGGTCCTTACACGGTCTGTTAACACAAATTCCCTTGTGAAGAAAGCACAGAAGTGGCTTTACTTCTTAAGGATGTAGAGATAGGCTAGACTGTCCAAGCAGCTGTTGGTGTCCTACTGTCGCTGCTCTGTGGAAAGCATACTTACCTGTGGCATCCTGTGGCTTACTTGTAGCTGCTCCATGGCTGATAAGAAGGTTCCTCAGAGAGTCATCAAATCAGCACAAAAAATACCAACACCCAGTTACCTTCACTAGAGGTGTTTATGAAGGGCCAAAAAAATCATTCTCACCAATCTTACCCATTCTACCAACCTTTTACTCTGCTGCCTTCTGGAATTCTGTTAAGACACACACTTTCAGACTACTTGAGTGATATAAGAGAACTACATTTTGTTAAATAATTGTTTACAGCATTTAAATGCTTTTGATCTTAGGTCATCTGCAGCATTAATGGGACAAGAGTGCAGCATCTCGGAGACTCATTGCAATCACTGTAAAAGGGAACAACACCACTATTTACTATTTATATTTCCCATCTTCAATGTTTTATTGGTTTTATCATTTTATTGATTTATATTAATGCATGTGTAGTTCAAAATCCAGAGCATATGTTGAATCTGGTTGAAGATTCTGTATTTTTATTATTCTATTGTATGTGCTATTCAAGGAACATACTAAAATTTAATCATACATCTGTGCAATGACAATAAAAGTTATTGTTCTATTCTATTCCATAAGAAACCACTAACACTGTTCCATTGACTTTTAGAAGGTGTTTGACTCTAGGTGGCATGAAGAATTATAAACCTCACTAGAAAACATGAGATTTTCAGAAATGATGATTAGAGTAATATGAAAAATTTGTATGCAATGTCGGAGATGACTGTCAAGACCAAGAAGGGACTAAGGTGAATGAGTAAAGGTGACAATAGACAGCAGACAAGGAGACCTAGTGTCCCTATTATCAATCATGACAATTCTAGAAACAGTGGAAAAGATGGAAGTGCAAAACCATGAAGGTGTGATAATACAGAAAACCATCAGTAAAGATTTAAAGATTTGTAGATGACATAGATCTGGTGAACATTTCAACACCGACAAGACAAAAGTAATGGTGATGGACAACAGCAATGCAGCTCCTGAATACATAAACAGCAAACAAACTGAATGTGTAGACCAGTTCATATATTTGAGATGCCTGATAACCAAAAACAATAAACTGCAGTAAAGAAATACAAAGTTGAATCGGGATAGCAGGTAGTGCTTTTGTGAGTCTGGTCACAATATGGAAGAACAACCGTGAAGGAGATGGGCTACAGCAGCAGGAGACCATACCAGGCGCCACTCCTGTCACCTAAGAACAAGCAACTGAAGCTACAATGCACACGAGCTTACCAAAATTAGACAATAGAAGTTTTGAAAAATGTTGCCTGGTCTGATGAGTCTCCATTTCTGCTGCGACTTTCGGATGGTAGGGTAAGAATTTGGCATCAACAACATGAAAGCCTGGTTCCATCCTGCTTTGTATCAAAGGTTCAGGCTGGTGGTTGTGGTGTAATGGTGTGAGGGATATTTCCTTGCCACATTTTGTGTCCCTTACTAACAAATGAGTATCGTTTAAATGCCACAGTCTACCTGAGTATTTTGGCTGACCGTATCCATCCCTTTATGACCACAGTGTACCCATCTTCTGATGGCTCTTCCAGCAGGATAATGTGCCATATCACAAAGCTCAAATCATCTCAACCTGGTTTCTTGAATATGACAATGAGTTCACTATACTCAAATGGCCTCCACAGTCACCAGATCTCAATCCAGTAGAGCACCTTTGGGATATGGTGGAACAGGAAACTTGCATCATGGACGTGTATCCGACAAATCTGTAGTAACTACATTGATGCTGACAAGACAATATAGACTAAAATCCCTGAGGATTTTTTTCACAACCTTGTTGACTCTTTCCCCCAAAGAATCACAGTGGTTCTGAATGCAAAAGGGGGTCCAATATGGTACTAGCAAGGTGCCTCTAATAAAGTGGCCAGTGAGTGCAGTTCCCTGGCCTACAAGTTTCTTGTGAAAAGTTAGATTAGATAAACTTTATTAATCCCAAGGGGAAATTCAGATTCATGCAGAAGCAGAAACATAAAAAAGAATACAGACACAAGGGACAAATAATAGAGCCAATCAAAAAAATGCAATCAATCAATAGACAAATAAATAAGCTTAACAAGTACATCATGTGGAAGCATTGAATTACCTGAGAGCAGTGGACAGAAAAGACCCCAGTGGCGCTTATTCTCACACTTAGGTAGAATGAACCTGTGAGTGAAGGTCCTCCATGCTGGAGGGGATTGAGAATTTTCTGTGATCCGATATTGCCACCAATCCTTTCTATAAAACAGCCTGCAGGGTTCACCCTGTAATGGAGGAACCTTTCCTGAAGAGTTTGTTCAGACATTGTGCTTCTTTTGTGCTCAGGTTTGCATACCCAAAAGACTGCAGCATAGAACACCACACTGGTTACTATGGACTGGAAGAACAATTCTGTCAGCTTGTTGTACAAATCAAAAGACCTGAGTCTCCTTAACAAGTCCTGTCTGCTCTGTCACTTCTTGCACTGTGACGTCAGACCAGTCCAGTTTGTTGTTCATGTGCACCACCTCCACGACCTCTCCCTAAATGGTGGGGCACAAGGTAGGAGCAAACCTTGAACAGAGCAAACACACGCACACACACACAAAGCAAAAATGCAGTCATTTTTCTTACTTGAAATAAAAACTAAACTGTGTTTTACTTTCTCATACACACACACATATATATATATATATATATATATATATATATATATATATATATATATATATATATATACTGCTCAAAAGAATTAAAGGAACACTTTTTAATCAGAGTATAGCATAAAGTCAATGAAACTTATGGGATGTTAATCTGGTCAGTTAAGTAACAGAGGGGGTTGTTAATCAGTTTCAGCTGCTGTGGTGTTAATGAAATTAACAACAGATGCACTAGAGGGGCAACAATGAGATGACCCCAAAACAGGAATGGTTTAACAGGTGGAGGCCACTGACATTTTTCCCTCCTCATCTTTTCTGACTGTTTCTTCACTAGTTTTGCATTTGGCTACAGTCAGTGTCACTACTGGTAGCATGAGGCGATACCTGGACCCTACAGAGGTTGCACAGGTAGTCCAACTTCTCCAGGATGGCACATCAATACGTGTCATTGCCAGAAGGTTTGCTGTGTCTCCCTGCACAGTCTCAAGGGCATGGAGGAGATTCTAGGAGACAAGCAGTTACTCTAGGAGAGCTGGAGAGGGCCATAGAAGGACCATAACCGATCAGCAGGACCAGTATCTGCTCCTTTGCCGCAAGGAGGAACAGGATGAGCACTGCCAGAGCCCTACAAAATGACCTCCAGCAGGCCACTGGTGTGAATGTCTCTGACCAAACAATCAGAAACAGACTTCATGAGTGTTGCCTGAGGGCCCAAATGTCTACTGCGCCCTGTGCTCACTGCACAGCACCAGGGAGCTCAATTGGCATTTGCCATAGAATACCAGAATTGGCAGGGCCACCACTGGCGTCCTGTGCTTTTTACAGATGAGAGCAGGTTCACCCTGAGTATATGTGAAAGACGTGAAAGGGTCAGGAGAAGCCGTGGAGAATATTATGCTGCCTGTAACATCGTTTAGCATGACTGGTTTGGTGGTGGGTCAGTGATGATCTTGGAGGCATATCCATGGAGTGACTCACAGACCTCTACAGGCTAGACAACGGCATCTTGACTGCCATTAGGTATCAGGGTGAAATCCTTGGACCCATTGTCAGACCCTACGCTGGTGCAGTAGGTCCTGGTTTCCTCCTAATGCACGACAATGCCCGGCCTAATGTGGCAAGAGTATGCAGGCAGTACCTGGAGGATGAAGGAATTAAAACAATTGAATGGCCTTCATGATCCCCTGACTTAAACCCAATAGAACATCTGTGGGACATTATGTTTCGGTCCATTAGGCGCCGTCAGGTTGCTCCTCAGACTGTACAACAGCTCAGGGATGGCCTCATACAGATCTGGGAGGAAATGTCACAAGACACCATCCGTCGTCTCATTAGGAGCATGCCCCAACGTTGTCAAGCATGCATACAAGCTCGTGGGGGCCACACAAGATACTGAAAAGCATTTTGAGTAGCAGAAATTAAGTTTTTGAAAAAATGGACTAGCCTGCCACATCTTCATTTCACTCTGATTTTATGGTGTCTACACAATTGAGCCCTCTGTAGGCAAAAAACTTTTATTTCCATTAAAAGACTTGGCATCCTTTTGTTCCTAAGACATTGCCCTGTCGTTATTTGTATAGATACCCAACTTCATATTGAGATCTGACGTAACTAATGTGTTTCTTTAAAGTGTTCCTTTAATTTTTGTGAGCAGTGTATATATATATATATATAAAGAAAGGATAGGAATCGTGAAAAAATCAACCTCAATATTTTAATGAATCTTGACATTTTAGACCAGGCATGTCAAACATGCGGCCCGCATGACAGATCCTAGTTAGCACTAAACTTGTACAAAATGATTAATATCATTTGTGATTGAATCATTCTGCATCTTCGGTGCTATTTATTTACTTTTCTTACTTCCGCCTTCTGACAAAGTGCGTTTTCCCATGGCATTACGGTACTGGAAACGTCATCTGCCAGTACAGTTACAGCTGCGGCGTTAGCTCCTTGAAACACTAGGCATGACACTGGCCATGAGCCTTTACCAAAATTAATGAGCCGCGACGTTGCTGCTGAAGTGCTAGGCTGCAGCAACCTGGCAGGCTACACTACTGGCTGGGATGCTGAGAACTGAACCTCACGAGTACTAATAGCTCGCATATTTTCACGTTTTTTTTTTTTGCTCTAGTTTTATGTAATTGTAACGAACAGTTAGTGCAGGCTACAGCTGAAGATTTGAAGTGGACACGAAAAGTTGGTGAGTTGTTTATTAACAGATTTTTGTGATTTTGAGTTTGTGAAATTAGTGTAAGTCAGGGGGCTTTTTGCATATCAGCTTATTTTACAATATAAACTTTGCACTGTTTACGTCACCAGCAGGGCGGCTGTGCGGTGCATTAAGGAAATGTACTAAGTACTTGCAACACAAACACTGACTTAATCAGTTTTAATGCAAAAACAAAAGAAAGAAGAGAAGAAGTGGGCCGCTAGGGTGGAGACAAGAAGAGTTGCTGAGGAAGCAGCAAGCGCATCAACCTCTGAGCAAACAAATGCTAAACGTACAGAGAAAGAGGATGAACACTAGAAATGCTCAAGTCAAGTGTATTCACTATATCACAATATAACGCGTACTCTTTCAATAACTATTATTAATTTTATTGTAATTTATACATCATCAGTTTAACAATAACGTGTAAACATTGAACATGCCATGTAAATATAAAGATTTAATGTGAACAATAAGCTGCTATGTCCCCATTGTGTTCCTGGTAATACATTTAATTTTATATATTTTTTTTTATTTCTGCCATCATTATCATAATTAAATATAGCTAAATGAAATTTTACCTATAGAAATGTATTGCAACAAATATTATATAATACTAGCACTTTAAGTTTTAGGGTGGCACAGTGGGATCGCTGCTCCCTCGCAGTTAGGAGACCCGGGTTCACTTCCTGGGTCCTCCCTGCATGGAGTTTGCATTTTCTCCCCTTGTCTGCGTGGGTTTCCTCCCACAGTCCAAAGAAATGCAGGTTAGGTGCATTGGCAATCCTAAATTGTCCCTAGTGCTGTCTTTCTCAAACTATGGGGCGGGCCCCCCAAGGGGAGTGTGAAGTAACAAAAAGGAGAGTGTGAAAAACAAGAAAACAAAAATATGAAAAATACATCTATTGAAACCAAAACAAATTAAATTAAACTACATTCTGATACTAGAAAAATAAATATAGAGTTAGATAAATGTTGATAAAAGTTAAGTAGGTATAATAAAATATGCATCTATGATATATCATCTCTCTATATATACAGTGCATCTGGAAAGTATTCACAGCGCATCACATTTTGTTAAATGGATTAAATTCATTTTTTTCCTCAGAATTCTACACACAACACCCCATAATGACAACGTGAAAAAAGTTTACTTGAGATTTTGGCAAATTTAATAAAAATAAAACAATTGAGAAAGCACATGTACATAAGTATTCACAGCCTTTACCATGAAGCTCCAAATTGAGCTCAGGTGCATCCTGTTTCTCCTGATCATCCTTGAGATGTTTCTGCAGCTTCATTGGAGTCCACCTGTGGTAAATTCAGTTGATTGGACAGGATTTGGAAAGGCACACACCTGTCTATAGAAGGTCCCACAGTTGACAGTTCATGTCAGAGCACAAACCAAGCATGAAGTCAAAGGAATTGTCTGTAGACATCCGAGGCAGGATTGTCTCGAGGCACAAATCTGCATGGGGAAGGTTACAGAAAAATTTCTGCTTCTTTGAAGGTCCCAATGAGCACAGTGGCCTCAGACTGGGACGACGATTCATCTTTCAGCAGGACAACGACCCTAAGCACACAGCCAAGATATCAAAGGAGTGGCTTCAGGACAACTCTGTGAATGTCCTTGAGTGGCCCAGCCAGAGCACAGACTTGAATCCGATTGAACATCTCTAGAGAGATCTTAAAATGGCTGTGCACCGACTCTTCCCATCCTACCTGATGGAGCTTGAGAGGTGCTGCAAAGAGGAATGGGCAAAACTGGCCAAGGATAGGTGTGCCAAGCTTGTGGCATCAGATTCAAAAAGACTTGAGGCTGTAATTTCTGCCAGAGGTGCATCGACAAAATATTGAGCAAAGGCTGTGAATACTTATGTACATGTGATTTCTCAGTTTTTTTATTTTTAGTAAATTTGCAAAAACCTCAAGTAAACTTTTTTCACGTTGTCATTATGGGGTGTTGCTTGTAGAATTCTGAGGAAAAAAATGAATATAATCCATTTTGGAATAAGGCTGTAACATAACAAAATGTGGAAAAAGTGATGTGCTGTGAATACTTTCCGGATGCACTGTAAAAAAAAAAATCCTGGAAAGGACATTTCCAGGGCGACAATATTGATCTTCTTGGAAGTTCTCAAAAGACATTTAAAAGACCTGCGAGACAAAAAAGACTTGCCACGGAGCATCTCGCGGGGACCATAAACATGAGACTTGGCGCCAAGAGATTGTCCCAGGGCCATCTCGCAGGGACGTGGAACACGAGATTCTTGCAAGACACACCCTTCTTATCAAATAAGAGCACAGCCATGCCATGTGCTGTCAGCAAAGAAGAAAGAGCAGCATGGAGAAAAGAGACCCAAAAGCAGTTCATGTAAAGACACGGCACGTAGCACACACAGATCCTGTGCTCTCGGCAAAGAAGAAAGAGCAGTGCGGAGAAAAGAGACCCAAAAGCATTAGAGAAGAGATTATGAATACAATGGAATTTGAACAGTTCAGACAAACGATGGCACGATACACATGCAGAGAAAGGTACAGAATATGAAAGCAGTAAAAGTACTGTATTGTATTACCGTGAGACTAGCTTTTGCTATGACAATTAACAAATCACAGGAACAAACATTAGAAAAAGTCAGATTATTTATTGGAGAAACAGAAACAATATTCACTCACGGGCAGCTATATGTTGCGTTGTCACAATGTGTCTCCAAAAACGGAATCAAAATTCAATGCGATCTTGAAGAGAAGGTAATTCCAAATAGTGTTTTTAATGAAACTTTAAAGTAAAAGCAGTAACATTCTAAAGTATTGCAGTGTCCCAGCCAAGCTGAAGCCTATTTTGTTTTAAGTGGCTGTTACGTCCGATTGAGGGAGGGCGGAGTACAGCACGGAAGACTGATAGCGGGGTATTGATTGTTTGATGCAGTAAGGGCGTGCGAGAAAGCTGTGTTTGGGGTTGCGAAGTCGCCGATTGTTCAAGTAGAACTTTTGTGACACTTTATTAAGTCAGTCGCTACAGTATCAAAAACAAAGATAGTAAAGACCGCATTAGCACAACCAAAATGTGATTCATCATCAGAACCAGGTGTAATTGAAAAAATAGCAGGACAGAGCGAGGTCAGAAATAAAAGGCAAAGAGTGGAAAAAAAGTCATTTCGCCTTCGGATCATTCAATGCACAAAACATGGATTTACACAATAATGGACCATACAATATGAGAATCTGTGATCCCGCACCAGTTAAAGCAACGATTCCAAAGAAAAAAAAGCGTTTAAAATTGTATATCCGATTAAACAAACACAGGGGTTGGTGAGCGAAGTGAACAGGGCCCTAGTTAATTAAAAAAGGACAAATTGGTATTAGTTGGCTCCTTTCAAAAAAAACCTTAGGGGGGCGCAATTAAAACTGTTATGAAAACTCGGGTTGCAGATACTTAAAGGTTGAGAAATGCTGCCCCAGTGTGTGCTTGGTGTGTGTGTGCCCTGCGGTGGGCTGGCGCCCTGCCCGGGATTTATTCCTGCCTTGGGTCCTGTGCTGGCTAGGATTGGCTCCAGCAGACCTAGACCCCATTCAGCCTTTCTGATTCCAAATCATACTTTCAACCCATCATGACGTCAGACGGTTAGTCGACCTTCTTCTGAGTCTGACGCCTGCTGGTAGCCATTGTTTGCAGTATGGAAACGCACGGAAGGCGAGAAGGCGGAAGCGGACGCATCGTCGGATGGTATTGGCCGTGCTTTATGATAAGACACGTTTTGGCTATGCTACGCTCAGAGCCAGGAATTATCTTATTATTCCTGCTCTGAGCCTGATATAAGAGCGGATGCCTGATTCAGTCATTCACTCGTCAATACGGCGTTCGAGGTGAGCCGTTTTCACTGAAGTTAAAGCTTAAACTTAAAAGAGTTAAGTTTGCCAATTTATTTTGTACGACAAAATTTGAAGAGCTGACAAAGTTTATTTTTTTAACTTTAATTCTTTATTCTTTTAAGTAAGTACTGCTAGTCTCAAGTCTGCACTCCCTGTAAATTTCTTCGTAGTTGTGAATCTGATAATATCCATCCATCCATTTTCTAACCCGCTGAATCCGAACAGGGTCACGGGGGTCCGCTGGAGCCAATCCCAGGGCACAAGGCAGGGTGCCCCACAAACACAAACACAAACACACCCACACACCAAGGCCAATTTAGAATCGCCAGTCTACCTAACCTGCATGTCTTTGGATTGTGGGAGGAATCCGGAGCGCCCGGAGGAAACCCACGCAGACACGGGGAGAACATGCAAACTCCACGCAGAGTGGACCTGGGGAAGCGAACCCGGGTCTCCTAACTGCGAGGCAGCAGCGCTACCACTGCGCCACCGTGCCGCCCTCTGATAATATTAATTTATATATTTAATAATGAATGCATATTTGACACAAGTCACAACAACATTTGCGGATCCTGTTCCTTACACTTACAGCTGTATTTTACTTTGTTTTCCTTTAGTTTAGAGTGCAGAGTGACATTGCTTCTTCCTTTGCCTCATTGGAATTTGCATTATTGTCTTATGACAAATGCTCTCACTCAAAGAGTCTTTTCTCTGATTAACAACATGTGGACACCAGAAAAATCGCAACTTAAAAGTCGACACATTGAAACATATGCTGGTTGTGAAATGCAATTTTATTGATTCATGTGGCAAGTTTTATGACATGTTATTACGAAATCCTGATGTCCTGAGAGCTATCCACCCATCTCAGAAATATCAGTGTTTCATGATTATGAAAGTTACTCATTGAAAAGCTGTTTTTCCTTTATAAACATTGAAAAAGTGTCACGTTATTATTAATAAATTATTCACAAAATATTTCTGGCACTTCTCTACTTTCACTGCTATTCCTGATTAACAACGTAAGGTTTCGGTATGTCCATAACATGCAGTATACTATATAATGTACACTAATTAGTTTATTTGCTCTTCGGGAAAGCGAGTCTTTCAGTCAATTTTCAGGCAAGATCTAGCCTGTAATTTCACGAACAATAGCATACAATGGTATAGAACCCTACTTTGAAAATTGGTATATGTTTGTGGTTTAATAATATGATTGTTTTAAATGGAAGAAACTTGTACAGAATAAGATGCAGGAAACACGAAAACAGGCATTTCCATTATTAAAATCTATCTGGCTTTTGGGGGCTCCGCCCCCAGACCCCTCGCCTGGTGTCCCAGGTCGCCCCCAGAAAAATCTGTTCACTGTAGTTTAATGTGATTGTAGAGTGTGCAGTTTTATGGTCCCCTGTAGTAAACTGACGCCCAGTTCTTGAATGATTTCCTAATCTCTAATAATGTGGCAGTTGTTTTTGGCACCATGCGGTTCAACAACTGACAGGAAAAAAGATCATTCTCCTTTCATATGGTAGATGGCAGTAAAACACGCATTTTTATAAACAGATCAATAAATTACGCAAGAAGAAGGAATAATTTGCAATCATGGAAGCGATCGGCACGCTGGTTCTGGCCGCGATCGTCCTTGTTCTGTTCTCCGCGTTATTCCGGAGAGATTCGGGTCGCTTCGCCAGAATGCCGCCCGGTCCGAGCCCGCTGCCTCTGATCGGTAACCTGTTGCAGCTGAGAGGCAAAGCACCGTATGAGAACTTCGTAAAGGTGAGACGGAGGCAGTGAATAATGTGTACAGTGCTTTGCAGTTAGCCAGCTTCCATCTGTCAGAAGGAACTTTAACGGTGTCGCCCTCTTTGTGTCCTTGCAGCTCAGCGAAACTTACGGCCCCGTAATGACGGTACACCTGGGTCCGAAGCGCGTCGTGGTTCTGGTCGGCTACGAGGCGGTGCAGGAGGCGCTGGTGCAGAACGCCGACGCATTCGCTGGCAGACCGGAATTGCCACTGTTTGAGAAGACAAGCAAAGGAATGGGTATGAAGTCTTAACTTTTAAACTGTCCAAGTTAGTGTAATACATAAATGGTGTGAGGCTCGTAGCCAAACCGGAATCTTCTTGGGCTCCCAACCCGAAACTCCGCCCCTCTCAAAATTCACTTAGTACTCGCTTTAATTTGAACAATAAATACGTACTGCGAATAGATAATAAATAAACAAAGAAGCGCATAGCACAAACTTCACAATAACTTTTACGTCAAATACAAATACCCCTGTTTAAAATCATCAAAACTTAAACGTGAATGTTACGCGGGTTCTTCAGTTTCGTCGTTGCATAACCGTCTACATTTGCCGCAGGCCAAATCATCTGTGAGGTCATCAAATGCCAGCTTCTGTGCCAGGCGTGAGCTGATACTGATGGTAGCCAAGTTAACTGCGTTTACAGCACATTCTTGTGCCCTGGATGACTTCAAGTGTGTCACCGTGAGCTGAACTTTTAAAAACTGGAGACTGGAAGAACTGAATATGGGCATCAATTGTACTTAACGGCAATGACATACCATTTGATTTGTTTCCTTTATAAATCAAGGCCTAATTAGTAGTAATAATAATAAAAATAAAAATAATGGTCGAGGGTATCAATGTGCTGTTACTCTGTTACTTGATATAGCCAACAGTATCACTTGTGATGCGATACAACAACAAATACTGTTTTTATACTATTACTGCTACTACTAACAATGATAAAGATAATATATAACTACTATTTATAATGATAATATATAAAATACCACTGCTAATAATAATAATAAAATAAAAACAACTACACTACTACTGAATGTTTTTAGTAAACAGGGTGAAAATGAAGTTGAATGCTTACACAGTTAAAAAATGAACATGTGAATGTGTCACCTACACTTATAAATTATTCTAAACTTCATTTTTTCCTTTCAATGGCAGCAGACCACAATAAGACATTAACTAAATCAGAGTTTCTCAACCCTTAAGTATTTTTGACCCGAGTTTTCATAACAGTTTTAATCGCGCCCCACTAAAGTTTTTTTGAAGCCCTAATAAAATGTATTCCTATATTTTTTGCTGCCGATACACCGCTATAAGTTTTATTATACCTACTTAACTTTTATCGACATTTATCCAAGTCTATATTTATTTTTCTAGTATCAGAGTGTAGTTTAAGTAAATTTGTTTTGGTTTCAATAGATGTAATTTTCATATTTTCGATTCTTGTTTTCTTTTTTTCACATCTTTGCGCCCCGTTTTTTGTTACTTCGCACCCCACAGGTTGAGAACTGCCAAACTAAATCAGTAATGTTAGCTGCCAATAAAATTAACAGTCAAAGTTCCCCTAAGCTGATTGCTCTTTTCGTATGTCAGAGTTGCTTGCCTGGTGCTTTCCCACAATTCCGCCAGTAACTGAGTAGTAAGCCAGAGACCCGCCTGTGTGTTGGTGAAATTTACAAACGTATCCCATTGATGCCTGAAGTGATTCCACTCCGTTGGGTTCTTGAGTAACGCCCTTCACCTGCAACTGCACCATCCTGGGTATGACGTTAACCTGCATCCAGCACTGCCAGCAGGTCCTCCAACTTGCAGGCTGGTGGCAGGATTGGCACTCCAGCCATTGTTAAAAACCTCACGCTGTTCCATTCCATTTGAACTATTGTGGTGGTGAGATGTCACCCAAATTTGGGATCCTGAGGTGCTGTGTCAGCAATGTGCAGTATCAGTGCATGGTTCCAGCCCCCCTAGTGCATCAACACTCAGAGCACATCACATGTCGACTAACCTTGGCATCTTTTAATATCATGTGCTGATCCTGAGGTCTGTATGCTATTAATAAATATTCCACAACCATTTGTCAGCTAGCTAGTGTAACATCAGATAATATATATCAAACAATCGATGTCAAAACTCTTACACATAATGTTACTCCATTACTCCAATAAAACACTGGCTTTACTGTAGTGCCCACTGATGTAATCCCAGCTAGCTTCCAGGAAGTTGAATAAGTTTAGATTTCTAAACACACCTCATATGTAACACGAGTTGCTTCTTTAGGCTTTCATTTTTCTTTTCTTTGCTGTACCCCTGACTGTTGTTTACTTGAAGTCACAACAGGTGACTGTCAACGATGTTAATTTGGCAATTCCTGAAACTGCAATAACCCCATTATAGTCAAGCTGTGAACCTCCAGCGCTCCACTCCATTGAGGAAGGTCACTTTAACATTGTACTTCAGCGATTCTTTACCCGTTTACACCATAGATAAGATTAGATTTAGGGCTGTGGGAGGAGTTATCGGACTCAAGTCAAGTAAACCAAGCGACAAAAACATGCAATCCAATTGGCTGTGTGGCGGAGATCCTGACTCAAGGAGGTCTGAGAATCCCCAACAGCCAACACATCAGTTGTCTGATCATGGGCCTCACGTGCGTTGCATGATCTGCGTATAGGAAGGGACAGCTCTGTGTACTTGATCATTTAAATGAAATTGGAAAGCTGTGACTCAACTTGGAAGTGAGGACATTAAACCTGAATTCTATGGCATTCAGGGAGCGTCTGCTTTATTTGTATCTGCCTTTAACAACTTTCAAAATGCGTAACGTTCAGTCAGAAGTTTGTAGAAATGGAACGTTAAGGTCACATGGCCATTTTGCAGCGTCATCCTGAAGTATTTTGGTAGTTTCGCTGCATTTGTGGGATGACACACTTAACACCACAATTTTCAAAAAGTGCTAGAGTGTAAGTCATAGTGAGACTGGGGTATTGTAGGTGGTCAAGTGAAAAAGATCTCCATTTTGGATAAAGGTATCTTGGATATTTTGAGAAGAGCAAATCAAGACTTGTAAACCCATAGTGAAGGTGGAGCTCACCATGACAGTATTGGGTGCAAGGCAAAAGTCAAACCCGGTTGGGCCACCAGTCCACAGCACGGCTCACTAACTCCTTGGGTCTGCACCACCTTATAGAACAAACTTGGACAGCCGAGTTTGTCTGGGGCTGCATTTAGTCAACTACAATAGACATAGCCGGTGGCATCAAGAGGGAGTGACTTTGCGTGATATATGGCGCCCTTACACCTGATTTTACCTGCCGTGCCTTCCCCTCCTGACAATCCAACATTCTTATATAACTCACATGAATCTTCAAGATGGACTGGGGACCCCATTTAAACCAGTCCTACCTTAAATCTCCAATAATAACAGTTTCCTTCCATACTCCACTGTTGCTTAGGGCTGCAAAGAAAAGTTTGAGCTGAGAAAGCTGAATCGTGCTACTTTCTGAAGGTGTCACAAGTTGGCACAAAAATGCCCCTCGGTTTACCTGCTTATATAATGCTTGTCCTAAACTGTGTCATTCAGACATGTCAGATATCTATTAAAATGTCAACTGAACCTTGAACAGCGTTACTTTTAAGTTCTTTTGAGCTACACAGATTAACCCTGGTGCTTGTGATGGTGCCAGGGCTTGGCAGGTCAAATGTCACTATTTGAATATATTTCAAAAAATGTGGTTAAAAAATAAAAGAATTCAAAAATTGACATTCAAACGTAAATAAATGGCTGTTTTTCCTTGCTCTGATTTTGGCAGTGTGTTATTTGCGGCACACCATGCAAATACTGCAATATTTTACAGATCTGTTTTTGCTTGCCACTTACACAAGCAGTTTATTTCTGATTTTGAACATTTTTTAATTCCAGTTTCTCCCAAATTTGCATGAAGTGTGGCCACTGAGAGAAAACACCCTACAAGTAGAATACATTTTTTACAAGACATGTACAGAGTCTTCAGAAAGTGTTCACTTTTTCACATTTTGTTATTTTGCAGCCCTTTCCATATTAAATGACACTCACAACCCCAGAATGACAAAGCGAAAACTAAATTTGTGGAAACTTTTGCAAACAAATAAATAAAAAGTAGAAATGTTGCATTGACACAGGTTTTTGGACCCTTTACTTAGTCCTTAGTTGAAGCCCCTTTGGCAGTGATTACAGTCTGGAGTCTTCTTGGGTATGACGTGATAGGCTCCATAGATCTGGGGTCTTAGTAATAAAACTTAGTGTGGATTTGAGTGAGAGAATATGCAAATGCCAAAGAACAGGGAGATGAATACAACAAAACAAAATCCAATTTATAAAACCTGCTGTACACACATTTCTATGCAATTTACCTTTATAAATGACAGTAATTTTGCAAATATGTATATGTGAATGTGCCTCAAACTCAGCCTGGTTGCTGCCCTGAAACAACAATCAATGGACTATGCTAATCAACCTCATAGATGTGGAATCATGATGCTGCAGAAGTTCATTGTCCTCCTGACACATCGAGACCCCAGCACCTGCATTCAAGAATATTTGGCTGCAATCCACAACTGGCCATGCAAGACCATGCATGGCATTATAGTGCCTCTCCTCTGCATTCTGGGGGTAAAGCAAAGGCATGTGGTGCCAGTGCTTGAGTGGGTAGCTGCTATTATCTGGTACATATAATGACGTGATTGCTATTACAATGAATAGTACAGGCCATATGAGAAATTGACAGTTCAACCAATAAACCACCACATACAGCACCATCTGGTCTGTCAAAGCTGCTTTGCCTTAAAGTATACGAATCACAGGGTAACCCAGGCCACCATGCCATGATGTTTGTCAGTCTCACCTTGGCATTACAGAAGTGTTAATGTAATGTCACTAATCACAGTTAACAAAAGCAGCTTCATTCTTGCTAGGGGGCCCTTATTGCAATATGAGTGCAGTAAAGTGTTCCAGTTACGCTGGCAGAACTGGACCATGCTGCAAATTGCCCTTTTATGTTGGCAGAAACAACCATGTGCACCCCCACCATATGAATACTATATATACTGGGCCTCACTGGTTGGCAAATGGCTTCCAGCACAGCAGTCATAGTGGAGTGAAACTTAGCTGAGATATTCCCGACCTGTCTGCCAGTTCTGTTAGAAGTGACAACAAGTAGCCAACATAAACTGACGGAAAACTGAAAAAGTTCTTCTGCGCCATCAACCCTCTTAAAAGGGAGCTAAAGTACAAACTGTAAAGTACATGATATTCATCACTTTTAAGATTTAAAATGTTTGTCAAGTCAATGCATATTATGATAACATGATATGAATTTTTATGCATGTGAGTTTTCATTTAGCAGGTTTGGCTGCATTTACCTTGTAATAACTGGAGACCAGAGGCGTGGAAAGGTTTGGGGCAGCCACCCGTTTAATGCGGTTTCCCGGCTGCAATAGAAATTGAGGCATTTTCAAAACAGTTGTTTACACAACAGAGTCCAAGACAGAACTGCCTGCCTAAGCAAAGGCAGTGAGCTTTATAGCTCAGAGGGCGGAAATGATGTCGTCCTCTGGGCCGGAACTGGAAGTGACATCACCCTTGGGGCGGAACCGAAGTGACCTCATTCTTGGGGCGGAACCGGAGGTGGTGTGTCCTTCCTGGAAATGGCGGCTCCTGGTGGGATTTCCCGGGTAAGACCTGCAGAGAACTCAGAAAGAGCGTCAGCGTACCCCCCCCTGGGCAGATGTATAAACAGTATTGTCTAAGCCCTTCAGCTGCTTCCCATGCACACGTGTGTGACAAGACTCCCCCCTCAGCCCAGACCCGTCGGGTCGGGCGACCTGCACCGAGAGGTCGTGGGCCCGGGAGAGGGCATCGGCGTTGGCATGAAGGGACCCCTGTCGATGAACGAGCGTATATTTGTACTGCTGCAGGTCAAGAAACCACCTCGTGACCCGCGGATTCGACTCCCTGTGAAGGGCCATCCACTTTAAAGGCGCATGATCCGTCACCAGAGTGAACACGCGACCCAAGAGGTAGTACCGCAGCTGCGCACCGCCCATTTGATCGCCAGAGCCTCCTTCTCCACCGCCGCGTACCTGGTCTCCGGTCCAACAGTTTCCGGCTCAGGTACATAACGGGTGTTCAACACCGTCGGCGCTTTGGCTCAACACGGCTCCCAAGCCTGTGTCCGGCGTCCGTCTGGAGGACAAAAGGGAGAGAAGTTAGGGGAGATTAAGATAGGTGCTGAAGTCAGAGCCCTTTTAAGTCACTGAATGCAGCCCCGCTTTATCAGACCATACCACCGTATTAGGAGCTCTTTTCTTTGTCAAGTCGGTCAAGGGCGCTCTCTCGGAGAACGAGGCACAAACCGGCGGTAGTACCCGCCAAACCGAGAAAGGATTGGACTTGCCGCTTGGTTTTGGACGGGCCAGGCCATTATGGCTTGCAACTTGGAACACTGTGGCCTCACAGTACCCGCCCACTAGGTAGCCCAAATATTTGGCTTCTCTCAACCCAAGTAACATTTCTTGGGGTTGATGCGAGCCCGCCTCTCCCAATGTCCGTAATACTGCTGTGACCTGCTGTATGTGCTCCTTCCAGGTGCTGGAATAGATGACAACGTCATCCAGATAGGCAGCACAGAACGAGTTATGGGGCGGAGCACTTTGTCCACCAGACGCTGAAAAGTCGCAGGCCCGTGTAACCCGAATGGAAGGACACGATACTGCCAGTGTCCGCTAGGAGTGCTAAACGCGGTTTTTCCTTCGGACTCCGTTAAAGGAACCTGCCAGTACCCCTTTGTCATGTCAAGTGTAGTCAAGAATTTGGCTGGTCCCAGTCTCGAGGAGGTCGTCCACGCGAGGCATGGGATAAGCATCAAATCGGAAACTTGGTTGAGCCGACGGAAGTCATTGCAAAACCTCCAACTGCCGTCAGGCTTAGCAATCAAGGACGATGGGGCTGGACCAGGGACTACTACTTTCCTCGATCACTCCTAGTGCCAGCATTCGCTTGATTTCCAGTTCCACTTCTACTTTCTTTGCCTCCGGAGTCTGTAGGGTCGCTCACGGACGATCACCCCGGTCAGTCAATATGTCGCGCAATCAGAGAGGTCCGACCTGGCTGTTCACTTACCACCTCTGGGACCGAGCGGATAGCTGCTTGAGCTCCTGTCTCTGTCTGGGAGATAGCTGTTGCAAATTAAGGGCACTTACTTCGCGAAGAGAGCAGGGCTGTCGGAGGAGGATCGGGATCCCTCTCCTTCCACGGTTTCAGCAGGTTTACATGATATACTCGCTCAGCTGGTCGGCGATTGGGCTGTTTCACCAAATAGTCGACCAATCCCTTCCTCTCCTTAATTTCAGTAGGGGCCTAGCCAATGTGCGAGCAGTTTAGAGTGTGAAGTAGGAACCAATACCATGGCGCGATCCCCGGTTGGAACTCCGGAGAGTCGTGCCACGGTCATACAGGCGGGCCTGTGCTGATTGTGCCTCCTCGATATGACTTTTAGTATAGGTCTTATTACATCAAATCTATCGCGCAATTGGGATATACTCCAAAATGTTAGTGGAGGGCTGTGCCTCCCCTTCCCAGCCCTCTTTTAAAATATCTAATAAGCCCCGGGCTGTCTTCCGTATAGTAATTCAAAGGGAGAGAACCCGTAGAGGCTTGAGGACTTCCGTAGGCAAAGAGGACAAGGGGAGGAGTTGGTCCCAATTCCTCCCATCCTTGCTGACTACCTTACGTAGCATTTGCTTGAGAGTTTGATTGAATCTCTCCACTAGCCCATCGGTTTGAGGATGATACACGAGGTTTTAAATGCTTTATTTTCAGTAACTTGGCAGTCTCCTTGAGCGTTTCCGAGGTGAAAGGCGTTCCTTGGTCCGTCAGGACTTCTCTAGGAATGCCCACCGTGAAAAGACTCCTACTAGTTCCGTGCAATATTTTTAGTGGTAGCGGCGCAATGGAGCGGCTTCAGGGAATCGGGTTGCATAATCCACGAGGACGAGTATATATTTATATCCTCGGGCTGAGGGCTCCAGGGTCCTACTATATCCACCCCAATCCTGTCAAAGGAACGTCAATAAGGGAAGGGGAATCAGAGGAGCACGGTCCTTCCTAGGAATTTGCCGCAGTTGACACTCCGGCAGGAAATGCAAAAGCGGCGAACCTCCTCATTAATCCCGGCCAAAAACGGAGCTTAATGCGCTCTAATGTTTTATCGGGCGAGATGGCCTCCAAGAAGGTGAGAGTGGGCTAACTTCGCAAACCTGCCGCCGGTAGGTCCGCGGGACTAGCAACAACTTCGGACCTTCCCCTCATGTTCAGCAACCCGATACAATAATTCATTATCCATGACAAAGTGAGGTCCCTGTGGCATGGGCAAATGCGTCGTTGGCGTTAACGAGAACCACTGCATTCTTTATGTGCTTCAGAGAGTCGTCATTCCACTGTTCTCTCTTGAAAGAAGCCGGTCGCTCTAAACTGAAAGTGCAACTCAGAGAGCGGGTCGGTCTGACCTCAAGGGGCGGAGAATCCTCCCTCGCTGCGGGCGCTAGTGGATGGCGTAGTAGCCCGCGACGGTCCGGGAGTATCTTCGTCACTCTCTTGGCCTACCGCCCCACTCCCTGTCGGCTGATTACGGTGTGGAAGCAGCTTGAGATGAGTCTTTATCATCTATAACGAGGCCAAAAGCTTTTCGGGAATGCTTTCTAAACTACGCGTTACTGTCAGACCAGTCCGCCCGAGGATTACGGAAGCGGAGGATCCGGGTGTACCGCTACGGTAAGCGCGAAGGGTTCCTCCGAGACATACGTAACACCGGGCGGTATTGTGCGGCGGATATCTCCGTGTATACATTTTAGACTGGTCTTTTCTTAATCCATTGTTGCGGTAGAACAAAGCGGCGAGCAACGACAGACACGTTACTGCGGAATCAAACAGCGCTGTTACCATATGTCCATTAATAATAAGCTCTCCCGTATGTTTATCCGCCAGGGATTGCTAAGGGCACACAAACAACCCGCCATTGTCCCCTACGGTCCGCCTTGTTCCCCGACAGGTCGCAAGCCAGACGGCCCGGCGACTTCGGAACAGGCTCTGGATTGCGGGGAAGGGACTGCTTTGTAGGACATAACTCCCGGGTAGTCCACAGAGCGGCTGGTCTGCCCTCCCGGTTTCACAGCCGGCCTCTGGGTTGCAAGAGCTGTAGCAGCTCGTCCAGAATGGAATTCTCCCCAGGCGGCTGGGCAAATTCCTGGGGTATTCGCTGTAGCAGCAAAAACAGGCCACTTGCTGCACTATTTGCAAGGGGTCAAATCAAATGGCGTAGCCACTCACCCACCTGTTGCCAGAGAGCCATAGCCTGCTCTGACAGCCCTTTCGTTGGGTTAAACTCCCAGTCTATTATATTCTTTACCTGCCGGCCTGGGGACAGCCCATCGTTAACAGGGACCTTGGTCCCGATGGGCGGCTCGGCTTTCCTACCCAGAAGAGCATACTGAGCCACTCGTGTGTTTTCCCCAGAAGCCAGCCCACGCCTGTGGGTCCCCTCTACCTTCTCCACGAGATGGGTTGGTAGCCCCGGGTTATGCTCGTGGAGCAGAGCCTGCACAGCGTCCTTCCTGACCCTCCGGCGCACTCCCTGCCCCGAAACTAGGCCCCGGTACTCACCCACCTGGTTCCTTGAAGGTCCGTGTCCCGGGTTCTTCGGGGACACCATCCTGCCGACTACGCCACTGTAATAACTGGAGACCAGAGGCGTGGAAAGGTTTGGGGCAGCCACCCGTTTAATGCGGCTTCCCGGCTGCAATAGAAATTGAGGCATTTTCAAAACAGTTGTTTACACAACAGAGTCCAAGACAGAACTGCCTGCCTAAGCAAAGGCAGTGAGCTTTATAGCTCAGAGGGCGGAAATGATGTCGTCCTCTGGGCCGGAACTGGAAGTGACATCACCCTTGGGGCGGAACCGGAAGTGACCTCATTCTTGGGGCCGGAACCGGAGGTGGTGTGTCCTTCCTGGAAATGGCGGCTCCTGGTGGGATTTCCCGGGTAAGACCTGCAGAGAACTCAGAAAGAGCGTCAGCGTACCCCGCCCCCCCCTGGGCAGATGTATAAACAGTATTGTCTAAGCCCTTCAGCTGCTTCCCATGCACACGTGTGTGACAACCTACTTAATTGAGGGTAATTGTTGTGTTTACATATATATGCATGTTTAACCCATCAAGATTTCTTTTATAAAGCCATGCATTTGCATGGAAAACTGCATACACATATTTCAAGCCTCCTTTAGTGCACACACAAGTTTATAAATCTGACCCCCTGTATTTGTGGATTTTCTGCCATTCTTCTCAGCAGGTCCTCTCAAGCTCAGCTTGGATGGAGACTATCAGATGACAGCTATTTTCAGGTGTCTCCAGAGATGTTCAATTGGGTTCAAGTCTTGGCTCCGGCTGGGCTACTCAAGAACATTCATAGATCTGTCCCCAGACCACTCATGTGTTGTCTTTGCTTTGTGGTGAGGGTCATTCTGAGGTCCTGAATGCTGTGGAACAGGTTGTCATTAAGCATAGTTCAATACTTTGCTTCATTCAGCTTTCATTCTATTCTGACTAGTCTCTGTGTCCTCAGTCTCACAGCATGATGCTGCCACTAACATTGGAATGGTATTTCACTGGAGATGACTGGTGCCTGCTTACTTCGAGACAGGATGCTAACCTTAGTTTTATCAGAACAGAGAATCTTGTTTCTCACACTCTGAGAGTCCTTTAGGGGCCTTCTTGCAAAATCCTAGTGGGCTTCGATGTGTCTTTTACTGAGAAGAGGCTTCTGTCTGGCCACCCTGTCATAAAGCCCAGTCATGGTTGTCCTTTTGGAAGTTCCTCCCATCTCTAAACAGGTTGTCTGGAGTTTAGCCAGTGTGATTATTAGGTTCTTGGTCATCTATCTTACCACGGCTCTTCTCCCATTATTTCTAAGTTCAACCGGGTTGCCTGCTGAAAGAAGAGTCATTGTTGTTCCAAACCTCTCCTATTTAAGAATTATGGAGGCCACTGTGTTCTTGGGAACCTTCAATGGTGCAGGAATGCTTTCGTAACCTTTCATAGATCTGTGTTTTCAAACTCTGTAGGCCATTAACAGTTATTTAACACAGTATGTTAAAGCAGCAAAGCTGGGTGAATCATGTCTAATTTAGTATTTTGTACTAATCAGGGAAGAATTAATGGTGTACAGTTGATTGAACTGCTAGGGTCAAGGGACCATAACATAATACAGCTCACAGCATTTTTGGAAGAGTGCGGATTCAAAGACTAAAAGTATTAAGTTTAACTTTGGTAGAGCAAATTTTGAGTAGATGCAGCAATGTCTAAGTTGGAAAGACTGGGAAAAGCTTTTAGGTGTGGAGACAGTTGAGGAGCAGTGGAACAGGTTTGAAAATGTCTTACATGCAATGCAGGACAGGCACATACCTAAATTTGGAATTAGTAGGAAATTTAAAAAAATAAAAATTTTGCAGTGGGTTAATAAGAAAAAGAAGCTGCAAAGAAAAAATACATCTGAAGTGTTTCAAATTATGAAGGGAATTAGTCCTTTGGTCTGAGACTGTTATTTTAAAATACATTCATCAAGAACACAGGGACACAGTTGGAAATTTGTTAATGGTAAATTTCACACAAACATTAGGAACTTTTATGCTTTTCTTTAGCATAAGGCTGCAACATGAAAATGTGAATAAAATGATGGGGTCTGAATAGTTTTTGAATCCTTTGTTTATTAGTGTCATTCCAACATGAATTTCTTACTGCATCAGTTCTATATATACAGTATCTCTAGGTGTGACATCAGGAGTGGGGAGCCAGGCAAGGACCTCCTCACTCACGCGCCAGCCTCCGTTCAAGTCGGTCTACCGCTCGCGACATGTTGGAGCATACAGGTACTTTGCCTCCACTTAACTATATATATATATATATATATATATATATATATATATATATATACGGACCTTACTCTTATTCTATGTTAATTAATGTTGACTTATGTTTATTTTTTATTGTGTCTTCTATTTTTCTATTCATTTTGTAAAGCACTTTGAGCTACATTTTTTTATATGAATATGTGCTATATAAATAAATGTTGATTGATTGATTGATATATATATATATAAGAGAAGAGAAGGAGGAGGAATCGAAGGGTGAATGCCGATTCCTCCGATAGGAGAGACGCGCGCTGAGTGCTGCTGGCGTCCGGAGAAGGCGTCCTCTGGATGGACAGAGGAGATTCCCTGGGCGGCTGGGCGAGCTGCCTGCAAGAGTGGTGCCGCGGCCGAAGAGCGGATGGGCATGGAACCGGCGGCGGAGGCCTTCAGCAGGCAAGTTGGGGACTGTCGGAGGGGGGCAGGAGCACGGTCGGTACGGAGACCGACAGGGCGCTCGGGGTGAGTGCCCTGGCTGTGCTTCTGGCCCTCTGTTTCTTTTTCCTACAGGCCCGAAGCCCCGATGAGCGCTGAGGCCGACGGCGACAGGGACCTGCCCTCCTGGAACGGGCCGCTCTGCGGGAGAGCTCCACGCCGGGAGGCCTATGATGACCCAGCTCGGGGGGACAGCGGGGGCGAGAGCGGCGCAGACCACAGGGGACACGTTTGCGCGGCGGGGTGCCGAGGCGGATGTCCCAGGGTGCCGTGTTGGACCCTGGGGACATAGTAGGACCCTCACCGGGGACGTGTTGCCCTTTCGGGTTGTGCCGTTCGGACCCACGTGTCCTCGCTAGCGGTGGGGCACTGTGGCCCCCGGCCGGGACGCCCAGGAGGAGGAGAGGAGGGCTTGTGCCTCCTCCAGACCTGAGGCGTCCGTCTTGGTGGTGTAGGGGACCACGGGTACAGGGCTTGGAAGCCCAGCCCTGTAGGGACCCGTGGCCACCGCCAGGCGGCGCCCCGATGCCGGTTTACCCTGTGTGGTCTTTGGCCGGGGATGGAGCCCGGCCGGGACGCCTTGGAAGACCGGAGGAGGGCGTGTGCCTCCTCCAGACTGAGTGGGGGCGTCCGTCCTGGTTAGGCAGGGGCCTCGGGTACAGGGCTTGGAAGCCCAGCCCTGTAGGGACCCGTGGCCACCGCCAGGCGGCGCCCCAGTGCCTGTTTATTCCGGGAGCCCGGCACTTCCGCCACACCAGGAAGTGCCGGGGGGAAGACTTTGTGTGGCGCCCGGAGAGCTGCCAGGAAAGCAGCCGACACTTCCGCCACGCTGGGCGTGGCTAAGGAGAAGGGCGGAAACACCTGGGGCTCATCTGGGGCATTATTTAAGGGGCCGCCTCCCTCCAGTCATTTGGTGGAAGTCGGGAGGAAGTAGACGGAGCTGGAGAGAGGACAGGAGGCGACCAGGACAAAGGCACAGAGACTGTGGGCCCTGGACTTTTGGGGGATTCGGTGCTGAAGGCACTGGGGTTACGTGAGTGCACGTGACTATATAGCTTGTATAGTGCATAATAAACAGTGTGTGGAGAAAAATATGTCGTCCGTCTGTCCGTGCTGGGGCCAGCGTTCACAGTGGCGTAGTCGGCAGGATGCTCCGCCTGGTTCAAGGCGGGGACCTGTGTTATTAAAACAAAAATATTCTGTGAACGACCCGGCGCAGCAGCGGACCCCACACACTGGCCGCGGAGCGCGCTGCACAACCAGCGGGGAGCCGCCCAGAAACCGCCACCGGACAGCGGAATAGCTTTCCCCGGGTGCGGAGGAGGACCCGACATCGCCGGGCGCAGCGGGCTCCGAAAGTCGCGCTGTCGGGACGGACAGCCGGGTCGGCGTCGCTACGCAAAAGGCCACACTGAGGCGGGGGCCTTGGCATGACGGGATCCGGAGGTGAGTGCCCTGCCCTGCGATAATCGGCCCTCCGGGGTCGGTTGTGCTTTATTTTCCACAGGCAGGGACGAACAGGGTCCGCGTCCGTGGCAGGAGTGCGCCAGGCCGCGGGCTGTCGGCAGCGCGGCGACGACAGCAGCAGAGAAGGCTGCGGAGGCGGAGCCGCTGCGGCTCAAGGAAACGCCGCAACCACAACGGCGAAGAGCGCGCCTCCGCTTTTCGGAGCAGGGAGGCAAGATGGCGCGGGCGGAGGTCCCGCCGCTGACAGGCACGGGATTGGCCGGTGTGTCTTGCGTGCCCGCCGATGATTGGATAGAGGCGGGCCCAAGGAATGCCAGTCTCGTGTCAGAGAAGAACCCGATTGGGCCAGAGGGAGTGGCCCAGAGGAGGCAGGCGTCGCGTGGAGCCGATCAGCAGGTAAGCTCACCGACGTCTGTCTCTCTCTATCCACCAGCGGCTCGGCGCGTCTCGGAGGAGTCCCTTCGGCCCGTCGAGTCGTCGTTTGAGGAGTTGCTGCGTGTTCTCGTCGCTCAGTGTGAGCAGCTGATGGAGAAGCCGGTCGCGTCGGAGTGACACCGCGTGAGACGGAGGAACGGCGCGGCGCTGGAACCGGAGGCAGGCAGAACACGGCGGGAGTGGTGAGTGTTGCCGTTCCCGTAAAGCAAGTGGGGGGGTTTGCCGAACATGGCCGTGACTGTTTACAGGACGACCGGCTCCGAGTAGGCAACTTCCCAACAGCGGATCTTGGCGTGCAGACAGCTAGCGAGGCTGGGAGATCAAACACGCAAGGGCTGGTAGGATCGGGGCTGCTGAGTAAAAATGGTAAATGGCCTGTATTTGATATAGCGCCTAACTAGAGTTCAAGAACCCCCCTAGGCGCTTTACAACACAACAGTCATTCACCCATTCACACACACATTCATACGCTGGTGATGATAAGCTACTATGTAGCCACAGCTGCCCTGGGGCACACTAACAGAAGTGAGGCTGCCGAACACAGGCGCCACCAATCCTTCCGACCACCACCAGCAGGCAAGGTAGGTTAAGTGTCTTGCCCAAGGACACAACAGCTGCATTCTCATGCCGGGAGCCAGGATCGAACCTGCGACCCTCCGATTGCTGGACCACCCGCTCTACCGACTGAGCTACTGCTGCCCTGGGTGAGTGCCCTGGGTCCTAGCGCCCTGCGCTTCAAGCCTGCAGCTGTCTCCTGTCGCTCTGCCTGGACGCAGACGGGGCTGGATTTGAGCTTTTGCTGTGCTCAGACCCAGACCGTCAGCGTCCAAGAGAAGAAGGGGGAATCGAAGGGTGAATGCCGATTCCTCCGATAGGAGAGGACGCGGCGCTGGGTGCGCGCGTCCGGAGAAGGGCCGTCCTCTGGATGGACAGAGGAGATTCCCTGGGCGGCTGGGCGAGCTGCCTGCAAGAGTGGTGCCGCGGCCGAAGAGCGGATGGGCATGGAACCGGCGGCGGAGGCCTTCAGCAGGCAAGTTGGGGACTGTCGGAGGGGGGCAGGAGCACGGTCGGTACGGAGACCGACAGGGCGCTCGGGGTGAGTGCCCTGGCTGTGCTTCTGGCCCTCTGTTTCTTTTTCCTACAGGCCCGAAGCCCGACGAGCGCTGAGGCCGACGGCGACAGGGACCTGCCCTCCTGGAACGGGCCGCTCTGCGGGAGAGCTCCACGCCGGGAGGCCTATGATGACCCAGCTCGGGGGGACAGCGGGGGCGAGAGCGGTGCAGACCACAGGGGCACGTTTGCGCCGGCGGGGGGGCCGAAGACGGATGTCCCAGGGTGCCGTGTTGGACCCTGGGGACATAGTAGGACCCTCACGGGGCGTGTTGCCCTTCGGTTGTGCCGTTGGACCCGGGTCCTCGCTAGCGGTGGGGCACTGTGGCCCCCGGCCGGGACGCCCAGGAGGAGGAGGAGGCGGCGCCCCAGTGCCTGTTTATTCCGGGAGCCCGGCACTTCCGCCACACCAGGAAGTGCCGGGGGGAAGACTTTGTGTGGCGCCCGGAGAGCTGCCAGGAAAGCAGCCGACACTTCCGCCACGCTGGGGCGTGGCTAAGGAGAAGAGGCCGGAAACACCTGGGGCTCATCCGGGGCATTATTTAAGGGGCCGCCTCCCTCCAGTCATTTGGTGGAAGTCGGGAGGAAGTAGACGGAGCTGGAGAGAGGACAGGAGGCGGCCAGGACAAAGGCACAGAGACTGTGGGCCCTGGACTTTTGGGGGATTCGGTGCTGAAGGCACTGGGGTTACGTGAGTGCACGTGACTATATAGCTTGTATAGTGCATAATAAACAGTGTGTGGAGAAAAATATGTCGTCCGTCTGTCCGTGCTGGGGCCAGCGTTCACAATATATATACAGTGAAATATAAAAGTTTAAGGACTCGTAAGTAGAAGAAGCATTATGACAAAAATAATTGGAAAATACAGTGCCCTCCATAATGTTTGGGAAAAAGACACATTTTTCCTTGATTTATCTTTCTGCTCCACAGTTTAAAATTACAAATCAAACAGTTCCAAAAATCTAGACTCCAGGGCTAGAAGCAGACTTAGGTATCTTAGGCCTGCACTAATAAAGCAATGAAACCCACCTGAGGAATCACAAACACCTGTGACACCAATTGTCCCAAACATTATGATGCCTGAAATGCGGGGACCAGGTAAAAAAAGTGTTGTCACTTCCACATGGTGTCACCAAAATGTATGCAAACACCCTTAAATGAAAGACTGCACTGTACACATTTTAATCACGTCTGAAGTGTTTGTGGCACATATCTGTGCTCTTCCCATTCAAACTTTATGTGTAATGCACTGATCACATGGTTACACAGCCATGAATATTTTCTAAACACGCATAGATGTTGTAATAATAATAATAATAATAATAATAATAGTTCTTTACATTTATATTGTGCTTTTCTCCCTACTCAAAAAGCTTTACATAATTAATTGGTGGGGAGCCACTTTAACCCACCTGGAGGATGCAATGGCAGCCATTTTTGTGCAAGCACTCTCATCACACATTAGCTGTTAGGTGGTGAAGGGGTGATAGCCAATTAGAGACATTGGATTATTAGGGGGCCACAACAACTAAGCCTTGGTGGACACTTTACCCAGGACTTCAGGCTACACCCTGCTCTTTATGAGGGATGCCCGTGGATCGTTTATGACTACAGAGAGTCAGGATCTTGGTTTTATATTTTATTTAAAGAATGGCGCTATTTTTACAGCATTGTGTCCCCGTCACTGCACTGGGGCATTGGAATCCAAATCAACATCCACAGCACCCCAAGCTTTTCCCAGGTAGTCTCTCATCCAAACACTTTTCCAGGCCCAAAGGTGCTTAGCTTCAAGTAGATGACCTCTTCTGAATGTGCATGTGGGGAATGGTTGCTGGTAGCTGGCTGCTAGTTAGGTAAAAAATTATCTTAACTCCTTAAAGAATATTTAATGGTAAAGGATCAGTTCTTTGTTCCATGACCAGGGCCTAATCCTCCATCCCCCCCGAATGTGATGTTCAGCTGTCAGACAGACTTAAAGGTTTTCCCAGGGAAGGTGTGACATGTTATCCTCAGTAAATGGAATACCATAAATCAGAAGGCACCAAATATGGATATCATGATCTGATTTTGACCATGTAGTGAGCTCACAAAAATGTTGATATTCATGCTCCCTTACACCTTTATAGCTGAAGATATGTGATTACGGGTCCATGTTGAGTATGTCTAGAGTCTTGTGTGCTATGTTGGATAAGATATTAGGGTGGTAGCATTAATTCTGGTGAAAGTTATTACTTACCAAATGACTAATAACTAAATGATTAGCATTTTTTACATTAATAAACATTCTAAAACTAAACCTGAGATGTTGTTTGCAGGCCTGGGAAGTAGTAACGGTGAACGCCTTAAACAACTGCGCCGTTTCACTCTAAGTACACTGCGGGATTTCGGAATGGGAAAGCACAGCTTGGAGGAGTGGATTCAGGAGGAAGCTAAACATCTTGTCATGGAATTTCAAAAGAACGAAGGCAAGTTGAGTGACATGGTACTTTGTATCCTGTGTTAAAACATTGCATATTTCCTTCCTTGATATAAAAGGGTGGTGCTGCTTTACTAAGAAAAGCTAGGATGTGTGTGTTACGGTATACAACTGTTTAGATCGGACAATAAAATCATGTATCAGACATTCAGTGTCCACAAAATAAGAAAGACTGTAACCTGACAATTTTCTTTAAATGAGAAAAGGCAGACCTTGTGACTTAACTAATGTGGGCTTCTATGCATAATGTACTTCAAGGTTTTTAACTTGATTTTTATTATTAGGTTTTCAATTGTCACAAATGGTGAGAAATTCCATCTGCAGTTCAGTTCTAATAATCGATATGGCAGTTTTTTAATTGTAGAAAACTCTGATTCACTCAGCAGTTAATGTCATTAATACAGGCAATATGTTTATCTAGAGGGAATAAGCAACTGTGTATCATCTGTGTAGTTATGAAAATATTGTCTGATTAAATCACCAAATAGAAGTAAGTACATGAAGTAGGGAAGTAGGGATTTTTTCCTTTCCAAGTGTTCTTTTTATGGGAGCTGTCCTGTACGAGATTTTGAAGTTCTTCTTGTGTTGATGGTGGTTGTCCTTTGGTACTCACTTCCTAGTTAGGCAATTGTAAATTATAACTTTCTATGGCAGTGTTTCCCAGCCTCGGTCCTGGACACCCCCTGTGGCTGCAGGTTTTTGTTCCAACCAGCTTCTGTTTTTAATTGGACTCCTGGGCTAATTAAGTGATGTGTTATTTCCCAAGTTCTGTGTTTTGGGACCAATATAGAAATTAGAAAACTAAGTTTGGTAAAAAAAAAAATATATATATATATTGTGGTGTATGGCTGGCCGTTCATCCCAGCCAATACCCCCAAGCCACCAGGTGGAGCCCTCCCTGCAGTATGGACGTTCCCCGAAGATCAGCAGGGCATCATGGACATTGGAGTTTTTATACACAACCCTGCTGGATACCATGGGAGCCTCTAGGAGACGCTGCAGGTAGGAACAGTGTTTATTTACCCTACGCCACGGAAGTATGTCCGAGTCACATGGACAAGGGGAATGACGTGCTTCCGGGGTGAAGAAAAGGACTTCTGATCTGACCCGGAAGTGATAGAAGATCACATGGACTGGGGATTGTAACACTTCCGGGTCAGGGAATATAAAAGGATCATGGGAGCTCCCAGACGGAGAGCTGAGCTGGGTGGTAGGAGGGCAATGTGTCTGGGAGTGGAGGATTGTTTATTGTGATTGTTTTGAGTAATTTAATGAGTATAGTGGTGGAGAGGGTGCTTTGTGCACTGTGCTGTACTAATAAAGTCAACTTGTGGACTTTTATCTGGTGTCTGGCGTATTGGACAGGGGTTCAAGGAAGCAATACTGCCTCCTATCTGTCACTATATATATATATATATATATATACACTAGCAAAATACCAGCGCCTTCGCAGCGGAGAAGTAGTGTGTTAAAGAAGCAATGAAAAAGAAAAGGAAACATTTTGAAAATAACGTAACATGATTGTCAATGTAATTGTTTTGTCACTGTTGTGAGTGATGAGTGTTGTCATATATATATATTTACACACACACACATAAACATATATATATACATATCTATACATATACACATATATACATACATATATATATCTACATATATACACATACATATACATACACACATACATACATACACACACATATATACACACAAATACATATATATATATATATATACATACATACACACACACATATATAAACATATATATACATATACATACATATCTACATATATACACACACAGCTATTTCAGATCAGTGCAATACTGCTTGTTAAAACGGATAACTCCGCTCTTACGTGCAAGTCTGCGTGGATATTATGAACTATCGTATTTGTTCAAGTTCTATTTAAATTTTAAATAGAAGGAATTTTTATTTAGTCGACAGAAATATCTTTGGTAGGAATGGTAAAACAGACAGGAATATTATTCCTGAATAAATCAACTCAAACCTTAAACAACTTATAATATTTTGCTCTCCATAAAAATATATCCTGTCTAAATTATACAAGTTAGAAATAAAGTAAACGTTAAAAGAACAAACATTCAAATTTCTTTACTCTTATGTAATTTTATATAAAAAATAAACTTAGATTTTAAATATCCCAAAAGATTTTGCTCTCCATAAAAATATATCCTGTCAAAATTATACAAATTCAAATATGAACATGCTGCATAACAAAACCTGGAAATATAAATAAAATGTGTTCCTTTCAGCAATAACAAATCAAATCATTCAGTTGTCTTTGCTCATATGTCATTTTAGAGCTGGACGCCTGGCATCTTTTTTGGCCACAGGTTCGTTTCTGTTTGCTGTGAGGTTCTGTGTTGTGGAGATTCTCAGGATGGATTGCAGGTGCTCATCAGTGAGGCGACTCCTGTGTGCTGTTTTGTTAGTCTTTATCACTGAGAAGAGCTTCTCACACAGATATGTGCTACCAAACATGCACAAGGTTCGAGCCGCATGTAGACGGACTTTTTTTGTTCTTCAAAGTCACCAAAGCGCCGTGCAAACTCAGTGCGCTCAGTTTATCAGCAAAGTGCGATTTGGGAACACCGTAGTGACGACTTGGTTTAACATTACTTGGCAACAGGGAAAGTGGGGCAAGGTGCACTGGTGCATTTGTGTCTCCCATAAAAGCAGCTTCACTTGAAATCACTTTGTGATTGTGCACGGTAAAACGTCCGCTGAAGTGTCAGATTCTTATTTAATTCTTCTGCTTTCTGTATCTTCTGCATTGCATTCAGGTTACCCTGATGTTTTGTCTCATAGTGCCGTCTTAGATTAAATTCTGTAATTACAGCCACATTAGCTCCACAAATGAGACACACGGGTTCAGTAAACATATACTCAGCCTCCCATCGGTTTTAAAGGCTCTATTTTCAGAATCAACTTTTCTCTTCAGCATCGTGTGAGCTAGCTTCGCAATAACTTGCAGCATCATAAGCTAGACTTGATTAACGCGGTAAGTGTTGGCAAGGCAGCTGAAGCGCTGCATGATGGGTATCTGTAGTGTATTGTGTTACCAGCGCTTCATATACCCGTGCCATTAATAACAATAATACAGTATATAAAATGATCTCGGGGCGGATATAATTACATGCGGGCGGATGTGGCCCGCGCCCTTGAGTATGGACTAAATAGAACTTGAAAAGATATATTTTTCAAATGTGATCGCAATTCAGATAGAGTTGACGCAAGCACTACAGCCTGCATGCCTCAATAAGTCATCCTCCCTCGCTCTTACTTTTTACCGTTCATCTAATGAATACACTGAGTATGGCTTTACCAAAACAATCATTGATGGCGAATAAAGTATCCATTATTCGAGTATGTAGATCGGGTATATATATATATATATATATATATATATATATACCCGTATCGCAGCGAGAGTAGTGTGTTAAAAAGCTAGAAAAGAAAAGGGAACATTTTAAAAATAGCGTAACATGACTGTCAATATACAGTATTTGTTTTGTGAGTGTTACTGAGTGTTGCTGTCATCAAGGATTTGATTATCATTATTTCTTTCAATCAGGTTCGTATTTGTAGGATGTGTTGTGTTCAAGTTACATTCCGTGTTTGTCAATCGTTGTAAAGATGACAGGTTTCATTCATCGATTCGTTTCTTACTGCATCAATAAACAGCTCGTCTTCTTCTTTATCTGAGACCTGACACACTGCATGCACGGTTTTTTACACTGTCTTCCTTTAGCGGACATTGACTTTTCCACCGTGTGCTTTGTTTGCAGAGTAGCTGCATTTATGAATATGCTTGTATGTATCAGGCGCTTCATATTTTTGCTGCCTTTTCAATTGTGTAATTCGGTTTTGTTCAGCTCTTTGGAACTGTTGCTTTTATCTGTGCACTGCGCCAGTTCACGTGAGCCACTCGGTGTACATGCATCGAAGGTTCCCAGCTGTGCTGGTGCCATCTCGTGCTATGTCCATGGCTGTATTTAATGTTACCTTAGTCCTGGCACTTAAAACTTTCTCTCGCAGTTTCGCTGAGTTTGTGTCAAACACCACCCTGACCATCTCATCTTCCTCTCCATAAGCACAGTCCTTCACCCGTGAATATTTACCCGTGGCAGTTTGCTATTGGATTGCCGCTGACGGACGGCCTTATATGGGCAGGCACTAAATTACAAACGCCAGCGACAGCCTGTCTATGAACTTAATTTAAAGTTTAGGTTTACATCGTGCTTTGTTTCCGAAGTAGCAGAACTCATGAATATGGTTGTATATGTCACTCGCTCGCTTCTTATTGTTTCGCTGCCTTCTCAATTATATAATGCATGTTTTCTTCAGCGCTTTTTGGGCCTCTTCCTGGTTCTCTACGTACTGCATGATTACGTGGAAGGCGTGATGATGTCACACGAAAGTCTGCCCCCACGGGTTTCAAGCTCATCTCCATTACAGTAAATGGAGAAAAACAGCTTCCAGTTATGACCATTACGCGTAGAATTTCGATATGAAACCTGCCCAACTTTTGTAAGGAAGCTGTAAGGAATAACCCTACCAAATTTCAGCCTTCTACCTACACGGGAAGTTGGAGAATTAGTGAGTGAGTGAGTGAGTGAGTGAGTGAGTGAGTGAGTGAGTGAGTGAGTGAGTGAGTGAGTGAGTGAGTGAGTGAGTGAGTGAGTGAGTGAGTGGAGTGAGTGAGTGAGTGAGTGAGTGAGTGAGTGAGTGAGTGAGTGAGTGAGTGAGTGAGTGAGGGCTTTGCCGTTTATTAGTATAGATATATATATATATACAGTAATCCCTCGCTATATCGCACTTCGACTTTCGCGGCTTCACTTTATCACGGATTTTAAATGTAAGCACATCTAAATATATATCATGGATTTTTCGCTGGTTCGCGGCTTTCTATGGACAATGTGTCTTTTAATGTATGGTACATGCTTCCTCAGTTTGTTCGCCCTGTTGATTTCATACAAGGGACGCTATTGGCAGATGGCTTAGAAGCTACCCAATCAGAGCACGTATTACGTATTAAATAAAACTCCTCAATGATATAAGATATGCTTCCCGCGCGGTGCTTGATTGTTTGCTTCTCTCTATCTCTCTCACTCTCTCTGCCTGACGGAGGGGATGTGAGCAGAGGGGCTGTTTGCACAGAGGCTGTTTGCCTAGAAGATATGGAGGCTCCTCTACAAAATGCCGCTCTATCGCGGTGCTTCTGCATACTTAAAAGCACGTATTGATTTTTTGATTGTTTGCTTTTTCTTTGCGAGCGCTCGCTCTCTCTGAAATTCTCTGCTCCTGACGTGCGCACTCCTTTGAAGAGGAAGATATGTTTGTATTCTTTTAATTGTGAGAAAGAACTGTCATCTCTGTCTTGTCATGGAGCACAGTTTAAACTTTTGACTAAAGGGTGTTATTTCATGTCTAGAGGGCTCAAATAATGTTAACAGTGTGGGAGAGTTTATAAGGGCTTAAAATATATAAAAATAACCATACAAACATATGGTTCCTACTTCGCGGATTTTCACCTATCGCGGGGGGTCTGGAACGCAACCCCCACGATCGAGGAGGATTACTGTATATATATATATATATATATATATATATATATATATACTGTATATATATATATATATATATATATATATATGTACCAAGCAGTTATATGGGAATAATGTATTTTATTCTTTTTAACAATATTTTCATCTTCATTTTCATTCTACTTTTCTAGGTGTTCTAATTGTTTAATCCATTATTTAATAATCAGTGGGTCTAACGCTAAAGTAGTTGCGGCCTGTGATTATTCAGTGTTGTTTGCCAAGGTGTCTGCTCTGCTCGTTTTTAATTGTCATTAATAAGATACAACAAAGGGGGAAAACTGCACAGTGAAAGGGCAAAATATAATGAAATCAACAAAAGGGACTTAAGCATTTAAATCTCTAGCAAAAGCAGAAATATTTCTAAATGTCTTCTAAATGTAAAAATCATGCTGATGTGCTTTTCTGAATGTAGAATAAAAGAAAAATAATACCAGCTAATTCAAAGAGATCAGTGTTATCATGTGTTGTCACCGATTAGGAATCTGGTTGGAACAAAAACCTGCAGCCACAGGGGGTCCCCAGGAGTGAGTTTGGGAAACACTGTTCTATGGCATCTGTCCTCCTATTGGTCGATCCATCCATTCATTTATCTTTGCCTATTGAAAGTATTCATCCCTTTGGAATTTTTCACATTTTATCATTGCACAACATTGAATTGCTGTGGACTTAATTTGACTTTTTTGACACTGATCCACAAAGAAAAGGCTCTTTAATGTCAAAGTGAAAACAGATCTCTGCAAGCAGTCTAAACTAATTACAAATGTAAAAAAACAAAATAATCAGTATCATAAATATTTACTCCTTTGATGTGACATTCTTAAACCACCAGATGTAGAAGTCACATCATTAGTTCAGTGGAGGTCACCTGCCTGGGGTTTCTAATACAGACCAGTGGCCTTTACGTCTCAAATTATGAAGACCTGTGAGAGACTTTTGGTCCTGGACTGTATGAGTCTTCTTGGTGTAGACCACCTGAACCCACTGCAGTTGGCCTGTCGGACGACAATAGGAGTAGAGGAAGGGTGAAGTTCTCATTCTGCTCCACAAGGCTTATTCTCACCTGGACAAGCTGACAGCACTGTGAGGATGATGCTTTTCATTTTTTTCTGTGCCTTCAATACCATCCAGCCATTCCTGTTAAGGGGTAAACTCAGAGATATGCAGGTGGGTGAGCCTCTGGTGTCCTGCATGATGGACCATCTGTTGGGCAGACTGCAGTTTGTAAGACTCAAGGAATGTACTTCTGATTCATATGGGAACAACACTGGAGCACCACAAGGAACAGTCCTGTCTCCTTTTCTGTTAACTCCATACACATCAGACTATAAATATCACATCAGGTCATGTAATTTGTAGGAATTCTCAGATGATTCTGCACTTGTGGAGTGTATTGATAAGTGGGGTGAGACAGAGTATAGGAGTTAGGCAGAGGACTTTGCTTCTTGGTGCAAAGAGAATTGTCTGCACCTTAACATCAACAAAACCAAGGAACTGGTTTATTGACTTTCACCGCACCAAATCACTAAATAGCCAAGTCACTGAACATTTCTTGGAGTCCTGTGTGATAAACTCATTTGTGTTCCTCTTTTTTATTTAATAAAACATGAAACTGCACCTAAATAACAGAAACAGTGATGAAGCACCATGCTGCCTGCATTGTTGATCAATTCAGGTACTGATTAATCAGTTTCCTTTATTTGGATTAGAATTGACTTTGTACGCCAATTGATTTCAATTTTTAAAATCAGAAAAAAAGCAAATGCTTAGTTTGGAGATGGAGCTGCAATCCCAAGTTATCTAGTGGCAAAATGCCGGCTGAATCCAGACAAGCAAAATGATGATATTGTGATTTCATATTGGAGAGAAATACTGAAGGCATTGTGTCAAAGTCAAAACGTAAAGATACTTTGAAAATTATGCAGTAACCACAATAGATAGAAGCTGACACAATACAACATATTCACGACGGCTAATGTATTGGCCGAACATGCACTTGTCTGCACTCTGTCATCAGCCATGTTGAAGCCAAGGCCAAATGAATATTGACACTCTGCCACGGGATTGCACCATTGTTGAACTGAGATTTTACTGAGATTAGTTTGTGCAGAGGGAGTGAATCCTGTTGTGATTAACTGAAAGATGTTGACTTGTGCAGATCAGTAAGCTATTTGGGTATCCATCTTGGACAGACTTTACAGTATCCTAAGTCATAATGCACTATGGCATGTGAACATCCATAGCTTATATCCAAATGTGCAGCATCAGCAGACAACATAATTTGTTGTTCTTCTCTGATGAAGACATTCACCATGTTGATGTGGGCTTGTGTGCCCAGTCTTAATGGTTGAGCACATTGAGCTTTGCTGGTTACACTTTTTCCCACTTTGAACCTTTCTACCCATTCATAAACTTTTTGTTGAGTCTGTTGTTTTCACTTCAATAAATTCCAGTAGGTCTCATTCACTCTGCTAAAAGAAGTACCTCTATGTTCATCAATGGTGCAAACCCATAGTGGAATGTCCACGCTTATTTGAACTTAGCTTCAGCTAGAGTAATGGCAGAGCGCTGCATTGTATGTGTTCAAGCTACCCATTAGCAATCATAAACATGTTGTATTGCGTCAGCTTCTTCATTTGTGATTGCTGCTTAATTCTTAAAATAACTTTTACATTTTGATTTACCCTCGTACTTAGGAACACTTTGAAATCAGTTTAGTTCATTTTTTTTTTTTGTCTGGCACCTCCTGTCTCACAAGTACTAGAAAACACCCATATACAGTATGCTATACTATTCAACTTGTTTCGATGTCTAGTTGTGTGATACATCAAGGTCCCCCTCCCCCGGCCCGCCAGTTTTGGCACTTAATTTGTGGATAAGTTTTGCACCATATTTTATGCAGGAAATGACATTCCCATAATGAGTAAACCACTACCAAAAGAATCCGAAGGACTTGAAGTTGTGTAGGCCGCATCATCAAACCCAAGGAATACGAGGTGTCAAAGTTACTCCTCTTAAACAAAACTTTGATCGGTAGAATAGGTAGTCCCCAGGTTACGGACATCCGACCTGTGACTTACGAACGAGGCCACAGCTGTGATGCATGCGCCTCATCATCTGCCGCTCCGTCATCTTTGGCCGGAGGATGCTGCAAGTAGTGGCTGGAAATGTGCAATTTCGTTGCTTGCGCAGTGTAGTTTCTATCGGGCAGCTCCCGGTGGTTCATAGTCACCAGGGCCACAGCTATCGCTCGTGTGCGTGACGGAGGCGTAATGGGGCGGTTCGCTGTCCGCCCACTGCCCCGCCACAGCTACTGCTCCTGACTGGATGCAGGCTGGATGGAGCGGTGTAGGCCGTTTCACTGCCCGCCCACTACACACGGCTCCCCCCGAATCGTTGTCGGTGGGTGGCTGGTAATGCTGCATGAGGTGACCCGATTGTGGCTGAACGGAGGCCATTGAGGGTGAACGGGGTGGCAGGGGGTAGCACTGTAGTGTGTTTCGGGTGGCTGCCTGTTGAATGGGGGCGGTGGTGGGTGATTCACTACACTCCTTTGGCCACATCGTATTCATTCTCGGTGGGAGGATGCACGCAGCAGGCTGCATACTGTAGTGGAGTTGACTGTGTGATGGGCGGGTGGTGAACCGCCCGTCGCTACTCCCATTCATTCTCAATAGCTAAGCCTGCTTGTACTGTTACGCACATAGCAGGAAGTTGTCTCTTGTCAGTACACCAGACCTGTTGATGACGGGTGCCTTCCTGCTGTGATAGCGTGTACAGTGCTGTGCAGAAGAGCTCGTCTTAACCTTTTGTCTTCACCCTTCAACAATGTCTCTGAAACACAAATTTGATGCAAGTGCTGATGATACGTAAAGAAGAGAAAAACCATCACCATTGAAAATAAAGTAGAAATAATAAAAAGGTCAGAGAGAGGTGAAACTCCATCATTCATTGGCAGAGCACTTGGTTACAGTTGGTCAACAAGAGCATTTATTAAAATAATGTACCTGTTCTGACTTACATACAAATTCAACTGAAGTACAAACCTACAGTCCCTACCTCGTACGTAACCCGGGGACTGCCTGTATAGGCATGTGGATTGTTATTTTATGATAGTTCGAGGTGGCTGATCATGACTATGATAATAATTGTGATGTCTGATTCTTTATCAGTGGTTCTAGCCCTCTTAAAGTCACTTTCAGAAGGTTACAAATTTTAAACATAAGCATGAGGGGTAAAGTTTTAGATTATTTCAAGGTCACTGATTACAAATGTGATGTGATTTTTGATTTGTTCTATTACAATTGAAAATATTTAGACTTTAAATGTTTAAACTGAAACACACATTTTAATATTTCAAATGTCTGATGCATCCGTTCTTGTTAATTATGTACATCTTCTTCATGAAGTAAATCATTGCTTTTCTTATGAACACCCCAAATTACACTAATTCAGACTTTTCTTATTAAGATCATACCACAAAGCCGACATGCATCAGGATGTCACTCACTTACTCATTTCAACCAACAGCTTTGATTCAAAGGAAGCCCATAACAGTGTCTGAAATGTCAAAGAAGGGCTCCATGTTATAATATATTTGAAATGAAAAGTAGGAGGTTCAGCATTCGTTAGGGATTTGGACTCGACGCTTCAGTCAGTTTGGGTGGACCTTGTTCTGTGTAATGAAGGTGAAGTTTAATGTTGTGTACTAACACAGGCCCTCCCAACCTGTTGAATCTTCCTCAGGTGTGCCCTTTGACCCAACTTTTTACCTCAGCCGCTCTGTGTCCAACAACATCTGCTCCATCATATTTGGTGAACGGTTTGAATACCAAGATGAAAAGTTTCTGCATCTGCTGACTCTTATTGATACAAATGCTCATCTGCTGAGTAACCCTTCAACGCAGGTCTCAAACCATTTTTTAACTCCCTTGTTGAATTTATAATATTTCACTTTGTTCCTGAAGCTAAAATAAATCTTTTTATTTTTTTGCTCAAATCAGTTGTACAATGTATTTCCAAAACTCTTGGATTTACTTCCTGGACCACATAAAAGAGTCTTCAAGAATGTAAAGGATTTTGAGAATTTTTTTTCTACAATAATTGACAATCACAAAGACACTCTGAAGATTGATAGTCCTCGAGATTTCATTGATGCCTTCCTCATCAAAATGAAGCAGGTAATTATTGCAGTTTTTTTTGGTATGCAGAACACACTACTTTGCACCATTCCCTCAATTGCAGGCTGATGTGTGGCCGAGGAGACATCTTGAAAAGTTCTCCTTGTTTACAAATCTTGGCCTTGAGTGATTCTACAGCATCGTTAGTCGATTTTGATTGAAATAATTAGAAAATGGAATATGGCAGCATAATATAGCAGGAATGAGTTTGTGGCCCACCAGGCTAGCCCCGCCAGCTAGACCTGACACAGACACGTGTGGGACACAAGTTCATGGCAGACAAGTTTTTATTTTTTTTCTTCCCTTGTGGGAAACGCCTTGCCCGTTCCCCACAAGTATAACACAGTCCCGGCACAAGCACAGCAAAATACCATAAGTCCATCCATCCATTATCCAACCTGCTATATCCTAAGTATGGGGGTCTGCTGGAGCCAACCCAGCCAACACAGGGTACAAGGCAGGAAACAAACCCCGGGCAGGGCACGCACACACACACACACACACACACACACACACACACACACACACACACACACACACACACCAAGCACACACTAGGGACTATTTAGAATCGCCAGTGCACCTAACCTGCATGTCTTTGGACTGTGGGAGGAAGCCCACGCAGGCACTGGGAGAACATGCAAACTCCACGCAGGGAGGACCCAGGAAGCAAACCCAGGTCTCCTTACTGCAAGGCAGCAGCACTACCCACTCTTCTGTTATTCCTTTCAAGCTTCATTTTCCTCCTCCCAGCTCCCCAAGCAGTGGCTGCTGGCTCCTTTTATAATGCACCCAGAAGTGCTCTAGTTGTTGTGCCTCACTGCCATGCTCATCGGTAACATTACCGACAGTGTCGGGTTCAGGGCTCCAGAAAGCGAGATGGGAGCATGCAGTGAACCCGCATCGTCACACGCTGCGAATATTTACAGACCTCTGCTCTGCTTTCTTTAGATGATGAAAAGGTGTTTGATCGCATGAATTGGAAGTTTCTCTGGCAAGTTTAGCATCTGACGGGTTTTGTCAAACACATCAAAATGCTTTAGTCAGTGCCCTTCACAGTCATCCTCATTAATTCACTCATTTCAGATTTGTAAAGTTACCTGACAGGGCATGTCACCTGTTTAAATGGTCTCTTGAGCCCTCTAGTATTTACCATTCGCAACTCACTGTTATTTTTTCCCGGCATTGCACACATTGCTCACAAGAAAATCTCTCTCTATACTGACAAACTTATTCTGTTTCTTGGAAATATCCACTCTGACTTTCTTCAGCTTGTTCAGCACTTTCAAAGCCCTGTCTAGGTATAAAAGTACTTGGACTAAGTCTGCCCCTCTTTCTCTCAAGCCTTCCAATACTGAATTCTTTTCCTCTCTGGCTGTCCCATGTACAGATAGCATCAAGTGTCTAGGGATCGACACCTCTTCCTCTGTACACCACATTGCTACAATAAATTATCGGCACATTTATAAGAGTTCTAAAGACTCTTTTTTCTCCAAGCTCACATGCCCTTATCCTTCCATTCTTCTTTTGGCTGTTATTAAAATGAACATTTCCCCTTGGTTCAGTTTCATTAGTGCTATGCTCCCCCTTGCTCCCCCCAGTAAAATATTGGCAAGGAGTTATTGTATATATATATATATATATAGTGTCACCCGATGCCCAGGAGGACCAGAGGAGGGCTTGTACCTCCTTTAGACCGCGAGGGGGCGTCCGTCCTGGTTACGCTGGTGGCCTCGGGTAGGGGGCATGGAAGCCCAGCCCTGTAGGCGCCCATGGCCACTGCCAGGCAAAGCCCCACTTGCAGACCATCATCTGCCACATCCGGCCGAGGCAGGAGCCCGGCCGGGACGCCCAGGAGGACCGGAGGAGGACCTGTACCTCCACCAGACCATGAGGGGGTGTCCACCCTGGTTACGTTGGTGGCCTCGGGTAGGGGGCATGGAAGCCCAGCCCTGTAGGGGCCCGTGGCCACTGCCAGGCGGCGCCCCGTTGCCTGAACAGCCCTGGAGCCCAGCACTTCTGCCACACCAGGAAGTGCTGGGGGGAAGACGACAGGGGACACGCGGACGGCTTCCGGGTGCGCAGCCGGCACTTCCGCCACACAATGGCGTGTCTGCGGAGGAGTGCCGGGGAGCAGCTGGAGCCCATCCGGGTTCCCCTAAAAGGGGCCGGCCAGAAAAGGACTGTGTGGCCTGGACTTTGGGGGATCGATGCTGGAGGCACTGGGGGTGATTGCACAGTAGAGACTTGTAAATATTAGTGTAAATAAACGGTGTGTGGTGAAATTATGATGTCCGTCTGTCTGTGTCCGGGCCAGCGTTCACAATATATATATATATATCCTGTCTTGATTCCTATTGGATGGCAAACACTCTGTCTTAACGAATTTGTGGAGTGGCCTTCCCTGATTTGGAATTACACCACTGGGCATTTACCTTGAGATCGGTTTGGAGCTGTCAGATAAGTCCTGGAAGGCCTCCATCCTGGTTTTCAATTGAATCAAACCTCATCTGCACCCAATCTCTTTTTACTTCTTCACTTTACTTCCATGAATATAAAACAGCAATCTCTTGCATTGGGTCCATTAACATTTACTTATTTAGCTGATGCCTTTATCCAAGGCAACTTACAACATTTAAAACACAATTGGTTGCATTTCTTTGGTTTTGCAATTGGAGCACAGGCAGGTGAAGTGACATGCTCATGTGCAGTTAGTGTCATTAGCGGGATTTAAATCCACAATCTCAGAGTTTGAAATCCAGAGTCTAAACCACTACACCACACTGCCTGCCCAGAAATTTATTATGCACTCACAGTAAATAAATATGTAGTTCCCTTCCCAAGTGTGCATTCACATACCCCCATTATTAATAACTGTGGTCTCTATATAGGAGGTAACCTTATCTCATTCCTGGGTTGGACACAGGGTGGCATTGTTACCCTTGGTGATATTTTTGATGGCTCTAGAGCAGAACATTTCAGTGGCTGACGCTAGTGCTGGGCGGTATGACCAAAATTCTATAAAACGGTATTTTTCTAAATTCTACCAGTTGCTCGGTATTGGACGGTATTTTTTTTTTTTTTCAAAAGTATCTCCAGACAACAGACATGACTCCTTTTTCCAGAAAACGTTCTTCTGTGTCATCATGTTCAACTTTATCGTCTGCTACAGCTTCAGTTTCGGAATATACTCTGTCCATTTTCACCACACAATACCTCTACTAACGCACGTACTGTACTCTGTTGTATGCTTGTTTAGCGGTGTAGCAGTGAGAAAGAGCCCGCGCGTAACTCCTCTGTGGCATGTGTTTAGTGGTGTAGCAGTGAAAAAGGTCCCCCTTAAACAGTTTCCCGCTGCACCACGTTCCAAACGTTGTTTAGGCAATTTAAACCAGTGTTGCGGTATAAGAAAAATCCCTATCATAACAAAAATAAAAAAAAATTTCGGTATGAACCGGTATACCGCCCAGCATTAGCTGGCGCCAACATTTTCTATTCCATTTTCCTTGTTTTTCTTTTATCTCCATCTCCAATCTGTTGTTAGGTCTTGTGAAATTCCTCTGTCTTCTCCACGCTCCATTCATACTTTTTTATTTAACTTTTTTCATTCCCTGTGTGCTCAGACAAAAACTATCCCTGCTACTTATGGTTTTTTACACAATGCTGTCTTCAAGTCCATGTCCATTCAGTTTGGGATCTTGATCTACCACTGTCTGCTCCTCTTGATTGGGTCCTGAATTTTAAGAATATCACATTTGCTTCTAGAAAGCCCAATTATCAGCATACACAGTTCAAATTTGTGCATCGCCTGTATATCACTCCCCGTAAATGGTTTGCTGTGGGCCTTTCTAATAATCCCCTTTGTTCTTGTACTTTTTTACATATGTAATGGGACTGCTCTAAAGTTTCAGCCTTTTGGTGAGCTGTGCCACTTTTCTTTCTTATGTCCTCTCCTATAACGTCCCATTTACACCTCAAATTTTCTCTTTCCTCTTTCGAGCAGAGATTGTTCTGTTTGGGCATAATCACTACAAAGTTAGCCATATGTAAAAGTTGGAAATCTCGTGACTGCCTATCCTTTCACTTCTGCAAATCTTTTTTTAACAACCTTATGCTTCTTGACCCACCTGCTAGAGTTAATGGTATAACCGACTCAAATATATATTTGAGTTGTTATGGTATATCTTAAGTTGTTTGGGCCCACCTGGATGTGAGGTTTACTTGATGCTCACATAGTTTTTTCTGCCTTACTTCCTCCACGATTAACTTGTGCTATTTGGGGCTGTTGGGTTTGTGTGCGGTTTTCTGTGGAATGAGAGTTTTGTTTTGTATTGACATTTTTATGGTTATGTTAGATTTACTGTAATTTGTATTGGATATTTACTTAAGAAAATTTTCAAAAAAAGATTAAGTAGGCCAAGTACTAAGTTAGTTTCAGTTTCGATCTCTTTTCTGCCTTTCAGTTTGGTTTATAGTTTGTCCCAGTGCTCTGGTTGCTCAACATATTTTGATCTCCCAGTTTTGACCTTGTCTGGCACAGACTATACTTCTGGTTCACATTATTATCTCCTGGTCCTTTCATCACTCACAATAAATCCAGAGATGCTTTGTTTTATCTCCCTCTTGAGACGTTAGTTCTGATTAAAGCTGATGCAACATCTAACCAATCAGATGGCTTGTCATTGCAAGCCTCCTGTCTCCAGTCAATGCACACTCTAGTAAGACAGCTATATGGCCTGCAAAAAACTGTAAAGTATGGCCCTCAGACAGCAGACGACCAATTCAAAACTTTTAAATTGTGCTTTTGCAAATTATAGTACAGCTTTTAGTAACATCACTGACTAGATTGCATTTCGTGGTCTACATATTTTGAGGTGGTCTGTGTGGTAGAAAATTAACATCTTATTAAAGAAAGAAACATCCTAAACAGGACAAATCAGTAGTCAGGCAGGAAAAAAGCTGTTCATTATATTATTAAGTTACTCCTCGGCAGAATGCCTTAGAGGGAGCATTCTTCAAAAAGCAGTCTGTTACAGCCTGGTCAGCATGATCTGAGAAACAAAGCATCGACTTTCATTTTATAAACTGTTGAATTTACATAAAGTGTCAAGCAATGCCTACATTTTACTCTGGTTGGTTCCTTGGTTTACACCCAAACAATTTATATAAAATAAAAGTCTGTTTTATTATATTCCGGTTCTTCTTATACAATACAATACAATACAATACAGTTTATTTTTGTATAGCCCAAAATCACACAGGAAGTGCCGCAATGGGCTTTAACAGGCCCTGCCTTTTGATAGCCCCCCAGCCTTGCTCTCTGAGAAGACAAGGAAAAACTCCCAATAAAAACCTTGTAGGGAAAAATGGAAGAAACCTCGGGAAAGGCAGTTCAAAGAGAGACCCCTTTCCAGGTAGGTTGGGCGTGCAGTGGGTGTCAAAAGTAGGGGGTCAATACAATACAATATACACAACAGAACAATTCCTTAAGACAGCATAATAATAAAAATTTTAGAAGTACGATTTAACAGTAGATGATATGACATAATTAAGTTTGGATATTTTTAGAGTCCTGGAGACCTCATCCATCTAGCTGCCTCCCCATTTGGCCATGCCACGGCTGAAACGTTGCTCCGATGAAAGGACCCCTAATACCCCTTATACCTTTACGTTGTGCCACCACCCTTGAACTTTCTGTGTTATAACAACTGTCCATTCTGGTTTATAGGACATCTGCTGATTTCTTAGTCATCCTTCAGTACATTTTGTATATTACATCAACTTTTATTCTGGTACATTATTTACTTGACCGTTTCAGTATTTTTTCTAAAGCAATTCTTATATTTCAGTGTGCATTTTGTGGTTCACTTGACCTTTAACTGGTTTCCTGGTGTGCCCGAATAGGTTTCTGACATTTATTAAGCCTTTATGCTATTTCTTTAAGATGAATGCTATGTTACCCTAAAATTATTCTTCCACATCTGCTCCTGTTTTTATTTTTATTTTTTTGTCATACTTATTTAATCCCTGAGGGGAAATTGTGTTTTCGCCTGACATTTGGGGTTCATATCAGCTTTTTGGGGCCAGTGGTGGTTTAATGTGCATAGCATGTTGTCTATAATGAAATGGAGCAATCACTTTGATTTCAATGGCTATGGCTGTGTCCGGTCTCCTAGTTCTTCTAAGTCATCATGAGTGAGCAATGTTATTGCAGATGCAGTAAAAGCAACAAGTATGTGTTTTAATATAAGCATTATAGCAGAGAATTTCAAAATCCAAAAAATAATTAATTACAGGGTTGATTACTTATTACACAGCAACTAAACAACAATGCCAATGTGCCTTCCCCACTTAGCAGCACCACTCACAGATCTGTTTGTCCTGGCATGGCTAATTTTTTGAATTGAACTGGGAGATGAGTGCAAAAGGCAAAACAAAACAAATAAACAAATTAAATAAAGTGGCTGAAATCCAGACGAGAGGCAAATATCAAAGTCAAAAAAATTAGGCAAGAAGTCAGAAACCAGGCAAAATGTGAATATCAATAACAGCCAGTCAATCAGTCAGTTTCCAACCTGATATATTCCAACACAAGGTCACGGGGGTCTGCTGGAGCCAATCTCAGCCAGCACATGGCACAAGGCAGGAACAAACCCTGGGCAGGGTGCCAGCCCACTGCAGGGCACACACACCAAGTACACATTAGGGACAATTTAGGATCGCCACGCAGACACGGGGAGAACATGCAAACTCCACGCAGGGAGGACCCGGGAAGCAAACCCAGGTCTCGTCACTGTGAGACAGCAGTGATACCACTGCGCCACCGTGCTGCCCAATATCAATAACAATTGATTTTACTTTAAAGATTTAAAGGATTTATCCTCAGATCAGATAAACCTTGGTGCGGATGCTGACCTTTTATCCCGTTGTGCTGATGAACTCGAGGTCACAACCCAGGAGACCATGTCCATAGAAATACGAGATGTAACCGTAATAACGGTTACGCAAATGGCATCGAATAGAGAAAAGGCCATAAGACACTAAAATTCAGCCTTGATCGTGACACTGTTCACCCAATCAATATATGCTGCTTTGTTTATATTTCTCTTGTTTTTCTGTTTTTTTGTATTTTGTTTTTTGAAGGAAAGTACAAACCCTGACACAGAATTTTTTTATGGCAACCTACTGTATACAGTTTTACTTCTCTTTGTGGCCGGGACTGAGACCACCAGCACCACTCTGAGATATGGACTGATGATTCTTCTGAAGTACCCTCATATCCAAGGTAACCCGTTTCAACAGAATATTTTCAGACTCTCACAGCTAGAACAGGCAGCTAAACATCTTTCTTATACTATTAACATTCTGTTCAATCCTTGTTACTGTTTATCCCTTTCTAAACCAATTAATGCCTTTTCAGTGTTGGTTTCCAGTTTTTTTTTATGTTGTTTTGTAATAAATGCAGGATCTTATTTCTCATAGAAAAGATTCATCAGGAGATTGACGCAGTAGTTGGCCGTGATCGCCTACCAGCCATGGAGCACAGGAAAAAAATGCCCTTTACAGATGCGGTTATCCATGAATGCCAGAGATTTCTTGATGTTGTGCCCTTGAATATTTTTCACTGCACCACAGAGATGATCAACTTCAGAGGCTATACAATTCCAAAGGTACAGCCTCATCCCAAAAAATACTGTATAGCATTTAAACTTGGATTTACCAAGAAAATATTTAGACATAAAGTAACCTGCTGTGTGTATATTTTTCAAACTTCATACCTAATCCTGTTATCTGTCTCTTGCCAGGGTACAGTGGTCATCCCATTGCTTCACTCTGTGCTCTTTGACAAGACAAAGTGGGAAACTCCTCACTCCTTCAATCCTGGACACTTTCTGGATGAAAATCACTGCTTCAAAATGAACCCTGCTTTTATGCCATTTTCTGCAGGTATGTGGATACATTTAAAAAAAAATTATATTTTATATAGATAAGGAAATGTGTACATGAGACTAAGGCACAATATAGGGAGTATTTAGACATATGTGTTTAACACAGCACACGTTTGTGTGATGGCCTGTTCAAAATTAAAGCAGGACACTGGCACTAGTAGGACATGTATAACGTTACGATTATTGGCATTGGGATGGCCCTTTGTAAAACCTCTGAGGAAGTTTATTTATTAAGAAGTAGGACTTTTGCAGCTGCTACTGTGGCTTGTAAGAGACAAAAAGGACCAAAGAGACCACAGTTATAAGAAACGCTCAAGGGAAAGTTAGATTGCTGCATCCATATATATTGCTTTTCCAGACACTCAAAACACTTTACAGTAGGGAGCCACTTCAACCACCACCAATGGTAGGCATCTGCTACGACAGGGTTGGCAAACTCCAGGCCTGGAGGGTCGCAGTGGCTACAGGTTTTCATTCCAACCCTTTTTCTAATCAATGACCAATTTTCACTGCTAATTCACTTTTTCTCCATCACTTCAATAGCCCTGTTAGAAGAGTTCAGCCCTCTGAATGGATTCCTTTCTTCATTAAATATTATTATTTGTCAAATAGGAGTTTCTCAGTCGGTCTGGCTGGTTTTTCATCTGACTCTGCTCCTTTGACATGTGGAGTGCCACAGGGATCGGTTCTTGGACCTGTACTTTTCTCTTTATATATTCTTCCCTTATCACAGATTCTTAACTCTTTCAAAGACATCTCGTATCATCTGTATGCAGATGATATACAGCTCTATTTTTCATTTAAGCCTAACCAAATTAATACTTTGGTCACTTTAGTTGATTGTCTGTCTGAGGTTAACGACTGGCTCAGTAGTAATTACCTGCAGTTGAATTCAGGAAAAACTGAGGTACTAATTGTTGCTCCTCCTGTTCTTCATTCTGAGATCAGTTTAAAATTATCTTCTGTCTCTCCTGTTATTAAGTCGAGTCTACGTAACCTTGGGGTTATTTTTGACCAGTCCCTGACACTTGATGTGTCGGGGTCAGTCAGCCGCTCGTGTTTCTTTCATTTAAGAAATCTTTCAAAACTAAGAAATGTTGTTTCTAAATCAGAATTGGAGATGCTTGTTCATTCTGTTATTTCTTCACGGCTTGATTACTGTAATGCTCTCTTTACAGGTTTGAGCAAGTCCTCTCTCTCACACCTTCAGTTAGTTCAAAATGCAGCTGCCAGGCTCCTAACTCGTGCTAGCCGGAGTGATCATATCACTCCCATTCTGTACACACTGCACTGGCTCCCAGTGTTTTATAGAATTCATTTTAAAATTTTGGTACTCACTTTCAGAGCTTTGCATGGACAGGCCCCTGAGTACCTAACCAGCCTGCTCCAACGCCATACAGCTTGCCGGACTCTAAGATCTGGTCAACAGGGCCTTTTAGTTGTCCCACGCACTCGGCTAAAACCCGTGGGGACCGTGCCTTTCAGTCTGTGGCACCAAGACTATGGACCAGCCTGCCTTGTGGTCTGCGCGGAGTCGAGTCTGTTGATTCTTTTAAAAAAACAACTAAAAACATTTCTTTTTAAACAAGCTTTTAATTAGTGCTAAATAGTTCCAGTTTGTTTATTTATTGTTTTTTTACTGCTTTTGTTTATGTTTTTCCTTCAACTGTTTGTATTTATTCTGTATTTGCTGTTCAGCGCTCTGTGACCTCTTGTCTGTGAAGGGCGCTATATAAATAAACTACTACTAAACTAAACTTAAATGACAGCCAAGCAGAAATGAGATGTGAAACGAGCTAACAAATGACCAGCTAAACTGGGGCTTCAAACTCCAACCAATTTCACTCCAATCGTTTTCTTAATGAGAAGCCAATTCTTGCTGTTAATTAAACCCGTTATTTCATTCCATAGCTTGTTGCTGCTCTTTCTGCCACAGCACACATTTTGAAAACTGTTGTTTTTCTGTTCTTTCTAAGAGCACCAATGTCAAAATGTTTTGGAGATCAACCTTACCAAGACCATCACCTCTCTTTAATTTCAGATATTATGTGATGGGCACAGGGGAGCTGGTCATGTGGTGGCTTGTTTTGTGTCTCATTATTGTTTGACTGCTAATTAAAGAAAAAGAAACAACTAAGAGGCCTGAGTCAAGTTAATTAAAAGAAGTAATCAGCAGAAAAAACTGTTCACTAATTAAGAAGATGGTAAGAATGAAAAACCCGCAGCCACCGCAGCACTCTAGGTCCGGAGTTTGCTACCCCTGCACTAGGATGATGTGATGGCAGCCATTTTTGAGCCAATATGCCCATCACACATTACGTGGTCAATATGGTGAGTGAGATAGTAAACAATTAGAGACAAGGGGTTAATTAGGAGGCCAGAATGACCAGGCCATGATGGGCAATTTAGCCACGACATCATGGTACTCGTTACTAAGGATGCCCAGGGATTTTTTATGAGTCAGGACCCTAATTTTACATCTCATCTGAAGAACAGCATCATTGTTGCAGCACAGTGTCACTGCACTGGGGGATTGGGATCCATACACAGACCATAGGTAAGCACTCCCCCTTTTGGCCTCACCAACACAACTTTCCTGGATGGTCTCCCATCCAAGTACTGGCCGAGCACAAGCATTCTTAGTTTCAGGTGGATTATATGTTTTGAAGTGCAGGGTGTTAAAATAAAGAGTTAACACAAAATACAGTACAATAGAATACCCATGGCCTTCCTAAACAGGTTAACATTGCTGAGTAGCCTGTAGGGTGTCTACTCACCCCAAACACCCTTACACTTTCCATACCTCCTTCAGCTCCTCTGGCCTTTGTCCTCCCACCAGCTCAGCTTTTCCCAGTCCTCATTCACATCGGAGACACCCAAGCTGGAAGATCTTCTAACCTCTAGTCCTGCTAGAACTTTGAGGTTCACTTCTGTTCTCCACAGACTTACTTGTAGGTGAGAGGCTGGTCTCCATTTGACCCCAGCTAAAGCTGCACAACTGGAGCTTTTTATCTCTGTAGCCCCAACCCTGATTTGGCCTTAAAGAGCCCAAATCACATGGCTGCCCCTTGGCAACATCCTTTTGAAGAACAAGCATTTTCACACTAGTGTCAGCCTAACTTCTGCATTTGTGAAACTTAATTTGTGGGTATCTACCTCTAGCTTAGCAGCATGGTGGGAAAGGTGAGAATCATCTTGCTGTTGCTCCATTTATTTCTGTCTTCATTAGTTTGGCGTTGTCTATCCACTAAACCATTTCCAAAGGTTTTCCTAAAAACATGGAAATGTTAGAAACATGTCTCTAATTAGAAGTGAACAGTAATGAAGTTGCCAAAGGAAAACAAATAGGATAGTTTATTATTCAATAAGTGCAGATGAAATGAGAAATGTAAGAAAAGAAATAAGCCATTAAATGGGTGAAACTGAGTTGGCCAAATTTCACCCCAAATCCCATTACTTCACAGTAGCTGATCAATACATAAGCCATTTTTTAGATTGGAAAAGGGAAACAGAACTGTAGTATGGTGTCAGCTTCCTGGGGATTCAAGCCAGTGGGGGACATTGCATATAAAAGAGGCCCCTGTCTATGCTGGTCAAGGATCACCTAATCACCAGACAAGAAACTGATATGGAATGGTCCATACAGTGCTAACATGCAAATTACACTGTAGTGATACTGCTGGAAATCACTCAACAGAAGATTTAATTAGAATCATATCTGAAGAAGAATTTACTCTCTGTAACTTATGGGTGGATCACGCATGTGTTTGTGTGTAAGCGCGTGTTCACCCTGTGATGTACTGCTTTTCCATGCAATTACACATCCACCGTTAGGCCTAGTTTACACTCAGAACATCTACTCGCGTGCATCATGGCTGCCACTTGTTCCCAGCGCTCTTTTGACACGTCTTCTGAGCATGTCGTCAGAAATTAATACGATGCGTGCGTGAGTTGCAGTATGAGCAAATATTTGGTTGTTGTGCGTGTTCACGTTTTGGTATGTGACTTCAGCATCGTTGTTTACTATCAACATCTTTATAATGACACACATGCCTGTCAGAACAGCTGGCATCAAATTTCCAGCTCTTTGAAAGTGTATGTGGAAACGAGCAAGACAAAATGGAAGCAAATTCAAAACAGATACATCCGTGCAAAGAGGAAAATGTCCCTGAAAAGATGTACGAATTTGACCGTTGTAAGATAAAGAAGTTGGATGGCAAGCTGCATTGAAGCTCCAACAGGATCAGTGTGCGTGCTTTGATGTTTGATGACTGGTACAATGCAGTGACATCAAACTTGCATTCTGACATATATAAGTATTGGTGGTGCTTTTCTTCATGCATTTCTCACTTAGACAATACAAGTGTCGCATATTCTCCATTGTAATGATGCAATACATTTAAAGGTCTCACTTACCATCATCTGTGGTGCTGTTGCAGTCTTTTTTTTTTTTGGAACCGGAATGTAAAAAATTTTTACCCTCAACAACTACTTTCTTCCCTCACCTTACATGACAGCAAAACCAGATGTGGTTTGTCACACTGCCACCTGGTGGAATCCCCCAGATTTACATAAAGTACATGTGCATGCAAGTATAGACAGTACAGGGTGCGCACAAAGTCCGTATACCCCTATCTTTAGGAGCATTTACAGGAATAACCATGACAATTTGGTTCCTGTGGACATCAGCCCAAGTCTTCCTGGTATTTCGAGGTGTGTTTCCGACATCCTGTCTGGTGCTGCCACCTGCTGCCGCTCAAGAAATCACAACAACATGGCGGTCGTTCCAAGATGAAGCGATGGGTGACACAAGTGTTTTCACGATCGAGGAGCATTTGGTGGCCACTGTGTGGGTTCATGAGCAGACAGTTACTGGGAAATCGATCAAAAATGTCATGGATGACTTTGTTGTGCATTTTGGGAAGGCATCGCCGACAAAGAGGACGTTGTTGCAGTGGGAGAAGAAGGCGTTTGCAACAGGCAGCGTCCGAGATGCGCCACGAAGTGGAAGACCATCCATAAGGCATGAAACGTGTGCAGATGTGGCAGAGTCTGTCCAACGATCCCCAATGAAATCCACTCGTAAACGTGCTGCTGAGTTGGGAATAGTGGAATCGACAATGTGAAAACACATCAAACAGGACTTGCAAATGAAATGTTGGTGTCCATTGCACGTTAACGAGTTATCACATGCCAACTTGGACAGATGTCAGGAAGCTTGTGATCTGATGCTGAGAAGGAAGAGGTTATGGTCTCTGACAAGTGCGCGATTTATCGCAGCTCCCGCAATCGAAACGTGTTTTCAAAATCCTCCAAAAGATAGGGGTATACGGACTTTGTGCGCACCCTGTACACTGCCTATGTAGCAGCAGCATCCTTAGGCGTATGTGTTGCGTAGCGTTAAGTATGTCCCGTCCCTTACTTGCACATTATATCACCCCACCTCAATGTAATGTGTAATTTGACCGTGTGCTCAAATCTCTGAGGAGGACCAGTGCTCATTTTATGTATACAGTATATGTAATGTCCATAAGAGGGCGAAAAAACGCCTGTAGGGGTCTTAATCTGGTCTTGCTGTAACACATTTCCCAATTACGCAGATAATACAGAAGACCTATCTTTACTTATAAACTTCTTTGAGTGTGTGTACCTTTTTGTATTCATGCATTTCCCTTTGCTTGCATGTGTACATTATGTAATGAGATATAAGAACAATGCAAGAAGAGTTGGGACACCTTGGTGACTGTCGTATATTATTATGGCCAAAACAAATGACAAAAATCAGAAAATAATAATCATTTCTGTTGTTCAGACTGGACTCTTCTTCAGATTGGCTTCAAGATGACATTGATGCCAATTATCATGTCATCAAGCAGGAAGGGGTGGGTTCAGGAGAACGTAAACCAGAAGTGATATCAGAGACAGACAAATTATTGGGCTTCCTTTCTGCAGTGGGAGGAAGAGAACAGACATAAGACAACAGCGCCACCCTCTGGTTCAAAGTGTAACAACCATCAAATAAGCCCTGAGGTGGTCTCCCAGACACATGTATGACAATGTACTGTATATTGAATTAAATTATGTATCTCAAAAACTATTCATGTAAAAAGCTTGCAAATCCTGATCCCATGACTGCAAAAAAGTTAAACAGTTTCTACAGCAGTTATCATTAGACATAAATCAAGCCGTTTTTGGAAGATATAGCAATAAATACAGGACCAAACTGGGCGAAAAAAAAGCAGGCCTGGAGATTCTATCAAGACAAACACAATGCAACTTGTTTGAAGAAGACAGGTCAATGTTTTCAGAACTTATCATTGCATGTAAATCTTTGTGTATCATTTCCTGACTAAAATTGTAATTTTAAGATGTCAAAATCAATTCTGATTTTCCACACATACACGCACAGATGCCATGTTAAAATCAACCTTTAGCAATGTTTTGAACATCAAAGAAGCAGAATGTGAACTGAATTTGATAGCATGATCCCATCATGAAACTTAGAAATAGAAATGGATTGCTGTTTACATACTAATTTTATAAAATCTATCCCAGATAATGAATTGGTATTTATATATTAATGTTTAGAGGCTAACTTGCCTGGTAGTAACTAATTTGCAGTCTTTGCAGAGATCACTTGGTGATAATGTGTTCATATTGCTCTTCTGATTTGGCAGGAAAGCGATCCTGTGTGGGGGAGAACCTGGCACGAATGGAGCTGTTCCTGTTTTTTTCGACGCTTCTTCAAAATTTCACGTTTTCCTCCACTGATGAACCTGCAAGCATTGACATTTCACCAGTTGCTGGCTCCTTTATAAAACTTCCACGACAATACAAGCTTCTCGTCAAATCCCGTGCATAAAGATTTTTTTTCCCGCTGAGCTGCTTGATAATGAGTCAGCTTCATCTCCATTTATTTTTTCTTTCAAAAGTTTTAGCCTTGAGTCTGATCCTTATCAGTACATATCAGTGTTGAGAGCTGCGATGTCATTTGTAGTGCTTTTCTGTTTAAAATGTTCATGGGTTTGAAATGAGTTTTGCTGTTAAAAATCCTGGAAACACCTTTTCTTTCTAACTTACACTATTTGTACACAATTTAGTTGGTGTTGCTTTTCTGTTTGTATTTACAGAATGCAGCTGCGATAAAAAGAAATATTGAGGGCATTTTCCAATGTCAGTCTTCTGGTGCCTGTACCCGAGGCCGAGTGATTGCTGTTTTGTGGCGTTGAACAAAATCCCAGCAGCAATTTCTGGTAAAGAAGTGGAGGCTACTCTCGGGCAACTCAGAGGGACGGCTTTTTAAATATGCATTGGAAAGGTGCATCAAGAAAAATTAGAGGAAGAAAGAGGATTGGGGGAAACACAGGGAGGTAAAAAGGTTCAGGCACTGCACTGTAGGAAGCTGAAAATCAAAGGAGTGCATTGTGCTCTCTGCCTGAACGACTGCTTGTGCAAAAATGTAAATTCTGAACACTACATGCACTTGGACATTTTACTCACACTAAATTAACTGCCAGGCTGTTTTCACATATGCAGTAGTAATAGTGGAAAAAATATCTTCAGCGAAGACTACATCAACATTTTACCTACAGGTATACACATGCATATTTCAATGCAAATTGGACATTTTTGTATACAGTGTGGCCTGCCACCCAAACCCGACACAGACAGATGCAGGACACAAGTTCAGCACACGTTTATTATTTTTTCCCCTGGGAAATGCCTTCCTGTTTCTCACCTGCACAACACAGTTCACAAGTACCAAAGCACAATAAATGCAGTACTTTCTTTTTTCTCTTCTTCCTTTCTCTTCTTTCTCATTCTCTCTCTTCACCGCCACTCCTCTACCACCAAGCTTTGCCCACCTCCTCCCAACTCTGGTTCCCGGAGAAGTGGCAACTGGCTCCTTTCATAGAGCACCTGGAAGTTCTCCAGGTGTTCCACAACCTTCTTCCAGCAGCACTTCAGGGTGTGATGGAAGTGATGCAACCAAGGGCTCAGAAGTACCCGCAGCACCCCTTGGCAGCACTCATGAAACCCAACAGGGCTGGGCATCTGTCATGGAGCCCTGTGGGAGTCTGAGGGGCCGCTGAAACCCAGGGGGCTCTGACTGTCAGTCACAACAGGTAGATAGTAAGAACGTTTCAGACTTGAAAACTGAATAAACTTTTGCTAAGAACAGAATGATCGATCCATTTCAAGCATATGTATAGTTTTAGTTCTGTCTAAATGCAGCATACGATAGATGGATAGATAGATAGATAATATTATAGGCACTGTATAATAGATAGATAGATAGATAGATAATATTATAGGCACTGTATAATAGATAGATAGATAGATAGATAATATTATAGGATAATATAGATAGATAGATAGATAGATAGATAATATTATAGGCACTGTATAAAGATAGATAGATAGATAATATTATAGGCACTGTATAATAGATAGATAGATAGATAATATTATAGGCACTGTATAATAGATAGATAGATAGATGGATAGATAGATAGGCACTGTATAATAGATAGATAGATAGATAGATAGATATTATAGGCACTGTATAATAGATAGATAGATAGATAGATTATAGATAGATGTATTATAGGCACTGTATAATAGATAGATAGATAGGTATATTATAGGCACTGTAATAGATATTAGGCATATAGATAGATAGATAGATAATATTATAGGCACTGATAGATAATATTATAGGATAGATAGATAGATAGATAGATATAATTATAGGCACTGTATAATAGATAGATAGATAGATAGATAGATAGATAGATAATATTATAGGCACTGTATAATAGATAGATAGATAGATAGATAGATAATATTATAGGCACTGTATAATAGATAGATAGATAGATAGATAATATTATAGGCACTGTATAATAGATAGATAGATAGATAGATAGATAATATTATAGGCACTGTATAATAGATAGATAGATAGATAGATAGATAGATAGATAATATTATAGGCACTGTATAATAGATAGATAGATAGATAGATAGATAGATAGATAATATTATAGGCACTGTATAATAGATAGATAGATAATATTATAGGCACTGTATAATAGATAGATAGATAGATGGATAGATAGATAGATAATATTATAGGCACTGTATAATAGATAGATAGATAAGATAGATAGATAGATAGATAGATAGATAGATAGATTATAAGGCACTGTATAATAGATAGATAGATAGATAGATAGATAGATAATATTATAGGCACTGTATAATAGATAGATAGATAGATGGATAGATAGATAGATAATATTATAGGCACTGTATAATAGATAGATAGATAGGTAGATAGATAATATTATAGGCACTGTATAATAGATAGATAGATAGATAGATAGATAGATAATATTATAGGCACTGTATAACTGTATAATATAATAGATAGATAGATAGATAGATAGATAGATAGATAGATAATATTATAGGCACTGTATAATAGATAGATAGATAGATAGATAGATAATATTATAGGCACTGTATAATAGATAGATAGATAGATAGATAGATAGATAATATTATAGGCACTGTATAATAGATAAATAAGATAGATAGATAATATTATAGGCACTGTATAATAGATAGATAGATAGGTAGATAGATAGATAATATTATAGGCACTGTATAATAGATAGATAGATAATATTATAGGCACTGTATAATAGATAGATAGATAGATAGATAGATAGATAATATTATAGGCACTGTATAATAGATAGATAGATAGATAGATAGATAATATTATAGGCACTGTATAATAGATAGATAGATAGATAATATTATAGGCACTGTATAATAGATGGATAGATAGATAGATAATATTATAGGCACTGTATAATAGATAGATAGATAGATAGATAGATAATATTAAAGGCACTGTATAATAGATAGATGTACTTTTACTGTAAAAAATGGAGGGGTGACATTTTATAGGAACTCGATAATAAAATAAGAAATATTATATTATGACAAACAGCAATCCCCTCTCAAATACACACCAGAATAACTAAAAAGAAAGAAAACATCTCACTCAGCTAAACATAAAAAGAGCAGTCATTGTCACAGTGGGGCACTATAAAGGCAATGGTCTTGTGTGTAATGTATACGTATTTATCATACGTGTTGAAACACTGTGTGCCATTTCCAGACAGACAATAATGCTAACTTACTTTAGTTATTCTGCATGCTGTTGGTGTCCTTAGGCACATTTACTGCTTTGGGTGTACCAATGACTTAAAATGACATCTCCTGTGACTCTTCTTTAACAACTCAGCAGTTCTTTCCACTGTCTATTTACTGGGTGTGATAAAAGACCATTTAGTAAATATAAAAGGCACTTTATTAGATAAGGTGTGAAAGGTACCATATAATACTGTATACAGATATGAAATGCAGTGCATGACAGATTGATACACAGATAGATAAATATAAAACACACTTTATTAAGCTACAGTGGGTGTTGAAGCCACTTTATTAGATAGATAGAAAATGCACTCTATGATAGATGGATATGAAAGGCACTATATAATAGATACATAGATGTATGGATGTGAAAGGTGCAATATTAGGCAGATAAAAAAAGTGTATAAAGGGCACTATATGATAGATACACAGATAAATATAAAATATACTTTATTAGACAGATGTGAAGGTAATAAACTAGATGGATGTAAAAGACACTATGTGTATATGAAAGGCACTATATAATAGATAGATATAAAAGGCACATTTTTAGACATTGTAGGCATGATATTAGAAAGATATGATGGACATAAGGGTTAATACATAATTAGCAGAAACATAGATGAAGTCATGTAGAAGGCATGAGACGTAAACAGGAAAGACGTAATAGATATAAAAGGCACTATTTCAAAATAGATATGAAAACTACATTACAGACAGCTTGATAGAAGCAAATATTTTGAATATAATGTTACCAGTAACAAAAACTCAAAAATGAAACATTCAGACTCGTTTTTCTTTTCAATGTTTTACTTTCATGGTTAACTGTGGAAAATTTTTACAAAGAGGTTTAAACGGCTAAGCAGAAATGTTCCCATTTACAGAAAAAAACTATTTAAATAACAAGACAGCTGCCAAAAACAGAATGTCTAGTGTAACACACATTGGACATTGAGGGCCACCAAGGACACACACTCATCTTCTCGAAGGCATCTCCCCTCAGTGTTAAGACAACATTACAGATGTGCTGATGCCACATCAGGTGAACAGGCAGGTCACAATTATGAAGTGACACAGTCATAAGCACGCCTAAGGGGGTGCTGGAACATGGTGTGGAGCGATACAGAAGAGTATCTTGTCAGCTACAATCTTTTCCTATTGGTACGCTGCCCTTTGCTTTAACTTATCCAATATGGCAGATTAACACTAATTCTTATGCTTTTCTTATGGGGATGACTGTTCAGGTATTACATGGAGTGGTTTTCAAACACTGTTAGTTGTAAAAAAAAAAAAAAAATGATTAAATAAGAAAGGACTCCTAAGATGAAATGCACCTGCCCCAATTTCAGATCGCATAAGCATTGGTGTGATGGGACGGGGCATCTTCATGTCAGTGTGACTGAATAATATTCTTTACAGCAGGTATAGGATTTTCAAAATGGGAGATACAGTATAACCTCGGCGTTTTTCTCCCAGTTTGCTTCAGTCTGCCAAGTGTACTTTATAAATGGGGGACAGGGGTCAGCTAACTTAATGAGAGGTCAGTGGGATTTAGGACTTTGTGGGCTTTTGGTCAAATTGTGTGATTTGATGTGTATTGGTTTGCAAGTTCATTATATTTTCAGTTGTCCCTTTTTATATCATAAGCCATTAAGGGAACGAGGTCCACGCTATGTTATATTGTGGTCCACTTCAGCACTGCCAGGAGCTCGGACTCTTCCAGCTGTTCCGTATACAGAGAGTGAAGGCTTGTGACCACCGCCGTTAAATGTTAGGGAGGTGATGGTCAAACTTTTTAACCTGCTTCTTCAAATCTGGAGGTGGAGACACATTGCTGCCTGCCAGCTGGGGCAGGTGCTGCATCTGCGGAGTGAAGCAAGACATTTCAAAATGTGAATAACCTCTTGAAAAAATAATTGGGAAAAAAAGAAAGGGAAACATTTAGACAATGATATAAGCTGTTTTTTACAGCGCCTTTATGTAAATTCTGAAACTAGAAGCTATAGGCATCAGAGGTAACCTATGGCACTGGATCTCCAGTTGGCTAACCAACAGGAGACAAAGAGTACAGATAAGAGGAGAATAGAGTGAGGTCCTTTGTGGAGTCTCTCAGGAGTCTGTCCTTGGACCATAACTTTTCTGATTTTACACAGTGAACACAATCCCAGCAAATATAATGTGGTCTACGGCCGGCTTGTCATCCCAGCCAATACCCCCAGGCTGCCAGGTGCAGCATGAAGGTGCCCCGAATACCAGCAGGGAATCATGGACGATGGAGTTTTCCTTTACAGCCCTGCTGGATACCACAGGGGCCAACAGAAGGCGCTACAGGGAGACCCAGAGAATGTACCCTATAACCCGGAAGTACGTTTTAGGCAAAGCGAAAGGGGAAATGACGTACTTCTGGGATGAAGAAGAGGACTTTTTATCTGACCCGGAAGTGATAGGAAGTCACATGGACTGAAGGGTTGGAAACACTTCCGGGTCAGGGAACATAAAAGGAATGAAGGGAAATCGCAGACATCGAGCTGAGGTGGGTGGAAGGGTGGCAACACGTCTGGGAGAGTGGAGGATAAGTGAGAATTGTGTTTAATTTAATGAGTATTGTGGAAAGGAGGGTGCTTTGTGCATATTATATAATTGTAATAAATTCAATTATTGGACTTTTATCTGGTGTCTGACATATTGTCTGAGGATTCAAGGGAGTGATAGCGCCTCCTATCAGTCAGACTAGGATAAAAAAAAAATGTGATGCCACTAAGCAGGGTGTCATTTGACCAGAAGAGCCTAGGACAGGGGTCCTCAATCACGGTCCTGGAGAGCCGCAGTGGCTGCAGGTTTTTGCTCCAACCCAGTTGCTTAATAAAAAGCACTTATTGCTAAAGTAACACTTCTGCTTCACTTTAGTGAATTTGAGCCCTTATTGCTTAATTTTGTCTTAAACAGCTATTTTAATTGCTACTTATTATCAATAACATGCAAATGACAAGAGAGAGGAGCATTTCTCCATTTAGCTTATTTACATTTACACCTGTGTGTATTTATCTGCACTATTGGGTTTAATTAAATACTTGGAAGAAAAATGAAGAGAAAAAAGTGAAGGACTGAGAATTACTCGTCCATTTTAGCCTTCAAATCATTTGCATGATAGAAAGAGAAAGAAAATCTAGGATATGAGAATGAGCTGACATAGCAGAGTTAATTTAATTTCATAGCTTGTTAGTGCTTTATTGACAAGAATTGCTTTCTAATTAAGCAACCAGGTCAGAACAAAAACCCGCAGCCACTGCGGCTCTCCAGGACTGGGATTGAGGACCCCTGGCCTAGGCCAAGGGTGGCCAACACTGATCCTGGACAACCATACTGGCTACAGGTTTTCATTCTTTTTCCTTAATTAGTGACTAGTTTTTGCCACTAATTAATTTTATTTAATGTATTTACTATTTAAGACTCAGACCTGTTAAATCAGGGATGACCAACGTCAGTCCTAGTGGGCCGCAGTGGCTTCAGGTTTTTGTTCCAACCCAATTGCTTCATGAGAAACCATTCATTATTGATGAAGCACTTATTTCTCAAGTGATACTTTTCTGCTTCATTTTAGTTGTCTCGCTTGTTAAGATTTTCAACCCTTAATTGCTTATTTTAATCTTAAACAGCTATATTCATTGTTTCATCTGCTCCTTATTAGCAATAAGATGCAAATGATAAAAGAACTATTTGGTTTAATTAAGTACTCATAAGGAAACTGCAGGAAAAGCGAAGCACTGAAAATTACTCATCTGTTTTAGGCATCAGATCATTTGGATGATACATTTATCATTAGAAAGGAAAAAAAAGGAAAGGAAAAGAATGAACTGGCATGCTATATAATTAAATAAGATCTGTTATTGGTGAGGATTAGCTTCTAATTAAGCAACTGGGTTTGAACAAAAACCTGCAGCCACTGTGGCTCTCCAGGATCAGAGTTGGCCACCCCTGGCCTAGGCAGACAACTTGCTCTCATAATTCTTAAAAGACCCACAAGAGGGCGCTAACACTCTACCCTTAACATTAATAGAGCAGAAAGTGCCATTGATTTATGTTCTATGTTGTAAACCTAATATTTTTTGTGGTGTTTCTCATTAAGAATGTTCGTACAAACATTAGGAAGTTTTTCTTCACACGGAGAACCATAGACACATGGAATAAGCTACCAAGTAGTGTGGTGGACAGTAGGACTTTAGGGACTTTCAAAACTTGACTTGATTAAATTTTGTAAGAATTAAGTGGAGAGGACCAGCAAGCTTTTTTGGGCTGAATGGACTGTTTTTATCTTGATTGTTCTAATGTTATGATGTGCTCCCGGACTCAGCCACAAACCTTCATCTGCCTATCCTATTTTTTTATCCACAACAGGAATAACAATGTGTTTAATAAAAGTGTTGAATTCTTGAATAAAAATAAGACAAAAATTCTGGTACGGATATGCAAATATAAAGCAAATGTTTAAAAAAAGCGTTGTTTTTTATTTGAATGTATATGTTTAAGTTCAGATAAACTAACCAGTGTGTACATGAAGATGTGAAATAGCGTCATTAGGGAACTTTGTTGTCTAACTTGTATTTCATTATTAGCTTAAAATAAGTTAAGATTGTCACGTAGTAAGACCAAGTGAAATTCTCAGTCTTCTGTGTTTTTTGACTAATATCAATTACTAAAAACAGTCATCAAGAAAGTACCGTTATAAGTGTGATGCAGATGCCATACAACTTTTGTAAGAGGCAGATAACATATGGCTTTTAAGACAGAGAGATGATAAACAGCTTTTCTACGAGAAGCATCACACTGTCAGAGGACAAAAGTACAGCATTACCTAAAATGCACCCCGATAACCAAGGCTTGGTCATGATGGTGGCGCATACATTTAAAGAACACCTTAGTTGGATTAAGAAGAACGGACTCTCAAAATTACACTGACATCTCTCTCTGAAACAAAGCTTGCTAAATGGCCACTGCTTTGAATCATTCAGGTTGTATGTTTTCATCTATTTTTGACTCCTAGTGTTTGATGCCTGGTTTTGATGCAAATACACAAACGTATTGATTAAAGTTTTAGTATTACAATGGTACCTCTGGTCACAACCGTAATTCGCTCCAAAACTCTGGTCGCAACCCAAACGTAATTTCCTCATAAGATTGTATGTAAATACAATTAATCCATTCCAGACTGTACGAACTATATGTAAATATATCTTTTTTTAAGCACAAAAATAGTTAATTATACCATAGAATGCACAGTGTAATAGTAAACTAAATGTAAAAACATTGAATAACACTGAGAAAACCTTGAACAACAGAGAAAACTAACATTGTAAGAGTTTGCGCTAGACCCTTATGAACCGCTCGCTGTAAACACTTTTTTTATGAGTTTTAAGCACAGGAAAAAATAATTAAATGCCACTTCTCTTGCAAAACTTTTCAAACCATCCTCTACTGGCTTTAAATTCCTCACCTTCACCACTTGAAGAAGGATTTTTTTTCAGCAAATCGCCATGAATCTTCCTGGCTTTCTCACATATGATTGCCTCACTTAAGCTATACCCTGCAAGTTGCTTCTCGTTCAACCACACTAGCAACAGTTTTTCCACCTCTTCCAGCACTTGAAGCCTCTGCTTGGTTAACATCGTAACTCCTTTTGCAACATCAACTGCTTTGTTAGGCCCTGTACACGCAAACAAAAGAAAATGGGAAACGGAGAATGGGAAATAATTGGCGCGTATAAACTGGCCGCCAGTGATTTTGTTCGCCACCAGATGGTCGTGAACAGATGCAAAATTTTTGCAAACTTTTTGATCGTAACCTGATTTGTACGTGTTTGGAAATGTTCGTGACCAGAGGTTCTACTGTATCTCACTTAAACCTACTTTATTTATTGATATCATCTATCCCAGTGTGCTTGTTCTAGTGATTTGTTATTTGTGGCTCTTTCAAAGTTAGCAATCAGGAAATCAAAGGAAAAGGGTAACCTGGCAGAACCTCTTGGTCTTTCAGGTGTAACAATGTGAGAGCTGAAGGACACAGGCGTACCTCCCTCTGGCCCTTGCTGATGTATTGAAGCTGAGGTAGCCAGCCAGCCCTATCAAAGTAGCTTATCTGGGAAGTCCTGGCAGGAGTGCAACCCTTGAGGTGGCATCTGGTCTTTGCTAAGGTAGTTTGAACATGTAGCTCTTGCACAAGTAGCGATTTGGGCATCACGACAGGAGTGTGACTCATGAGCTAAGGTACTGGCGCTAAGGTAGCCAGCCTGAACCCTTACGGAGATATTGAAGCTGAGGTACTAGGCCTCAGTAACTGCTGCCTGTGGTGAGAATGAGTGATAAGTAAGTGTTAAAGAAGTAAGTATTAAGGGGTGTACACATAAATCAAAACTAGTAATTTAGGCATTTCCAGCATTAACTTGTCCACCAATATAAAAAGTACCTTAGATGTGAAAGTGACTTTCATGAACACTTTAACATGATATGTTCTGCACTCCTGGTTTGGAAATCTTAATGTCAGGTACGAAAACAGAGTAAATCAAATTGTAAAATGGAGCATTAAAATGCCAAGATCTCAACAGTTCAATCCCACAGACCTGGTCAATATGCAAGAGTTACAGAAAGCAGAGTGTATTCAGTCAAAGAGGACTCACCCAATACATTCACAATTCTAGTTATTGACATCGGGTCACAAATTCAATGTTCTCAAAATAAAATCTCCTAAATAAGTTCAACTTTAATAAACATCTGTAGGCTTAAATCAGAGGATGAAGAGCGATCATTTGGATCAATCATCAGCCAAGAAATGTGGTATTAACTTTTATATCTAACATGTTTGATCTACGTTTTCACCGTTTTATGCTTACTGCCATATTATTTTTATGTTTGGTAGCTGTATTCTTCATTGATGTGTTTTTAATGTTATCTCATGGTCTCTCTGTAAAACCTGCTGACAAACCAAATTTCCATCTTGAACAATAACATTTATTTGAAAACAGCTATTTCAAATGATCTCCATCTGGGTGTGTTCACAGGTGGGTTCCGCAATATGCTTGGCACCTTGTCTGGGGTGGTTTGATGCCTTACGCCCAGTCCTACCAGTATCATTTCCAGCACCTGTGACTTTGACTTGGATTAAGTGGGTAAATTACTTCTTGCCTGGCTAGAGATACATAAAGGATGGACCAGCGGAAGCCAGAGGCCAGGAGCAGTTCCATCCTCTATATGACAGTTGGCACTGGTCCTCCTGAGGCAACCCAGTTTGGACACCTGCAGGAGTACACGGGAGTTGTGTAGTCCAGAAGTTCAGTCTTGTTGGGGTCCCTGGGTGACGTTAGAGTGGGCTGTCAGGGGAGGTCTTCCTTCTGTTTGCAAGAGGACACACTATGTCATTGAAGGCATTTCCAGATCCAGCTTAAATGAAGCCCGTCAAATCAACTGGATGATTCAGAGTCGATAGGCAGCAGGCAATATCCAAAATAAGGAACAGAAGGAAAGAAAGAAAAGACAATTGATTGTAATTGTGGCTGGTTGTTTCTGCACATTTGGGGATTCATATTTTGTGAAATAAAATCCTTTCTTTGAACCCAAGACTATTGTGTCTTGGGTGTTGGCTCAGTGGAACCCCTTTGTGGCCACAAAGTCATTTTTTTCAGTGAATTCACATTCAAAGGTGTCATAAGTAAATGCCATCACATGAATTCTTCATTGACATTTTACAAAAACATCTATAAAAAGCTGAATATGTATTGCCTATCCCTATTACGATGTCTTAACTCCTGGTTGGGATGCCATCTTTGAGTAAGTTTTTAATAAGATGGTGTGGGTTTCCTCAAGGATTTCCACTCTCAGTCTTTGGTACAAACACATGCTGTTAGCAGCATTTCCTACACATGTACTCAGTGTGGAAGTAGCAGTGCTTTCAAAAGGTGTCTAGCACCTTGAACCTGCTGTTGACAGGGTAAGCACTGACTTCCTGTACTAGAAAAATGGATTAAAAAAACTGATCCATGTGGTTGGTGGGCTGTGCTTAGGAATCCACTTAGGGAGGTATGGAACCAGAGACAGCAGTCGCAAAAAGGAACTCGGGCCACTGGATTCACTAGCAGCCTGATATGCCACTTTACTAAAAGAGAGCTGTGTCACCTTAATGGCCAGCTGCACTGCTAACTGTGAAAGCATTTCTCACATAGCGGTGGGTTCTCCTCTGTGTGACAGCAATGCTCATGTCAGCTCAGGGCGTTTGGATTACATAGCAGCCACCCTACCTCTATGCCAGAGATGTTATCTTTCAGTGAAATGTCAGGACAAGCTGCTATTGAGTCCTGAGTTCAAGCTCTTCTGTCATCTCAGGATAATTGTGTGGCTGAAGGTGGGTGTCTCCATGAGCAGAAACACAAGCACACCTTACACCTTTATCAAAACAGACATGTTACACTATCCCCACAAACAGTAAGGCAAAGCAGCCATTAAAGAAAGGATCCTGAAGGCTATTCTAAATTATAAAAAAAGACTATCAACTTGACTAAACAAGCAGTGCAATTACAATAAAGGCAGTGGGAAGCTCTCTCTTGGCAGGACCGGGGTCAACTGTGAACAGCATATACACAGAAACATGCGGAGGACAAACAGTTTATATGATCCTTATTGTCACAAGTGGAGATTACAGTGAAGTTCTTACTTGCATGTGCTAATCAACATGCCACACTCCATGGTACCTCCAAATCTGTAAAACATCAGTGACCATGGCATTGGACTATGGACATGAGCATTAGAGGACCTCTTAGCTTATAAAAAGTCAGGCTCAACTCTACCAGATGCTGCCTGATTAGCCAGCACCAAACCTTATGTCCCACCAAGCAATGCTGATTTTTTTTAGGTGAGTTACGGTATACATGTATAGCATCTTATAGCAGCAACATTATGTGCTGAATGCATACAATGGATAGAGGAATACTAAGACCTGTTCAGTTTATACACACTTTATTGAAGACTTAACTTTAAACTAACACATATGCCCATTTTTCTTACAAATCTACACTCATTATCCCGTAATGACAAAGTGAGAACATCTTTTCAGAAAGCTTTGCAAATTTATAAAAAATCAAAAACTGAAATCTATAATTTTAAGTATTCAGACCTTTAATTAAGTACTTTGTAGAAGCCCCTTTGGAAGCAATTCCAACTTTCCATCTTCTTTGTTAAGTCTCTACAAGGTTTGCACAGCTACATTTGGGCATTCCCATTCTTCCTGGCAGATCCTCTCAAGCTCCATTAGTTTGGGTAGGAAATATCTGTAAGCTGCCATCTTCAGGGCTCTCCACAGATGTTCTACGGTGTTTAAGTCTGAGCTTAGACTGTGCCACTCAAGGACAGTAAGAGACTTGCTTCCCACAAAGCCATTCCAGTATTGCCTTGGCTGTACACTCCAAGTCATTGTTGTGTTGAAAGGTGAACTATCACTGTAACCTGAGGTTGCTTCTATCTAGCCACTCTACTATAAACGCCTGATTGATGGGGTGCTGCTGAGATGGTCTCCCTTTTAACAGGTTATCCCATCTCAGCACAGAACTTCTTAAGCTCTGTTGAAGAGACAACTGGGTTCTCCCTGATCAAGGACCTTCTTGTCCAGTTACTCAGTTTGACCAGACAGCCAACTCTAGGAAGAGTCACGGAGGTTCTAAAATTCTTTGATTTCACAACTATTGAGACCACTGTGTTCTTGGGAATACTGAAAGCTTTGGAAATGATTTTATCTTCTAGACCTTATCTACGCCTCACCACAAATTGATCACAAAGGTCTATAGAGAGGTCCATGGGTCTGATGGCTTTGTTTTTGTCATGACATACAGTGTGAATTGTGGGCCCTTCTACAGACAGGTGTGTGCCTTTCTAAATGATGTTCAGTCAATTCAGTTTGCCACAGATGGACCTGACCTCAACTTGGAGTATGACAGCAAAAGGTCATTTACATATAGTAAATGAATGAAAGAGTTCAGTTTTAGGTTTTGAATAAATTTGCAAATGTTTCTGAACATGTTTTTACTTTGTCATTATGGGTTATTGAGTGTAGATCAATGGGCAAAAATTGCAGATGTATCCATTTAAATTAAATCTACAACACAATAATGTGTGCAGAAAATGAAGGGACCCAAATACTTTCTGAATGCACTGTACATGGTGTTATGTGGGTCAAGTTAGACTAACATATCCAGTAACAGGGTCCATCCTCAGAATTGTCCTACTCCACAGTGCCTGATGGAAATATCTTCAGTAGGCAACTGGCCAAAAGTTACCAGACGCTGATCAGGAGTTTCAGACATGTCTACCCAGGTGGAGCTTGCCAGGAAAGCTGCCATTTGGCCTTGAGTCTTCTCAGCTTCTTGATGGACTCAAAAGGTTTTTATTTTTCCACCGCTATCACGTCACTAAGGCTCCTTAAATAATTCACACTTCAACTTAGCTAAAAAGTTCATCAAGCTTCTCTTTTCAGCTCGGACACCATCTTAGCAGGCACCTTAGGTCATGGGAGGGCCAAACCATCAGCGAAGGGTTATAAAGTCGTCTGGGTTTCCAGTCCAGTTTGTAACTCTGCACACCCGGCACTTTCAATTTATGTGTTTTACAACAGCTAAGAAACTTAATGGAGTGCTTTGTTAAAAAAAGGTTTTGGACTTAAAGCAGCAACAATGAAGAAGACAACTGATTAATGGAAAAACGCACTGAACGCCTTCCATTAAAATCTATACTCTTAGCCTTAAATTTTACACCGTTTGGCTTGCTCTCTCTCTCAAGGGTGGGGATCGATCTGTTCTTAGCATAATTCTTTTTTTTTGTAAAAACTTGATTGCTATGTATTGATTGTAATAAAATTAATAAATAAATAAATTAAAAAAAAAAAAAAAAATCTATACTCTTTAATCCAAAGAAAATCATGACATGGCTTTTATAAAATCATTAATTTCAAAATGAAATTCAGGAAACAACCTATCTAATCTAGACCAGGTTTGTGGGGTGTGGTGAGACTATCCCAGCTAGCATAGGGTGCAAGGCCGGAATAAACCCTGGACGCGACGGTATTCCATCACTTGGCGACACCACACACAAACACCCAAACACCAAACAAACGCTAGTGTCACCAATTCACCTAACCTGCATGTCTTTGGATAGTGGGAGGATACTGGAACACCCAGACCACACATACATGGGGAGAACATGTAAACTGCACACAGGGAGGACACGAGACGTGAACCCTGGTTGACTTACTGTGTAGCACCAATGCCACAACTGCCCCATCATGCTGCCCTCTTCAGTAAAAACACATCACATCTTAAACTTTGATTAAACATTTTGTAAACCTTCTGTAAAATCGCTTATTTTAAAATATGATAAGACACATTAACTGCCGTTTGTAAAAATCACCAATGGCTTTTTCATTTGCATTGCTTGAATTCGGACTCACCACAATTCTCATGACAAAATTCTACTGAAAATCACAAATTATAAAAAGTGATGAAGTAGATTAAAAGTGTTGCTAGTAACATTACTTATTTTAAATTGTGGCTAAACACATTACGTGTCCTAAGCTGGGATGAAACATATTAAACACCCTTTGTCAAACACATTCAAATTCATTGGGTGAATCATGAGTTACCTTATCTACATCGAATACCCTGAAACAGCTATAACATTGCAATTTGAAGGCAGTCATCAATAGCCCCCACATTTTAGTCACATCTTGTAACTTACAGGTCATTGTATAAAGGGTGGTGTTAAAGTGTGATGCACGTGAACGTTGTTCAGTGATGCCCAAATGATACTTCTTCAGAAGACTTGACTTGGATATTATAGAAAGAAGATCACTACAATCATGTGCTTTATCAAGTAAAATTAAGCAAACATCAGTCCTACCCTCATTACAGACTGCTAGACAAGGGAGTGCTTCATAGGTTCTGAATCAGTTGAAACTGAGGGAGAGGTGAGATTCACACCTGGTGGCATGGATCATGGACTATCTTACAGACAGACCTCAGTATGTGCGTCTCGGGAACTGCAGGTCTGACATTGTGGTCAGCAACATAGGAGCGCCGCAATGGACTACTTTCTCCAGTCCTGTTCAGTCTATAAACATCGGACTTCCAATACAACTCAAAATCATGGCAAGTGCAAAAGTTCGCTGACGACACTGCTATCGTGGGCTGCATCAGGAGTGGGAAGGAGGAGAAGTATAGGAAGCTAATCAAGGACTTTGTTAAATGGTGCGACTCAAACCACTTACAACTGAACACCAGCAAGACCAAGGAACTGGTGGTGGATTTTAGGTGGACCAGGCCCCTCATGGACCCCGTGATCATCAGAGGAGACTGTGTGCAGAGGGTACAGGCCTATAAATACCTGGGAGTGCAGCTGGATGATAAATTTGACTGGACTGCCAATACTGATGCTCTGTGTAAGAGAGGTCAGAGCCAACTATACTTCCTTAGAAGGCTGGCGTCCTTCAACATCTGCAATAAGATGCTGCAGATGTTCTACCAAACAGTTGTGGCGAGTGCCCTCTTCTACGCGGTGGTGTGCTGGGGAGGCAGCATAAAGAAGAGGGACGCCACACGCCTGGACAAACTTGTGAGGAAGGCAGGCTTTATTGTAGGAATAAAGCTGGAAAGTTTAACATCCGTGGCGGAGTGATGTACGCTGAGCAGGCTCCAGTCAATCATGAAGAATCTATTGTATCCACTAAACAGTGTCATCTCCAGGCAGAGGAGCAGCTTCAGCGACAGACTTTTGTCACTGTCTTGCTCCACTGACAGACTGAGGAGATTGTTCCTCCCCCACACTATGCGACTCTTCAATTCCACCCATGGGTAAATGCTAACCTTATTCAAAGTTATTGTCTGTTTTTACCTGCATTTTTATTACTCTTTAATTTAAAATTGTTTTTTGTATCAGTATGCTGCCGCTGGATTATGTGAATTTCCCCTTGGGATTAATAAAGTATCTATCTATCTATCTATCTATTTTATAGAATGGAGGAGGACACCCCTAGAAATATACTGACATCACTTCTGCCCTACTACCAGAAGTCCTGTTTCTTCTTGTCTTCTGGTTCTGTATATAATGAAGACAGAAACCAGAATTCCAAATTCAAATCGGAACCAACTTTAGATAAGGACAGACCCCTCCTACAAAAAATTACTCTCTGAATCTGGCAATAGCTATTTTTCAGCCAGAAGTCTTAGTCTGGTGCGATTACTCACATATTTTTGGTTATTGTGCATTAAGCTGGACTGCAGTTCTCATTTCGACTCTTTCTCCTTTTATTAGAAGGCTCACACTCTGTCTTTACCATCAAAATTGAAAGAGGTCAAATGGGGCAACAATATGAAAATAATGGGACTGAAAAAACATGAGGCTATAGGGATCTTTAAGGTACAACATGGAAACATCCAGGCCAAATATTATCATACTGACATTGCCAGCGATGCAGGGGTGTATTTTTGAGAAGTGCAAAAAATGCAGCCACACTTGATGAAATGTGATCTTAACATTTTTCCAATGAACATCGGAAGCTTAGAAGGGAACAGTCAGCAACACACAATCACGTCATAAGAGCTTCACGCTCAGAAGTAGTAGATGGTCATCTTCTAAAAATCTTCTAAGCCTCCTTTAAGAAGTTTAAATAATATGAAGGATATAGAAATTAACTTAAATGTAACCATTTCACAATACAGATGGCTGCAGCCCTCTTGCTTCTATGTCTTACATGACGTTTGTATGTTAAGGAAATCTTTCTTTGGTGAGTTGAGATTTGGCCTTACATTCAAGTTAAACATTAATTGCAAAAAGGAAGAATAAGACAGATGTCTGCCAAATCTTACCAGAGCCCTCCGCCGTATGGCCTTTTCATGTTTGCCTTTAGTGCGGTCAGTGTCCCGAGCTCCATTATCTGCTTCATCAATTCGCTGGCTTTCAAAGTAGGGCAGGTCCAGCAACGCCTCACAAGACATGCGGCCAGCTGGATCCATTACTAAGCAGGCCTGCAAAGACAGACAGTACATTAGAGGTCATCCTATGTTTAACTTGCATCTCATTTCCTAGCCCAGATAAGAATTCTGAACATCTTGTGAGGGGCTATACAATTAGAAAGTGTGTGTGAATACCATGGGGTGCAGAGCACCCCAAACACCCAGCACAACAGTTGCAGACACAAGTTTTAGCACACGTTTCATTTTTTCTTTGTGGGAAACGCCTTCCCTCCATTTCCCACTTTTAGAGCACAGTTCATAAGCACGTTACACAGTACAAAGCACGGTTTCCTTCTTCATCCTCTTCTCTTTCCCCCCTTATTCTTTCTGTCTCCACTTCTCCTGGCAAGCTTTGTCCACCTCCTCCCAACTCTAGCTCTTTGAGTAGTGTCCGCTGGCTCATTTTATAGGGCACTCGGAAATGCTCCAGGTGTTCCACAACCTTCTTATGGCATCACTTCTGGGTGTGCCGTAAGCGCTACCACAAAGAGCTCAGCCGTACCTGCAGCACCCCCTAGCAGTGCTCACGGAACGCAAAAGGGTTGCTCCAAACTCCAACTCACAGCATGCCCTGTGGGAATCCGTGATGCTGTAGCAACCCAGAGGGGATGACCTCTAGCATCCCAGGGAAAAGAATGCCCCAAACGTGCTCTCTCCCTCAGTCCTTCAACCCAGCTGGTGTCCCGGCCGGGTAATGGCCCTGGCCATCCGTCACATGTGAAAGATGATGCATTTTACAGTTCAAGTTTAAGTTTATTGTAATGTGCACCTAGAACAATGAAGTGTAATTTGCATGTCTCCTCAGAATACTGGCAGTGGTACATGGTTTTGTCTCACCCTGGACGCTAGATGGTATCCCCCCCAGATTACAGCATTGCCACAGACTCCTATAGGGCATCTTGAGGAAATAGAGTTTCCCAACTCAGCCCTGTTGGGTTACGTGGGTGCCACCAGGGAGTACTGAGGGGTTAGGCAAGCCCTAAATTTTTGAGCTCCAACCACACCCAGAAGTGCTTCCAAGCTATAGCTTCAGGACTCTGGAAGTGCTTCCAAGTGTTACATGGTCTGGAGGAATCAGAGCTTGCCAGAGGAGCAGAGAAGGCAGAGAGAGAGAGAGAGAGAGAGAGAGAGAGAGAGAGAGAGAGAGAAGACAATGGAGAGATGACAGAGAATTACAGAGCACTGTGTGCTATATTGAAACTGCAATTGTGGTTGTGGTGTGGGGAACGATTGCTTTGGAAGAGTTTCCACAATAAAAGCTCTCTGATATGACTTGCATATTTGTACATAGAAATCTGCAAAGGGTGAAAATAAGTCATGTATCTTAAAATAGTTTTTTATTCTTAAACTTTCAACAACTTACTAGGTGTCATGATCACAGGAAAAATAATTAGACATTCAGGAATCAAAGCTCATAGTTATGAAAAACTGTTCTTCCTTCATAGTTAATCTACCTCCCGCAACATCATTTGCTATATGTTGACTTTGATTCCTGTACGAGCAGTCAGAGAAGGGAGGAGAGTGGATGAGACTACGTGGGAGGTGTGGAAGGAGACAAAGAGAATATATTGTAATATACTGTTGTGGAAAGGAATTTGGAGGTCTGTGAAGGTACTGTAAAATAAAAACATCTTCCAGTTAAACCCAAGACAGTGCCGTGTAGTTGTGCCTCAGGGTTTAGTGGCTCGGTAGTCTCCCCTACTGGTCACAATACACACAGACTGAAATAGCCTACTAGGAATGACACATTGACTAGCACTGTCAACAATGAATTTTTATTTTAATATATTTGTCTGAAAATTTTATCTATAGCAATTTACATATTGGGATACAGAATGATTGGATCAAACAGGTCAGGAACTGAATTGGCAAATGTATGGTTTAAAGCTTAACATTGTTAGCCCTGATTTGTCAAGTTAAATTTTATCTATACAATATGACTTATTAAAAATGTTACCTTTTGTACTCTGTGACCTCCAATTATTGCATTTATTTACAACCACCTGTGACTGTTCTGGCCAATGAATCTTGAATGGGATTCCAACCCCTACATCTTTCTTTGGTTAAGAATACATTTTAGTGGAATAAATATACATTTGATTTACCAATTGATTGTTTTTGGGCAACATCAAAGAAAATGGATTAATAACAGCTAGTGTTCAGCTCATCTCCATGGCCACTACTCATTTAATGATTTCTCAGTTCACCATGCTGTTGTTCAATCACAGTACTGTTTGAACTTAATTTTGCTGTAACATGCTTTATCATAATGCTTGTTATGAAAGGCACCATAATGACTAACTGAATATTACCTTCATCACACAAAGAGCCTGTGGGGAGGCATTATGGAAACGTTTCTCTAGGGGCTCCTGGGGATGAAAACAAAAAGTTAAGTTTCAAACAAGACTGAAAGACTGGGAATATAATTGTAGTAAATTTTATCTGAAAGGTACAAGGTTTAGTAATCACAATGTCAAAATGTCAGACTCTCACCAGTGCACCAAACCTAATCTAATCTAATCTGTGACCTTCTGGTAATTGGGGGTCCTATTTGTGCTCCAGTGGTGGATGAACAGTGAAATCTTACTCTGGTACTTGGTAATATACAATTAGCTCTATACAAAGTTGTAACTTAGAATAGGTCATGTCATTTTCTAACCTTCTTAATTCAGAACAGGGGCACAGGGATTGCTGGGCGCGTTTATATGTTATGTGTCCTGCAGTATATTCAGTTCAGGTTTTCCGGCCGACAATGTAGATAGCTTCACCTGCCAAAAGTGTTTAGTTAATTTAGAGTTGGTCGGGAAAATACGCGAATTGGAGGACCGCGTTAGGAATCTAATAGCGATTAGGCAAACCGAAAATTGGATAGACTCGGTTTGTTTAAACAATTCGGCTACATCTGATTCGCTTCAGTCTCTCCAGGTCCCACTGTAGTCAGTGCGCGGCCGAAATCAGCAGCACCAATTCAGCCACAGGGCGAGTGGGTAACAGTAAGATGGGGGTCTAAGTATCCAAAATGTAGTCCCCAGCACCCAGGTCACCAATTCGACCCAGAACAGGTTCTCAGCTCTCCAGCCTGTGAAAACTGAGAATAATAAAGTGCTCATAATTGGCGATTCCATAGTGCGGGATGTAGGAATTCCAAACTATGTTAAACCAGCAGTTAATGCTACGTGCCTCGCAGGGGCCAAGATTTCTGGCATAAAGGCGCATTGGACCGTGTTCGACGATGAAGTATCTACCTTATTGCTGCATGTCGGCACTAATGATATTTATTTACAGCAATCTGAGGTATTAAAGCGGAACTTCATCTCTCTATGCACCAAAGCTAAAACAAAATGTCGGAATTTAATTGTATCTGGTCCCTTACCAAGATTATATAGAGGGGATGTGATTTATAGCAGATTGCATTCCTTTCACTGCTGGCTAGAAACCTGGTGTGCAAATAAAAGCATAGCATTTGTGAACAATTGGGATGATTTTTGGGAAAGGCCTGGATTTTTCAGAAGAGATGGTCTTCATCCTAACTGGAGGGATCTTATGTATTATCCCAAAATATGGCAGCAAAACTGCCTGGTTGACTGATTAGAGCACCATCCAGGCCGCAGTCATGTGATCTTAAATCACAGGCTGTTCTTTATCCCACCTGTTATTTTCCTGAAGCTGTTACCCATAATCCCTGTTGTGGGGCATCCAGTAAATTTAGTCTTGATACAAACCATAAATTAATTGATAACCACAAAATAAGGTGTATAATTAGACCAAGGGATAAAACCAGACACTCCACCAGGGGCATCTGTAATAGAAATTTAATTCAAATTAAAACAAAAAAATATCAGCAGTTCAGAAAGAACCATGCAGTTTTAAATGCTGTTTATTGAACATTCGCTCTCTTGGCACTAAAGCTGTTTTGGTAAATGATATATATTAAGTACAAAATCTGATCTGTGTCTTCTTACTGAAACCTGGCTTAGTAAATATGACACTGTTCCCTAGCTGAGGCGTCACCAGATGGATACTGTTCCTTCATAAGTCTAGAGATTCTGGTCGAGGAGGAGGCCTTGGAATAATTCATTGTAACAAAATGCAAATCACTCCTAAAAATTTAGGCAACTTTACATCCTTTGAGGCATTCATTTTAAATATTAAAACAGATTCCAACACAATTATAGTGCTAGTCTACAGACCACCAGGGCCATATTCATTGTTCATGACTGAATTTAGCAACCTTCTGTCTGATTTGGCTATAAATTATGATCACGTAGTTCTGATGGGGATTTTAATGTACACATTGATGTGGAAACTGACACTTTTAGCAAATGTTTTACTTATTTGTTAAATTCAGTAGGATTTTGTCAGATTGTCAAAGGTCCAACTCATAATCATAACCATACATTAGATTTAATTATAACTTACAAAGTTGAAATTCAAAATTTAAATATTACTCCATTAAATGTAGTTATTTCCGATCACTTCTTAATTACATTTGATTTAGTTCTGCCCATGCCAATGCACTCACAGATTAAAACAAAGACAGTGCGACATCTAGATTGTAATTCTGCTTCAAAATTTATAGATACCTTGAGTAAGTCGAGTGTAATTGTGGAAAACCATTTAGATCAGTTAACATCAAATGTAAACGTGGAAAACAATTTAGATCAGCTAACATCACATTATAATGTGACCTTGAGAGATGCTCTGGACACAGTGGCTCCCCTAAAAACAAAAGTGATCAAAGCACATAGAAACTCTCCCTGGTTTAATGAAAATACTCGAGCTCTTAAATTAGAGTGTCGAAAACTGGAGCGCAGATGGAGAACAACAAAGCTACATGTCTTTCAAATTGCATGGACAGAGAGTGTTAATAAATATAAAAAGCCCTCTTTAAAGCTCGCTCAGAATACTATTCTACATTAATAGATAGCAATAATAAAAATCCTAGGGTACTTTTAGAGCAGTGGCTAAATTAACAAATGGGAATTCAGATCAACAGTGCAAAATACCAACAGATATTAGCAGTACAGACTTTATGAACTTCTTCAATGAGAAAATTAAAAATATAAGATCACAGATCTCAGCATCACAGTACAAACCAAATACTAGCTTAGCAGACCCTGCTCACATTGCATTCAGCACTTTAATAATTTTAATCCTGTAACTGAGCAGGAAGTCGTAACTTTAATTTCGAAAATGAAGCCCACTACTTGTTCCCTAGATCCAGTGCCAACAAAACTAGTAAAAGTGCAATGGATGTTCTTGCAGCCTATTCTAACATTATCAATAGTTCATTACTGCATGGCACGTACCTGATGCACTAAAAGTGTCAGTCATTAAACCTTTACTTAAAAAGTCAGACCTAGACCCACACATACTAAATAACTATAGGCCTATTTCAAATTTACCATTTCTCTCTAAAATACTAGAAAAGTAGTCGCCAGTCAGCTTCAGTCACACCTTACGCATTACAATTTATTTGAGAAATTCCAGTCTGGCTTTCGCACTGGTCATAGTACAGAAACGGCACTAACACGGGTTGTAAATGACATTCTGATATCCTCTGATGAAGGAAATTCCACTGTAATTATGTTGTTGGACTTAAGTGCAGCATTTGACACCATTGACCATTCTATTTTACTGCACAGGCTAGAAAACGATGTTGGGCTTACAGGCCCGTGCTCGCTTTTCAGTTCTTATTTATCAAATCGATTCCAATATGTACAGAAATGTGCTGACAGTACTCCATCATTATACACAGAAGTTCAATATGGTGTCCGCAGGGCTCAGTACTGGGACCTTTACTGTTTTCACTTTACATGCTTCCACTGGGATCTCTCATTAGGAAACATAATGTTAATTTTCACTGTATGCAGATGACACCCAGTTATACCTTTCATTTAAATCAAATGAAGTTTCTCCGATGTTGTCTTTAATTAGTTGTGTTAGTGAATTAAAGGAATGGATGAATGAGAACTACTTGTCTTTAAATACAGATAAAACAGAGATGTTAATTGTTGGAGGGAATGACGCTGATCACAGCAATATTTTGTCATCATTTAACTCAGTTGGAATCCCAATTAATTTTACTGAATCAGCCCGCAATCTAGGAGTTATCTTTGACTCTAGCATGTCATTTAAAGCACATATTACAAAGTCGTCCAAAACATGTTTTTCCATCTTAAAAATGTTAGGAAATTAAGGCGCTTTCTAAATAAACAGGATTGTGAGAAATTAATTCATGCATTTATCTCTAGTAGGATTGACTACTGCAATGCGGTGTTCACTGGCTGTTCAAACTGTTCTCTATACAGCCTCCAGTTAATCCAAAATGCGCTGCAAGAATTATTACAAGAACAAGAAAATATGAACACATAACCCAGTTCTTAAATCTTTACACTGGCTCCCAGTTAAGTTTAGGGCAGATTTCAAAATCCTCCTTTTAACATATAAAGCATTAAATGGCCAAGGTCCGGCTTACTTGTCTGAACTTATCATGACTTACAAACCTGAGCGCACATTAAGATCTCAAGATGCCGGTCTGCTTAGGATTCCAAGGATTAATAAAATAACAGTGGGAGGTCGAGCTTTTAGTTACAGGGCCCCTAAACTGTGGAATGGTCTTCCTGCTTCCATAAGAGATGCCCCTTCGTCTCAGCCTTTAAATCCCGGCTGAAGACTCACTACTTCAGTTTAGCATATCCTGACTAGAGCTGCTGATTAACTGTACATACTGCATCTCTGTTGTTAGTCATTAGCACTAAACATAAGTAACATGATAATTATATTTGAATACTAACCCTCACCTATTCTGTTTCTTTCTCGGTACCCAAATGTGGCATTGGTGCCACGCCCACCTGCCAAGTTGTTTGCCTGCCTATGGTAAAGTCATCCCTGATGGAGGATCACAGGAATCATGGGAAAGAGGGTCCTTTCATCGAGCGAGCAACGTTTCAGCCGTGGCATGGCCAAATGGGGAGGCAGCTAGATGGATGAGGTCTCCAGGACTCTAAAAATATCCAAACCTAATTATGTCATATCATCTACTGTTAAACCGTACTTCTAAAATTTTTATTATTATGCTGTATTAAGGAATTGTTCTGTTCTGTATATTGTATTGTATTGACCCCCTACTTTTGACACCCACTGCACGCCCAACCTACCTGGAAAGGGGTCTCTCTTTGAACTGCCTTTCCAGGTTTCTTCCATTTTCCCTACAAGGTTTTTTGGGAGTTTTTCCTTGTCTTCTCAGAGAGTCAAGGCTGGGGTGTTGTCAAGAGGCAGGGCCTGTTAAAGCCCATTGCGGCACTTCCTGTGTGATTTTGGGCTATACAAAAATAAACTGTATTGTATTGTATTGTATTGTATTTCAGCTAGCATAGTGAACACTCTCCCTGGTTTAATGAAAATACTCTAGCTCTTAAATTAGTGTCGAAAACTGGAGTGCAGATGGAGAACAACAAAGCTACATGTCTTTCAAATTGCATGGAAAGAGAGTGTAAATAAATATAAAAAAGCCCTCTTTAAAGCTCGCTCAGAATACTATTCTACATTAATAGATAGCAATAATAAAAATACTCGGGTACTGTTTAGAACAGTGGCTAAATTAACAAATGGCAATTCAGATCAACAGTGCAAAATACCATCAGATATTAGCAGTACAGACTTTATGAACTTCTTCAATGAGAAAATTAAAAATATAAGATCCCAGATCTCAGCATCACAGTACAAACCAAATACTAGCTTAGCAGACCCTGCCGCACATTGCATTCAGCACTTTAGTAATTTTAATCCTGTAACTCACCAGGAAGTCTTAACTTTAATTACTAAAATGAAGCCCACTACTTGTTCCCTAGATCCAGTAACAACAAAACTAGTAAAAAGTGCAATGGATGTTCTTGCAGCGCCTATTCTAACCGTTATTAATAGTTCATTACTGCATGGCACCGTACCTGATGCACTAAAAGTGTCAGTCATTAAACCTTTACTTAAAAAGTCAGACCTAGACCCACACATACTAAATAACTATAGGCCTATTTCAAATTTACCATTTCTTTCTAAAATACTAGAAAAAGTAGTCGCCAGTCAGCTTCAGTCACACCTTACGCATTACAATTTATTTGAGAAATTCCAGTCTGGCTTTCGCACTGGTCATAGTACAGAAACGGCACTAACACGGGTTGTAAATGACATTCTGATATCCTCTGATGAAGGAAATTCCACTGTAATTATGTTGTTGGACTTGAGTGCAGCATTTGACACCATTGACCATTCTATTTTACTGCACAGGCTAGAAAACCTGCATCCGAACAGTTTCGGCGCCCGGGTCCTCTCCGAAAACATATCGAAGGTAATTCGTTTTTCTTGACTATCTATCTCTGCTCTTAACCCCTTCCGAAATAATACTGCTGTGCCAGGACATGATGAATGTTTAATAGAGTCTTCCGTTAAAGTGCACACCATTAATACTGTAATAAGCAATCTCAATGCACGTAGAAAACCTAGGAAATACGGCATAAACTCCAATAATCTAATTAAAATCACTATTTTAGAGGAACAATGTATTAAAACTATAAAACAGATCACAGATTAAACAAAAATACACAGAGCGCTAATAATAATAATTTAGTTCCTATTCCAAATAACAATAACGCACATAGTACTCATCTCTGCACCTCCGAAACATTAAATATGGCACTATTAAATGTTAGAGCTTTAACTAACAAAACGTTTTTTTATCAACGATCTTATTAGTGATAAAAAAATAGATCTTATTGCACTAAATGAAACATGGCTGAATTCAGATGCGCGCAGTTTTAATCGAATCTGCGCTCCGGATTACAGTTTTACTCATGCAAACCGCCAGGGAAAAAGGGGGGGCGGATTGGCTAACATTTACTCGAGCCGATTAAAATGTAAAGATGTCAGTTTTGGTAAGTTCAAGTCCTTTGAGTATCTCGCCGTTGTTATTCATGGAGATTCTCAAGTTCTAGTACTATCCGTGTATAGACCTCCTAAATATAACGCGCGCGTTTTTGAGGAATTCTCTGACTTAATGTCAATTTTAATTACTAACTATGACACACTCCTAATAGTTGGCGACTTTAATTTTCATATAGATAATCAGTGTGATCTAAAAGTAAAAGAATTTATGAACCTCCTGGATTCTTTTGATTTGAGACAACTCATAAATCAGCCTACACATAAAGCAGGTCATACATTAGACTTAGTGATTACTAAAGGACTGAAAGTTGATATAAAACAGATCATTGATATTGGTCTATCAGACCATTTTCTTCTACTTTTAATATAGAAATAATGATAAAAAACACTCATGAGAAGCATATTGTTAAAAAACGCTTCTTTGATTCGGCAGCAGCTTTAAAACTTACAAACATTTTAAGCAATCAGTCCGTTTATAGTGCCAGCTATAATAGCGAGGACAATGTAAATAGTAAGGTGGAAAGATTTAATTCTAAAGTGAGAGCTGCTGTTGACATAGTTGCACCTGAAAAGACAGTGAAAAAATCTTCTAGCATTGTTATACCATGGAAGACCCAAAGAGTGTCTGATTTAAAGAGAACATGCCGTAGAGCTGAGCGTCAATGGAGGAAGACTAAACTTACTATCCACCACGAAATATTAAAAGTCAAAATAACAGAATACAATAACACTGTCCGTCTTGAGAGACGCTGCTATTTCTCAAGATTATAAATAACAATGCTAGTAATCCCAGAGTCTTATTTTCTACAATTGATCGCCTACTAAACCCAGGTAGCTCAAAGGAATGCCTCCTAAGTGCTTCCAGTGAAACCTGTGAGGCTGTCGCTGTATTTTCAATCAAAAATTAATGATATTAGAAATAACATAGTATATCTCCCCAACACTAAGGATTCCCCTAAACCCCAACATCCTGTTATAAACAAATTAAACTCTTTCACTAGGATAGATTTACCTGATTTAAAAAAATAATCTCTCAATTAAAACCCTCCACCTGCGTCCTTGACCCGATACCAACAAGGTTTTTCAAAGAAGTATCAGGCGTGCTAATTGATAATGTTCTGACATAGTAAATTCGTCACTAGATACTGGGGTCTTCCCAGACTGTCTTAAGACTGCTGTAGTTAAACCCCTACTTAAGAAACATAATCTTGACCCTCAGCTCTTGAAAATTTTAGACCCATCTCTAACCTGCCTTCTTAAGTAAAGTTCTGGAGAAGGCAGTCATTATGCAGTTAAATGACCACCTAAATAAACATGCTATTCTTGATAAATTTCAGTCAGGTTTTAGAACAAATCACAGCACAGAAACTGCACTCGTTAAAGTAGTAAATGACTTGCGGTAAATGCAGACAGAGGCCATTTATCTGTTCTCATCCTCTTAGATCTGAGTGCTGCATTTGACACCATTGATCACAACATTCTTAGAAATCGCCTTAGTCAATGGGTGGGCCTCTCTGGCAGTGTCTTAAATTGGTTTGAATCCTACCTGACAGGGAGAAAATATTTTGTTAGTTGTGGGAATTACAACTCGAAGACACATGATATCCAATATGGTGTTCCACAAGGCTCTATCCTGGGTCCGCTGTTATTCTCAATCTACATGCTTCCGTTAGGTCAGATTATCTCAGGGCACAACGTGAGCTACCACAGCTATGCTGATGACACACAGCTGTACTTATCAATAGCACCTGATGACCCTGATTCTATTGATTCACTAACACAATGTCTGACTAGTATCTCAGAATGGATGAATAGTAATTTTCTCAAGTTAAATAAAGAGAAAACTGAAATTTTAGTGATCAGCAATAATGGATACAATGAGGCTATTAGAAATAAACTGGATACATTAGGATTAAAAGTCAAGACGGAGGTAAAAAGCTTAGGGGTGATTGTTGACTGTAATCTGAATTTTAAATCACATATTAATCAGATCATTAGGACAGCATTTTTCACTTAAGAAACATAAGTAAAGTTAGACCTCTTATATCACTGAAAGATGCTGAGAAATTAGTTCACGCGTTTGTTTTCAGTCGACTAGATTACTGTAACGCACTCCTCTCAGGACTACCCAAAAAAGATATAAATCGTTTGCAACTAGTGCAGAATGCAGCTGCTAGAATCCTAACTAGGAAAAGAAAATCAGAACACATCACACCAGTTTATGTCACTACACTGGTTACCTGTGTCATTCAGAATTGACTTTAAAATTCTGCTTATGGTTTATAAAGCCTTAAATAATCTCGCCCCATCTTATATATCGGAATGTCTGACACCTTATATTCCAAATCGTAACCTCAGATCCTCAAATGAGTGTCTCCTTAGAATTCCAAGAACAAAACTTAAAAGAAGTGGTGAGGCGGCCTTCTGCTGTTATGCACCTAAAATCTGGAATAGCCTGCCAATAGGAATTCGCCAGGCTGATACAGTAGAGCACTTTAAAACACTGCTGAAAACACATTACTTTAACATGGCCTTTTATAACTTCATTTTAATCTAATTTAACTTAATCCTGATACTCTGTATGTTCAATTCATCATAATAACTATTCATGGTGGCTCTAAAATCGGTACTGACCTCTACTCTCTTTTCTGTTTCTTTTTCCGGTTTCTTTGTGGTGGTGGCCTGCGCCACCTCCACCTACTCAAAGCTTCATGATGCTCCAACAATGATGGACGGATTAAAAGGAAGAAGTCTACGTGACCATCATCATCATCAAGCCCTTCCGTGAGAACCCTAAATCCAAAGAGGACTGTTTCATTTATGTTAGGTAGAATGCCCAGAGGGGACTGGGCGGTCTCATGGTCTGGAATCCCTACAGATTTTATTTTTCTCCAGCCGTCTGGAGTTTTTTTGTTTTTTCTGTCCCCCCTGGCCATTGAACCTTACTCTTATTCGATGTTAATGTTGATTTATTTTGTTTTATAATTGTGTCTTTCATTTTTCTATTCTTTAATATGTAAAGCACTTTGAGCTACTGTTTGTATGAAAATGTGCTATAGAAATAAATGTTGTTGTTGTAAAACGATATTGGGCTTACAGGCCCCGTGCTCGCTTGGTTCAGTCCTTATTTATCAAATCGATTCCAGTATGTACAGAAATGTGCAGACAGTACTCCATCATTATACACAGAAGTTCAATATGGTGTCCCGCAGGGCTCAGTACTGGGACCTTTACTGTTTTCACTTTACATGCTTCCACTGGGATCTCTCATTAGGAAACATAATGTTAATTTTCACTCGTATGCAGATGACACCCATTTATACCTTTCATTTAAATCAAATGAAGTTTCTCCGATGTTGTCTTTAATTAGTTGTGTTAGTGAATTAAAGGAGTGGATGAATGAGAACTACTTGTCTTTAAATACAGATAAAACAGAGATGTTAATTGTTGGAGGGAATGACGCTGATCACAGCAATATTTGTCATCATTTAACTCAGTTGGAATCCCAATTAATTTTACTGAATCAGCCCGCAATCTAGGAGTTATCTTTGATTCTAGCATGTCATTTAAAGCACATATTACAAAGTCTTCCAAAACATGTTTCTTCCATCTTAAAAATGTTAGGAAATTAAGGCGCTTTCTAAATAAACAGGATTGTGAGAAATTAATTCATGCATTTATCTCTAGTAGGATTGACTACTGCAATGCGGTGTTCACTGGCTGTTCAAACTGTTCTTTATACAGCCTCCAGTTAATCCAAAATGCGGCTGCAAGAATTATTACAAGAACAAGAAAATATGAACACATAACTCCAGTATAACATAAGTAACATGATAATTATGTTTGAATACTAACCGTCACCTATTCTGTTTCTTTTCTCGGTACCCAAATGTGGCAATTGGTGCCACGGCCCACCTGCCAAATTGTTTGCCTGCCTATGGTAAAGTCATCCCTGATGGAGGATCACAGGAATCATGGGAAAGAGGGGTCCTTTCATCGGAGCAACGTTTCAGCCGTGGCATGGCCAAATAGGGAGGCAGCTAGATGGATGAGGTCTCCAGGACTCTAAAAATATCCAAACCTAATTATGTCATATCATCTACTGTTAAACCGTACTTCTAAAATTTCTATTATTATGCTGTATTAAGGATTTGTTCTGTTCTGTATATTGTATTGTATTGACTCCCTACTTTTGACACCCACTGCACACCCAACCTACCTGGAAAGGGGTTTCTCTTTGAACTGCCTTTCCCGAGGTTTCTTCCATTTTTCCCTACAAGGTTTTTATTGGGAGTTTTTCCTTGTCTTCTCAGAGAGTCAAGGCTGGGGGGCTGTCAAAAGGCACTTCCTGTGTGATTTTGGGCTATACAAAAATAAACTGTATTGTATTGTATTGTATAAGGCAGGAACAAACCCTGGATGTGGTGGCAGTCCATCACAGCCCTTTGAATATCTTAAATAGACAAATCACATCATACATGGGAACACAGTCCCCAAACAAAAGCCACAGTTCTTATCAGCATCATGCAGAACAGCAACATTTTGTTACACACAAGTACTTTTGAGTATGAGAGAAGAAGCTGCCAACTCTGGTCATGCTTGCTTCAACAACTAGAAAACATTTGGTTGAAATTTCATCATGTAAGAAATTTTTACTGTTTTGTCTGAATGTTTTAGAAATAAATCCAGAATTTATTTAATTTTCTTTTCTTCATTTTGGAGTAAAACATCATAAATGCCACTCTGCCATAGACTAGCATTGCAGCTAGAGGAAACCCCCTCTAACAACAACCTACTTCTATATTTGTATTTGAGTCTGTTCTCTCAGAAACCCAGGAATGAGCTCTGAGTGATTTTAATATTGTATATTTTCAGGGAACTTCAACAATTTTGATTATAAGGTTTCCAGGACTTCTGAAGGATTAATTATCGAGTCTCAATCTATATTTCACATCCTGGATGTTATCCTACTACATCTCACACTATTCATGTCATTTGTCAATTTCTAACCTGCTTAATCCAGGCCAGGGTCACAGGAAGTGCTAGAGTCCATCCCAGCTAGTATAGGACACAAGACAGGAACAAACCTTGGACAGGGCTTCAATCCATCACAGGGCAAAAACACACACACATCAGGCACACCAAACACACACTAGGGCCAATTTAGCATCGCCAATGTAGGGCAAAGTACCCATTCTGCTAGGATTTAGTGGCACACCAGGCCTTTTAAGAAAGTAGATTTAATGGGGATGCAGGCATTCAGCTGCTCAAAAGCCCCACTTGCATTCTAAACTAAGCTGAAACTTAGCTTGCACCAGCACCTACTCGAACTTCATCTAATAATAAAGGTGTAAGTCAGTAGTTGCACTGACATCTCTCCAGAGGCCCCTGTGCAGACCTCTTGAGCCAGGAGGCACAACATGGATTCAAGCAAGGACACAGATCTATAATTCATGGGATGACAACTAGGATGGACAGAAGAACCCACCTATTAGAAGACACTGGAAGTGACTTTATTTAAAATCACAAGAAGGTTCAGCCCTCCTTTAAAACCACATGCATCCTTCTCTCAGAGTAGTGAGATGAGACAAGAGAATGGCAAGTGGAGAGAAGTTTATGGATTCTCTGGAAGAGGGGACTCCCTAGAATGACTGAAAACTTCTGAATCCTGAACTCTGACCTGAAAAGCTATGAGCCTCTTGCTTGAAGAGCCAAATTAGAACTCTTAACCTTAAAGACCAGAAGCTGAGACCCAGTCTGTCAAACCAAAGCTGTTTGCCAGTAGTCTGCCGTGGCTGAGAAGCTATGACTTCAAGAAGGGAACATTAGCATCTAAAGTCTTGTGCCTTTGGCCCCATGAAGTGGCAAAAGACAGCAGAAGGCAAGCTGAGGAATCAGAAGCAAGGATCACACAACAAAGAGAAAGAGTGAACTCCAACATATGAAGAATCTTCCACTTGAACCCAGAGCACCAACAAAGCACACAACTCCACATAACATTGGGCATCATCTTTAAGGACTGGGTATCATAAAACTATTTACCTGTGCCAAGTTAAATTAGAACTCTAAACACCAGTTACCAGCCAGCCTATATGTTATATGTTTGTCAATCTAATCTGTCTGTGTCAAGTCTTGCATGTCTATATATATATATATATATATATATATATATATATATATATATATATGTATTTATCATACTTATCTGATCCAGAGGTCCTCAATCACGGTCCTGGAGGGCTAAGTGGCTGCAGGTTTTTGCTCCAACCCGATTGCTTAATAAGAAGCACTTATTGCTCAAGTGACACTTCTGCTTCATTTTAGTTGTCTCGCTCGTTAAGATTTTGAACCATTATTGCTTATTTTAGTCTTAAACAGCTGAATTCTCAGTTTTTAATTGCTCCTAATTAGCAATAAGATGAAAATGACAAATGAGACCAGCATTTCTGCATTTAGCTTGTTACCATTTACACCTGTGTGTATTTATCATGCACTATTTGATTTAATTAAATACTTGGAAGGAAAGTGAAGAGAAAAAAGTGAAGCACTGAGAATTACTCCTCCATTTTAGCCTTTAGGTCATTTGCATGATATCCTTAGAAAGGGGAAGAAAATCTAGGATATGAGAATGAGCTGACGTAGCAGAGTTTAAGCAACTAAAAAGCAATGAAATTAAATTATTGGCAAGAATTGCTTTCTAAATAAGCAACGAGTTAGAACAAAAACCTGCAGCCACTGCGGCCCTCTGATCTAATCCAATAAATTGTATTATTCTGTTGTTATATTGTTCTGTTCTTAAAACAAGTGTGCTTCAATTACTTTTTTATAAAATCTAAAGGCCAAAGACCTCCTCCTACAATAAAGAAAATTAGCTAAATACAGTAGGAGCCACTAATTTGTCTAACCATCATGTATTTGAGCGGTGGGGGGAAAAACAGAGCACCCTGTGGAATCCCACACAAGAACAGGGAGAACATGCAAACTTCATGCTGGGAGGATCTGGGACACTATACATGGGACTTATAATTTTACACACACAGTATACTCAATGGCCATATTAGTAGCTACTCCTGCTTTCTAATGCAAACAGTCAGCTCCTCCAAACCATCTGTCATGTGACTGCAACTCCATACATGCAGGACACAGCAAAGGAAAGCAGGTTAAGTTGCCGGAATATGCAAGACTCATGTAGGATTCCATCAAATCAACATGGATCAGAATATTTTAAGGAATGTTCCGCCACTTTTTTGAATGCATGCCTTGAGTAAAGTTACCACGAGAGTACATGTATACTGTGTACAATCAATGGAGCTTCATAATTGCAAGCTAACACGCATGTCTTTGGGGGAAAATTGGAGCCCCATGATAATAAAAAAAAAAAAAAGGTAAAGAGTGAGGGAAAGGTTCTTTCATTTCTGATTCAAAAACACTGACCGCATACATTCACATGAGCTTTGTCATGTTTTGTGGGGGGTTTTTTTGCTCATTTTGTTGGTACACATTTTCTATACTGTACTCCCTTACTCCACCTGAGCCACAATAAAGGAAGACACCACTGGAAGACCAGTATCAATTGACAGAGGACAGTACTGAACAGTGGGCTCTAACAAAGCAACACTTTGTTATCCTTCTTCCTACCTGAAACTTTGCACTTCTTTTTGCAGAATATCATGGTTTAACAGGTGTTTTCAATTTGGGACACTAACCTTTCTTATATTTCTTATAACAGTACATACACAGACACACACATACAGTAATTGACAATGTCCACTTCATTAGGTATGCCCATCTCATATGACAGATCACATGGTGTTGAAAATGCAGACCAGGAATGCTGGTCCATCTTGACCCAAAGCATCCCGCACAAGTTGGGGAACTCTATTCTGAAAAGATTATTTCATCAAATATCAGATGATCAACTGGACTGGACAGGGAACTGACAGCAATGGTTATTCTTTTAAGATGCATTCATTGCCACATTCTTTGCACCTTTCCTGGACTGTCCCAACTGTGTTATGGAGAACGTACCTCCTGAAAAAGACCATTTGCTGCTGCTGCCAAGGAAAAGAACATCTGATCAACAGAGGTGATCAGATACCTTGTCCCAGTAAATCTTGCCTCTGCTTTTTACCAAGGAGACAAGTAAGCCCCCCAAACCAAATCCTGCAAGATGGATCCATGGACTCCTAGTGTTTCTTTCCTATAACCTGTCCCAGTCATTAAAGAGTATCAGTGGGAATTAAGATTAATTAAAAAGAGGGGCGTTTTTCCATTTCTTCGTGGTAGTTGTGGACTACTGTATACAAAACTAGGAAACTCCTGGAATTGAAAGCAACATTCCGGTGAATTCATCTTATTGCAGTCACCAGATCTCAAAGTAGATCTGTGATATGACATGCTATGTTTAACTACGGAACCAAATCAGATCCAGGATGAGCCAGCACTTCTGTGCTACATATTAATACTACGAGGGATATCCAGAAAAAAAAGGTTACAAGTGCCCTGGAGGGTGCAGAGAATTTTTTTTTTTGAAGGTTGGCATACCTGCATGTAGGGGGGGTCCTAATGGTCAAAATAAGCCCGGGACCAAGTCAGTCAGTTGTGAAATGTCATCACAGCAAGCGAGTTCGTCAACCTCTGCTGAGGCCGTTTGCTCCACATACCGCCGATGCGCGATTCGTTCGGTCATCATGTTCCTCACTTGATCCACGGCCGAGATCCATCGTCAGCTTGCGGAAACTTATGGAAAGAATTCTTGGGTGGGAAACGTTTTTCCAACGATGAGGAGGTGAAGGAGACAGTGGAGAAGTGGCTTTCGGAGGTGGAGCGGAGCATATTCGACGAGGGTATAAAAAAGCTGGTGCCCAGGCTGAAGAAGTGCATCGAAGTTGACGGCGATTATGTTGAGAAATAAACACATATTTTGGAACATACCCTTGTCAAGGATGCCAGGGGCCATGACCCGGCCGGGACGCCATGAGGGACCGGATGTGGGTCTGTGCCCACCCTGGATCACGTGGAGGTCGCCTTCCTGGTTGCTTTGGGGACCACGGGTACAGGGCATAGAAGCTCCACCCTGTAGGGCCCGTGGTCACCGCCAGGAGGCACCCCAATGCCTTGGGGACCTGTTACCCCAGCACTTCCGCCACACCAGGAAGTGCTGGGGGGAAGAATTAGGAGGGCGCCCGGAGAGCTGCCGGGAGGACAGCCGGCACTTCTGCCATGCTGGGGCGTGGCTAGAGGAGGAATGCCGGGAACACCTGGGGCTCATCCGGGGACTCTATAAAAGGGGCCGTCTCCCTTCATTCGAGGCTGGAGTCGGGAGGTGGAAGGACAAAGCTCAGAGGAGCTGTGGAGGCGGCCCGAAGAAAAGGCATTGTGGCCAGGACTGTGTGTGATTGGGGTCTGAGTGACCAATGGACTGGGGTCTTTGTGACCAGTATTTGTAAATATAACTGTAACTAAACGTGTGGTGGTGTTTTAACATGTCCGCCTGTCTGTGTCCGGGCCGGGTTCACACCCTGTAAATTTGGTTGAAATATATTCATTTTTCGATTTTTAACAGCTGTTGCAATCTTTTTTTCTGGATATCCCTCATATAATTCAACAAATTGAGGCTGAGCTGTGAGGAAACAGGAAGGGTGCTTAAATAAAGGGTATGCCAAGAAGGTTCACTGAATGTAGAAGCACAAATAGCATGCTTAAAATATCTTTGAAAGTACTCCCCACCACTTTGTCCTGTTTTTCAAATGGCAAGATATTTAATTTTAGGGAAGAGCTGAAGAAATGGATCTATCAGATAACTGCATTCAGTGTACCGTTGTGTCCGGATCAGGGATATTCACTCCACTGAAGAACATATTGGATCGGAACACCTGCTGATGCCGTGGAATCAGGTCACCTGAAGAAAAGAAGAAACAGATTAATGAGGCCTTAGGCTGCTTAACACACAAGTGAATTTGATACTTAAGTGCCTGCTCCCCTTTAATTTCTGTCCTGTTCTTCACTAATTGCCAGTATTTGGACACATTTAAGAAGGTAAACTCTACAGAAAAAGTGAAATTAAAAAGATGAAAGAAAGATAAGCATTAAAAGGTAAGTCAAATATAAACATTTCTGTATTTCTTGAAAATTTAAATGTTATACTTGAGGCACTTTGTGCATGCAAACTAACAGAAGAAAAAATGGCTATATTAATTAAACAATAAGAACAATTGGAATTAAGACTGATTTAAGGAAGTGTTTGGAACAAAAAATCTGCAACCACAGGGGGTACCATAAGACTGAATGCAAGCCTGTCAGCAGCAGAATAAATATGGGCCATTTCACATAGTTGAGAAGTGCAAGTGCTCCTAACTACAGAAATAACAGGACAATATGGCAAAAGTATACTTCCATATATTGCTGAAGGTATACATTTTTATTTATCACTGTCCGGGAAATTTCCTTAGAAAATGGGCCAAGGGTTAATCAGATGTATCAGAAGTACTGTGTAAGTAAGTGAGCACTTCTCTGTACACAATATTTACCCACCCACAACCCTGGATGGTAATATCATGAGTTCACTGGATCTCCCACTCTGACATGCTACATACACTTGCATATGAGAACATTCCTGCCATAGATCAAATCCTGGCTTTTTCTGATCATCATTACAAAACATCATGTTAGAGGAAACTGTATTCTTTTGAACCCAAATAGGTGATTAGGAAAAATAATGAAAAATTGTAGGTATAAATATAATTTCATCCTGTAGCAGATCCTGCAAAAGTGGCAGCTCCATTCTGATTTGAATGTAACACTTTGATCTGTAATCTTGTACCATTATAAAGTTTTTGAGGCTTTAGATCAAAAGCAAATTACTGGTAACCTTGTAGGGGAAAAATGGAAGAATTCTTGAGAAGGACAATTCAGAGAGAGGCTCCTTTCCAGGTAAGTTGGGTGTGTAATGAGTGTCAATAAAACACACAAAATAGATCTAAAATAATGCTCTTTGCAGAGCTACTTGGTCAATCTATCATTGCCAACTCGGAAATAAAAGACAACAGTACAAACTACTTTGTTCTTGCACAGTACGCCTCATCAACTACAGGCGTTGAGCACTGCAACAACTGTCAAAATGTTTATAAGTATTTTTTATGAACACAAAAAGAAACTCTAAAAAGTTAATATGATATTAGCAGTTGTGGGTGGCTGGCCTTAGCACTAGCACTACTGGGATAGACTACGGACTCTCGATTGGATGAGGCAGGTTTAGTAATGGATGCATGGATATAAAATTTAATTCTCTTGAGGGTTAAGGGTGGGGCTATAAAAATAAAATAGTAAAACTTAAGCATTTAAAGTGTAACTCCTCGTCATTAACTTTCTCTGATGTGTAGGTGAAACTTTTAATACTGTCCAGTATATTAATTATGAAGCTTTAAAATATTCTTCACATTTTTATTTATTACTAAGGCTTTTGTTATTGTTGTTACAATGCCATTTGGTTTCCTTTGTTATTGGCTATGAAAGAATAAGTTAACAGGTGCATTTAAATTGAATAGGAATTCAGTAATTTCTGGAGTTTCCTTATTGTGGAACCCAGAATATCATGTAAGTGCAGTAGTGTATCTTTATAAAGATTTTGAAAATTATATTTATAGTTTGAGTAATTTCCCAAAATTCTGGAACATGTACTCCAATATAAGGAAGCATTGTCTGCCTTGTGGTATGTTGGCACAGATTCTAGTACTGTATTTTCTTATGTGAATGAATAGAACAACAAATCACTGGAATATGAGGTCTTTGTGACCATAGTGAAGACAGAACTGAAGTGAAAATACAAGATGATTCACAAATAAGTTTTCTGAACCAATGATATCAGTCTCACCGAGGGTTCTACGGATAAGGTACAACTGGTCCACATCTGACCGGCCAGGCCATAGAGGATTTCCTGACAGAAGTTCAGCGAAAACACAACCAATGGCCCAGACATCTACAGGAGGACCATATTGGGTGTCCCCTACAAGTAGCTCGGGGGCACGGTACCAGCGGGTTGCCACATAGTCTGTATAGTCATCACTTGGACCAGCTGTAGAGAAATGGATACAAAAAAACATTTTAGAGTAGGACTTTGCAACTCAGGCCAAGACAAACATATATAGTAGTAGCTGTGCACTTCCTTACACCATGCCACTTCAATGCTGGATTATTTTTTGAACTCATACTAAAGTTATTGAGCAACATGTTTAGCCTTTTTAAAGACATAAAGTAAAAGAAAATATAGGACAAAATACTGGTAACACTGATTAAAAGAGCTTCTGTTGCTTGAATGTGTAACTTCATTATAATAGTGAGTTAACACCTTTGTACAACATTTTTGATGAACTCTGCCTAAGCACTCATCTCATTAGACTTTCAACTGACATAAACAGACAAAGGTGCAAAGAGGCAGCTCGCTCATTCCCATTCCTGAACCTTGAGTTTTAGCTGTTTACCAAAAATATATGAACAAAGCATCTAGAGGCCAGTCTCCTACTAGAATGAAGGAAGGCCCACTACTGGTTTCATGTGGCTTTACTAACTAACACCAACAACTAGAAAGTGCCTGGCAGTCAGTGCATAGGGTGATCCTCCATCATAAGTGACATGTCTAACTGAGACTGGACTTGACTTAACATTCTAAAAACATTTCTTGGATTTGATAAAAGAAAAAAACGTTATTATAAAACTTTCAGAAATTCCTTTATGGTAACCTTGAAAATGCTCTTCTTGAGATGTTATATACATGTTTCCAGGAACGGGAGAAGTGCTGGGGCAGTTCCTGTACTCATCTTTTACTACCGTGTCTAGATCCTTCCAGAGTATTTTTTCTGTATTTCTTGCACAGTAACAAATCTTCTTTCCTTAATTCTCAATTTTAATTTCAGAAACAATAGAAGTCATAGGGGCAGAGATCTGGTGAATATAAGGAGGCAAAGCAACATCCACATTGTTTGTGCAAGTGTGTTGTCATGGTGCAAAATTCAGTTTTGTGTGCACCACTGCTTTGGACATCTTTTTTACTAATTTGTTTTTTGTAGACACTTCAGCGCTTCAGTATAATGTAACTGAATAACAGTCTGCTCATGGGAAACAAACTCTTTATGATCAGACCTGTCAATGTCGAAATATGCGGTCATCATTGTTTGTTGAAAATCTGCCCTGATGGCTTGAAGATAAAATATGTTGTTTTCCTAAATAATATGTTTCAAAAATATGGTATTCTCTGAACATAGCACCACTGCCACTATTCTGATATGTTGCCATTTGTGGCATAAAATGGAGAGAGCATTAGGCAAGCACAGATATTCTCCATGGATCGCTACTGGGCCTATTTCTCTCTAGACACCCCCTAGGCATTATCATCATGTTCAATAGCTTTCCTTATCAGTACTATGCTGCTGTACCTGTCGTTGCCCCCAGAGAACCACACGGTTTTCAGCTAGAATCTTAGCATGTTTCATTAATGTTGCAAAACCATCTCTATTTCAACCTGGCAAAGACAAATCTTCTTGTTACCCCAGCTTGTCTGTCTATTCTGCATGCCATCAAGTTTGTTCACAGCTTTGAGGTGATAATCAATAACCAGCTGTCCTTTACTAACCATCTTGCTACAGTTTCATTCTATACAACATCCACAAGATCACACAGACATATCTGACAGAGTTTGCAGCACAGCTCCTGGTCCAGATTTGTTCTTGTCACATCTGGACTACTGCAGTACCGGGATGTGCCACCAAGCATCTGCAGATGATTCAAAATGGTGTTAGGCCAGCCAGAGGAAGACACATGTCATTCCTCTTTTCAGACTGCTACACTGGCATCCTGTTGAGGTACATATTAAGTTCAAATCCTTAATGCCTGCCTACAGAGTAATCAATGGGTTAGCATCTATCTATCTATCTATCTATATATATCTATATATATATATAATATATATATATATATATATATATATATATATATATATATATATATATATATATATATATAAAGAGACACTTTTGAGATCTTATGCTAGATCTTATGCTAGATCTCGACCACTCAGATCTGAAGATGAACTATGCTTGGCATCATATCTCAGTTCACAATCTTTTCAAGTGTAGCTCCTAGCTGCTGGAATGAGTGGGACATTCTGACTCCCTCAATGTGTTTAAGAAGCATGTGAAGACTCTATTCTTTGGTGAATTTCTGTCTAACTGTCACGTTTTTGTAAATCTGGGAATTGTAACTCATTTACATTCTGTTCTAATCTCCTCACTTGTGTTGATCAATTTTGTAACCTTATCCTGTAACACTTGCAGACTAAAATGTATTCAATTATGTTTACTTCTCTTGTTAGTAGCTTTGGATAAAAGCATCTGCTAAGAAAATACAAGTAAATGTAGAAATAAAATGACAGCAGTATTAAAGGGATTTTGATGCTAATTGGAGCCCACATTACATTTCTAAAATATCAGTTTTCATTTCATGTGCTCCTTGTCAAGCCTACAATATCCTGTTCTGTAATTATTTCGGAAGCTGGAACAAAGCAGGGTGGCGCAGTGGGTAGCGCTGCTGCCTCGCAGTTAGGAGACCCAGGTTCGCTTCCCGGGTCCTTCCTGCATGGAGTTTGCATGATTTCTCCCCGTGTCTGCGTGGGTTTCCTCTGGGAACTGGGTTAGGTGCATTGGCGATTCTAAATTGTCCCTAGTGTGTGTGTGTGTGTGTGTGTGTGTGCATGCCCTGCGGTGGGCTGGTGTCCTGTCCGGGGTTTGTTTCCTGCCTTGTGCCCTGTGTTGGATGGGATTGGTTCCAGCAGACCCCCATGACCCTGTAGTTAGGAAATAGCGGGTAGGATAATGGATGGATGGATGGAACAAAGCGATGTATTGTGATAATGAGCCTAAAGGTTAAAAAAATGAACTTCCTCCTTGAATGATCAAGAAACCTTTTGTGTCTTTAAATTGATAAGGTTGCAAAGGAAAGGTTTCTCTTTCTGACATAATAACTCATTAGAATAACTTTAATTTTTCCTTCAAATTGTATATTTTCAAAGTGACCAAAAATGTATTAGAAATCTAATTGATTTATGATTCTTTTAACAGCGTATGAAATATGTATCACCTACTACTTAAATTTTTTAATGATATGTATCATCACTCTAGATGGATAATTTTCAAAGAGACCTAAAATGGACTAATATTAAATCAACAAAGAATTGTACATACTGGGTATGATAGATAGATAGATAGATAGATAGATAGATAGATAGATAGATAGATAGATAGATTGCCCTTTTAATTAGCTTAATTTAGTGGGCCTCTCTAAGGCTTCTTAATAATTAATTTTTTTTCTTTGATTTGTGTCCAGAAATTTATCAGTTTAGAGAGTTATTAAAGGTCTTTTGAATTTTGGCCATTATTAATTCCTGCTGCTTAGATTTTTAATTATATCTATTTTTCCTCTAAAACTGGTAATTGATATAGTTAGCTAAAATGCATTCATTCATTTATAATGCTGTTAAAATTGAGTCCAATGTTAATGACTTTTTTTATATAGCTCGACTTAAGAATTCATAATTTTCCCCTAAAATTCTAATATTTGAAGTGACCTAATGTACATTATACATTAATTATATTAATGTGTGGTGCTATTAAAAGTGTATCAAAAGGTCAAACATTTTTCTATCGATTGTTAAGATTTTCAATAACATCTTACATTTTGAACTTCCAAAGCATCCTAAGATATGTGATCTTAAGACCCTGTGATCATCAGAGGTGACTGTGTAGAGGGTGCAGACTTATAAATATCTGGGAGTGCAGCTGGATGACAAATTGGACTGGACTGCCAATACTGATGCTCTATGTAAGAAAGGTCAGAGCCGACTATACTTTCTGAGAAGGCTGGCGTCCTTCAACATCTGCAATAAGATGCTGCAGATGTTCTACTAGACGGTTGTGGCGAATGCCCTCTTCTACGCGGTGGTGTGCTGGGGTGGCAGCATAAAGATGAAAGAAGCCTCACGCCTGGACAAACTTGTTAAGAAGGCAGGCTCTATTGTAGGATTAAAGTTGGACAGTTTAACATCTGTAGCAGAGCGACGGGCATTAAGCAAACTCCTGTCAATCATGAAGAATCCACTGCATCCACTGAACAGTGTCATCTCCAGGCAGAGGAGTAGCTTCAGTGACAGACTTTTGTCACTGTCCTGCTCCACTGACAGACTGAGGAGATCGTTCCTCCCCCACACCATGCGACTATTCAATTCCACCCGGGGGAGTAAATGCTAACATTAATTTTATTTTTATTTTTTTCATTTTTTCATTTCTATTACTATTTAATTTAATATTGTTTCTTTGTGTCAGTATACTGCTGCTGGATTGTGTGAATTTCCCCTTGGGATTAATAAAGTATCTATCTATCTATCTATCTATCTATCTATCTATGTTAAAAACCTTACTGATTTATGTGTTTAAGGTCCTTGCTGTGGTTCAACCCCGCCTTTCTTTTTGTTTGTTGTCATTTATTCATTTCTTTTTTCCCATGTAAATCGTTTTGTTATTTGTCAATTATATTGTGCTGAATTTTTTCTTCTAGTACAGTATTTCATTTATTTTTCAAAAATTATTTTCCTTTTTTGTTAACAGTTGTGTAAGGATCTTTATTAATAATTTTGTTTTCATGTGACTGTTGCCTTCTACCCTAAGAAGGTGTATCCTCTTAATACTGTAGGTGGGCTGTTAATAGGACTGCCACATGAGCCTCCTATTTAAGGTGCTCGCAAGCTCCAGTCTAATTGTTGTGGTTTTGAGTTTCACATTCTCCCTGTTTAACTCCCTTCTCTAACTATATATCTATATTTAAAGATAAAATCAAGACTATTGCTCACCAATGCCAAATCGTTAAAAAGAATGAAAGTCATTAAACAAGAAGTATAATTAGTTCAACCAAAGATAGAAACACTAAAGAATTTCTAACTCTGGATACTCTGTGTTTATCCAAATCTGATACATTTAAGAGATGTCCACCTTTTTATAGTCACTCTGGTGATGTCAAATACTGCAGACCTTCCAAACCACCAACCCCTGACTGAATGCCTTCTGGATAAATTTACCATGGGAACAACAATGCTAAATTGTGTTGCAAAATAAGGATAAAAAGTATAATGTTTCCAAGTAAACTTCTGAATGCAAAAAATGAATCCCTTGGATAGAAAATAAACCCAATCAGATGCATATATTGTGAAAAGGGAACTGAAAGAAGCCACAAAAGTGAAAGAAAATACCAATTTATAACAAGGTTATTTCACTAAAATTAACTTTTGAGAATATTCTTTGTTTAGGAAATTTGTTTAAAGGTTTTTCCAAGTTTTAGAAAGGCCTTTTATTTATTTATTTTTTTAATTGGCCTTTTATTCTGATTGTTCATTTGAAACTTAGGTTTGAGAATTCTTCCCATTTTTCTAGCCATGTTTATTATTAAATTAAATTAAATTGATATTCTTATTTTTAAGAGATGTATTCCTTTTATTGAATTCTAAATACGGAATTCCTGTTTTTGTGTGAATTGATTTATTAAGCTTTTTTTCCCATTAAGCCTTTATTTATTTTATTAAGACCTTACTTCCAATACACCTATTTTAATGTATGATTTAGTTTTATGGAAATACTGTCTTTTCCTTTCACCTTGAGAACAAAATAATAACTGCCACTGACACTGTATTCTTTTACATAATACAATACAATACAATTTATTTTATACTGTATAGCCCAAAATCACAAGACATGCTGTCTTTTGACAGCCCCCCAGCCTTGACTGTCTAAGAAGACAAGAAAAAACTCAAAAAAAAAAAAAACAAGTAGGGAAAAAATGGTAGAAACCTTGGGAAAGGCCGTTCAAAGAGAGACCCCTTTTCAGGTAGGCTGGGTATACAGAGGGTGTCAAAAAAAGGGGATCAATACAATACAATATACAGAACAGGACACAAGTAATCCTCAATACAATATAATAGTGCAATAGAAATCTTACAAGTACAGAGCAGAATTTAACAGTAGATGGTATCACATAATAGGATTTGGATTTGTTCAGAGTCCTGGAGACCTCAGCCATCAAGCTGCCTCCCCTATTGGCTATTCCACAGCTGAGTCAGTGCTGGGCCAGCCATCCGATTAAAGAACCCCTCTTAACATAAAATTTTAATAATTTCAATATTTTTTAAATAGCTTAAAATGTGCTGAAATCTCCTCAATTCATGGTGCTATAAGAAGTGTACCTATCATATGTCTACAGTACATTTCCGAACAAATGATTATTATATGTCAATGGTTTAAAAAAAGAAAACACTTCCTACTTACTAATGATAGTCTTTAGTCATTCTCTTTTGTATTCACAAAAGGTGGGATGAAACATCTTTTCCGACTGTCATTTTAAGATTACTTGCCTACTTTCAAAGTTATCAATGGATATGTCATTTGCTTTCTACATTTCAAAATACAACAACTTATTTCTACAAAATATGACAAAATTTTGAACTGTTGAAAAAACTGAGCTGACACTCATGGAGTGAGTTTTATAAGAAATATTCGGTGAATTTTAACATTACTCAGTTTTTTTTTTTTTTTAGAGCAAAACTAAAGTCGCTGGCAAGTCTATAAAAGTATATACACTCACAAATTATTACCAATACCTGACCACCTGCTTATTCATGCAATTATCTAATCAGCCATACAAGTGGCAGCAGTGCAATGCATAAAGTCCTACAGCTACCAGTAAGGAGTTTCAGTTAATGTTCATATCAAACACCAGAATGTAATCTCAGTGATTTCAACCATGGCATGATTGTTGGAGCTATACAGCCGGGACTGAGTAGTTATGTACTGTAACTGCTGATTTCCTGGGATTTTCACGCAGAACGGTCTTGCAGTTACACAAAAATGATATGAAATGTTGGCCTCAGAATTTGGCGGTGACACAATGAATCCTTGCAAGATTTTAAAAATACTACTGAATACCCTAGCTAGAAGAACTGAGAAAGTGCTTTCCCTGGTAATATCTTAAGGTCAAACTGGATTTATTAAGGACACACGCTCAGCCTCAAACCTTCAGTGTCTGTGTAATGTAATGTATAATTGCCAACAAAATCTGACTCACCAGAGGTCTTATTATCTTTGGATGCAGAAAACGCCTTTTATAGAGTTGAATGAGGTTATCTATTTACTAGACTGCACAGATTCAGGTTTGGCCCACTATATCTGCATGGATTACATTTCTCTATTCTGGTCTAGAAGCCACAGTCTGCATTAATAACACAAATTCTGAATACTTCAGCCTAGAGATAAAGAGGTACTAGACAACAGTGTCTACTTTCACCAATGTTTTTTGTGTTAGCCATTGAGCCACTGGCTCTTCATCTCTGGAAGAAAACAGAGATTAAGGGGATTAATAGAGAATGACTCAAGAAAATAACACTGTATGCAGGCGTTGTGATGCTTTATATAGTAGACCTACAATCATTGTTGCTATTAATCTTAAGCACAGAAGATGAATTCCACAGGATTTCTGAATTTACAATTAGTCTGAATAAAAGTATAGTATTCTCAGTGAGCTCTCTATCATATCAAATATTGAATAGCTCTTTGTCCATAATATCAAAATATTTTAAATATCTGGGGATAACAATCACAAGTAAATATAAAGATTTTTTCCAATACAGTTTTTAAGTACCAGTCATCAAATCAAAAAAGATGTTAACAGATGGTCTACCTTTAACACTCTAGCATTTCAACATTGTCAAATAATTCTTTAATAGATTAGACTCAATTATAACAACATTCATTTAGGATTTAAAATGGCAACGGATTCAAAAGTCGACACTACAAAGATCTAAAGCAGAAGTTGGCATGGTACTACCTAACTGTCAATTTTTCTACTGGACAGCAAATATACACAAAAAAACCTTGGAAATCAGCAGATACTTATACATTCACACCACCCTGGCTTGCAATGGAAGACAAATCCTGTGCTAATTCTTCCTTGTATTCCCTGCTTTGTACTCCACTCAGTACTAACTATCATCAATACACCAGTATTTCAGTGATCCACCAATTACTTAAAATATGGAACCAGTGCAGGACACATTTCAAGATACAGACACTCAGCCTTCCAAGACGTACTCAGTTGTAACACATGGAAACTGCTAGAGATAAAGATCTTTAGGTAGACAATGTATTGGCATCTATGATCAATTATGCTCCAAATTCAACCTCTCAGCGACACACCTTTTTTCATATTTGCAAATAAGAAATTTAGTTAAAAGAAATCTTCCCAACTTTAAACATTTTACTCCCATATTGGTCCCAGAGGCCATATTGACTAGGCTTGATGAAGACTCAGAAAGTATCTGAACAAGATATAAAACATTTCAAAAAAAGGATCCCTGGAAATTTGAGAAAGGGACCTCTCAACCAGCATCTCAGAAAAGGAGTGTAACTCAGCCATGCATACAATATACTCCAACTCTATCTGTGCTAAGCATTTCATAATTCAACTAAAGTTTTTTCATTGATCACATTCGTCTCATTATAAATTGTCCAAAATACACCCAGAGCAAGGCCAAACCTGTGAGCATCTAGCTCCAGCATCACTGGGTAATGTGTGTTGGGAATGCACTAAATTAACTATCATTTTTAATCAAAATCTATACATACTTCTCAAACAGCCTTAGTGTTACAATCCCACCAAATTCACTAATGCAAATATTTGGTATACTCCCTGATGTTATTAAAGTGCATAGGGAGAAATCGATTGTAATAGCCTACAGTGCATCCGGAAAGTATTCACAGCGCATTACTTTTTCCACATTTTGTTATGTTACTGCCTTATTCCAAAATGGATTCAATTTTTTTCCTCATGCAAAGCTCAAAATTGAGCTCAGGTGCATCCTGTTTCCTGATCATCCTTGAGATGTTTCTGCACCTTAATTGGAGTCCACCTGTGGTAAATTCAGTTGATGTGACATGATTTGGAAAGGCACACACCGGTCTATAGAAGGTCCCACAGTTGACAGTTCATGTCAGAGCACAAACCAAGCATGAAGTCAAAGGAATTGTCTGTAGACATCCGAGACAGGATTGTCTCGAGGCACAAATCTGGGGAAGGTTACAGAAAAATTTCTGCTTCTTTGAAGGTCCCAATGAGCACAGTGGCCTCCATCATCTGTAAGTGGAAGAAGTTTGAAACCACTAGGACTCTTCCTATAGCTGGCCGGCCATCTAAATTGAGCAATCGGAGGAGAAGGGCCTTAGTCAGAAAGGTGACCAAGAACCCAATGGTCACTCTGTCAGAGCTCCAGAGGTCCTCTGTGGAGAGAGGAGAACCTTCCAGAAGGACAACCATCTCTGCAGCAATCCACCAATCAGGCTTATATGGTAGAGTGGCCAGATGGAAGCCATTCCTTAGTAAAAGGCACATGGCAGCCCGCCTGGAGTTTGCCAAAAGGCACCTGAAGCACTCTCAGACCATGAGACGAGACAAAGATTGAACTCTTTGGTGTGAATGCCAGGCGTTGCGTTTGGAGGAAACCAGGCACTGCTCATCACCAGGCCAATACCATCCCTACAGTGAAGCATGGTGGTGACAGCATCATGCTGTGGGAATGTTTTTTAGTGGCAGAAACTGGGAGACTAGTCAGGATAAAGGGAAAGATGACTGTAGCAATGCACAGAGACATCCTGGATGAAAACCTGCTCCAGAGCGCTCTTGACCTCAGACTGGGGCAACGGTTCATCTTTCAGCAGGACAACGACCCTAAGCACACAGCCAAGATATCAAAGGAGTGGCTTCAGGACAACTCTGTGAATGTCCTTGAGTGGCCCAGACAGAGCCCAGACTTGAATCTGATTGAACATCTCTGGAGAGATCTTAAAATGGCTGTGCACCGACGCTTCCCATCCAACCTGATGGAGCTTGAGAGGTGCTGCAAAGGGGAATGGGTGAAACTGGCCAAGTATAGGTGTGCCAAGCTTGTGACATCATATTCAAAAAGACTTGAGGCTGAAATTGCTGCCAAAGGTGCATCGACAAAGTATTGAGCAAAGGCTGTGAATACTTATGTACATGTGATTTCTCAGTTTTCTTATTTCTAATAAATTTGCAAAAACCTCAAGTAAACATTTTTCACATTGTCATTATGTGGAGTTGTGTGTAGAATTCTGAGGAAAAAAATGAATTTAATCAATTTTGGAATAAGGCTGTAACATAACAAAATGTGGAAAAAGTGATGCACTGTGAATACTTTCCGGATGCACTGTACACCACACTACCAGCATGCAGACCTATCTTGCTTAACAGGAAGAATCCCAGCCCACCTTCAATAATTCAATAGGAAAGTGATGTCCCATACTATGTCAAATTAGAAAAAAATCTAATTTTCTCTTAGAGAATATGTCCAAAACGTTTTTAAAAAATTAACTGTTTAATCATCTCTTTTAAAAAACACAGAGGGGTTTTTGTTTCTTTTCTCTATTTTGCTTGAGTCTTTCTTCGTTTTCTCTTTTTTTTGCATGGGGATTGAATCTTTTTGTTTTGATTTCTGTTATTTCTCCCGCTTTTATTGTAATCAATTTAAGATAAATTGTTGTATCTGATACGTTATTATTATATGTTTGTTCTGTTGAATGCCACTGTCGTGTTTTGTTTTTGAAAACAGAATACAAAAATAGATTCCATTCTTTTTAACTATGAGTGTTGTATCATATTTTAGTGACATGATAGGTTTTCTTGTCTCACTGGTTACTTGTTTTGGAATGGTTTCTCGATTTACACCTTGTGACTGGCAGCCATGACTATTACCTGGCAAGGACGACACTTTGATGGAAGGACTGGGGAAGAGAGCATCCACAAGGCCCTACCTTCCCCGGAACGCTATAGGGGAGCCCTCCTGGACAGCTGCGGCACCACGGAGTCCCATAGGGCAGGGTGGGAGTTGGAGTTTGGCACAGCCTTGTTGGGTTCCATGGGGGCTTTCAGGGGGAGCTGTAGAACCCTGCTTTGGGTTTCCATCACACCTGGGAGTAGTTCCAATTAATCCTGATTAAAAGCAGCTGCCTCACTCCATTCGAGTAGCCACAGTCAGGAGGAAGGGAGATGAAGCTTGTTGGAGGAGGAGTGGAGGTGAAGAAGAGAAGGATAATGCTGTGTGCTGTAGACTGTGTTGCTGGGTGCTTTGTACTGTGCTGTAGTGGGCTCTGTGGTTGTTGTGTCTGGGGTGTGTGGAGCTGTACACACCCTGGTGTCCACAACCTATTTTGTGGATCCTTTTCTAATTGATTCTTGTGGTTTGGCATTTTTCCATTTCAGTGAGAGAACACCAACCTTATCTGTTTCGGGTCACAAATGGTGAATTAAACTGAGGAAATATATATTATCAGATAGCATATGACCACATGAGACATGCCAACAAATACAGATAGATCCATAAATATTTGGACAGAGACAACTTTTTTCTAACTTTGGTGCTGTACATTACCACAATGAATTTTAAATGAAACAACTCAGATGCAGTTGAAGTGCAGACTTTCAGCTTTAATTCAGTGGGGTGAACAAAAAGATTGCATAAAAATGTGAGGCAACTAAAGTATTTTTTTAACACAATCCCTTCATTTCAGGGGCTCAAAAGTAATTGGACAATTGACTCAAAGGCTATTTAATGGGCAGGTGTGTTCAAGTCCGTTGTTATGTCATTTTTTAACTAAGCAGATAAAAGGCCTGGAGTTGATTTGAGGTGTGGTGCTTGCATGAAGAAGATACGGCTGTGAACAGACAGCATGCGGTCAAAGGAGCTCTCCATGCAGGTGAAAGAAGCCATCATTAAGCTGTGAAAACAGATAAAACCCATCCAAAAAATTGCTACAATATTATGAGTGGCAAAATCTACAGTTTGGTACATCCTGAGAAAGAAAGCAAGCACTGGTGAACTCAGTAACACAAAAAGACCTGGACGTCCACAGAAGACAACAGTGGTGGATGATCGCAGAATCATTTCCATGGAAAAGAGAAACCCCTTCACAACAGCCAACCAAGTAAACAAAACTCTCCAGGGGGTAGACGTATTGATATCCAAGTCTACCATAAAGAGAAGACTGCATGACAGTAAATACAGAGGGTGCACTGCAAGGTGCAACCCACTCACAAGCCTCAAAAATAGAAAGGCTAGATTGGACTTTGCTAAAGAACATCTAAAAAAGCCAGCGCAGTTGTGGAAAAACATTCTTTGGACAGATGAAACCAAGATCAACCTCGACCAGAATGATGGCAAGAAAACAGTATGGAGAAGGCGTGGAACAGCTCATTATCCAAAGCGTACCACATCATCTGTAAAACACGGTGGAGTCAGTGTAATGGCTTGGGGGTGCATGGCTGGCAGTGGCACTGGGACACTAGTGTTTACTGATGATGTGACACAGGACAGAAGCAGCCAAATGAATTTTGAGGTGTTCAGAGACATACTGTCTGCTCAAATCCAGTTAAATGCAGTCAAATTGATTGGGTGGCATTTCATGATACAGATGGACAATGACCCAAAATATACAGCCAAAGCAACCCAGTAGTTTATTAAAGCAAAGAAGTGGAAAATTCCTGAATGTTCAAGTCAGTCACCTGATCTTAACCAAATTGAGCAGGCATTTCACTTGTTGAAGACTAAACTTCAGACAGAAAGGCCCACAAACAAACAGCAACTGAAAGCCGCTGCAGTAAAGGCCTGGCAGATCATTAAAAAGGAGGAAACCCAGCATCTGGTGATGTCCATGAGTTCAAGACTTCAGGCTGTCATTGCCAGCAAAGGGTTTTCAACCAAGTATTAGAAATGAACATTTTATTTCCAGTTATTTAATTTGTCCAATTACTTTTGATCCCCTGAAATGAAGTGATTGTGTTAAAAAAATACTTTACTTGCCTTACATTTTTATGCAATCGTTTTGTTCAACCCACTGAATTAAAGCTGAAAGTCTGCACTTCAACTGCATCTGAGTTGTTTCATTTGAAATTCATTGTGGTGATGTCCATTCATCCATTCATTTTCTAACCCGCTGAATCCAAACACAGGGTCACGGGGGTCTGCTGGAGCCAATCCCAGCCAACACAGGGCACAAGGCAGGAACAAATCCTGGGCAGGGTGCCAACCCACCGCAGGACACACACAAACACACCCACACACCAAGCACACACCAAGTCCAATTTAGAATCGCCAATCCACCTAACCTGCATGTCTTTGGATTGTGGGAGGAAACCCACGCAGACACGGGGAGAACATGCAAACTCCACACAGGGAGGACCTGGGAAGCGAACCCAGATCTCCTAACTGCAAAGCAGCAGTGCTACCACTGCGCCACCGTGCCGCCCTTGTGGTAATGTACAGAACCAAAATTAGATAAAAGTTGTCTCTGTCCAAATATTTATGGACCTATCTGTACTAAGAAAACAGAGATGGATTTGCATGGATTAGTAATTAAACCTTCAATAAACTTCAAAAAAATCCAGTAAAGGGCACAGTAACTAGTACGTCTGCTTTACAGCTCCAATTACCTGGGTTTGATTCTAAACCCAAGAATGTCTATGAGGAATTTGCAAGTTCAAGGATGTGCATGTTAGGTTTATTCATGACTCTAAATTGCCCCAGTATGAGTGAGTATAGGTGTGTGTATGACATGAGCAGGAGTCCCCTCTAGGTTTGGCTCTTGCTTTTTTTCTCAAAGCAATTGCAATAATCTTTGGTTCCCTATGAAGCACCAAGTAGGCATGCAATAAAGGTGAATGGGAAGAAATGGCAGGGCCTGAGGGAAATTATCTCTTCTAAATAAGAAAACTAAATAGGAGTCTGTCACTGATCTCTGCCCTGCAAACAGTCAGTTCAATAACAACAATACATGTGCTTCTCCTTGCTAACACGTAACCACATATCTTCTAAGAGCCAAAGTCCAGAATACTCACTAAGAATGCGGGCAAAGCCAAAGTCACAAAGCTTGATGACTCCATTCTTGGTGATGAGAATATTCTCAGGCTTAACATCTCTATGGATACACTGGAAGGATAAGAAAAAGAGAGACACAAAAGCAGAATTAGTAGAAATGTAACCTAATAGGCCTTGACACAGTTCCAATGACAATTATAACCGGTTTAATGAGGTTAACCGGAAAGTCCACTACAGTCAGTTTGGCAGCATAGCCCGCCTTATGACTGAAACTTTTGAATCCTCAGATCACTTAGGACACCTGCTGTCATACTAAAGAAGGATTAAACAGTCTACAAATAATAAACACATTGTGAAAATCTCCCAATCCATATATAGTCATTCTGCAATGATACTAAGAATCTTAAATAGTATAAAACTAACAAGAATTCATTAGGTTCAGGTACTAATACTTTGCAGAATTAGTAAAATTGAAGAAACAGGAAAAAAAGCTCCATATTTAGGTTAATGGATAGAGTGAGTTTTTAAAATTTGTTCATCAGTGTATCCAACTCTGCTGTTAATGTTTTATTTATACAAAAAAGATAGGTTACTTTTGGACTAACTTTTCAGTAGAAAAGCTGAAAATATAGATAATTAATTTTGAGATGACTGGTCATTCAGATAGTCAGCATCACTGACGACCCCCTTCACCATGGTTATATTCTTTTGTGTGCTCCTTTTAATTTATGCACTGTCACAAGAACGAGACATGGACAGATAAAGGTTTGGGGCAGCCACCCGTATAATTTGGTATTCTGGCTGCAAAAGTCGTTTTAACAAATAATCAGCACTGAAGTGCATTCAACTGAGTCCAAAACAAGACTGAGGAAACAAAGGAAAAGGGGCAGGTTTTAAAGGGGGAGACAGGAAGTGAGGTCATATGGATCCAGCACGTGGTCTTCCACCATTGGTTCATAGCCGGACGTGACATCAGAGGGACTGGAGCTGGTGTGGCCGACTTCCATTGGCTCAGTCCCGGAAGTGATGTCAGGAGAGCCAGGTGATATCCCCCGGGAATGGTCTACAGGCAAGGGAGAAAAAGAGTCAGTGCACTCTGCCACACCCCGGCATGCCTCCAAACTGCCTTCACTCAAGCCCTTTAGCTGCCTCCCATGTGCACGTGTGTGACAGCACACAGTCCTCCAAAATGTTTTGAGACAAAGACACATTTTTCCTTGATTTACTCTCGAGCTCCACAGTTTAAAATTACAAATAAATCAATTCAGATGAAATTAAAGTGCACACTTTTTAAAGGGTAGAAGCAAGCCAAGGTGTCTGCACTAATAAAACAATGAAACATACCTGAGAAACTGCAAACACTAGTGACGCCAATTGTCCCAAACATTATGGTGCCCTGAATATATGAAGTGCAATTTCTACATGGTGTGACCAAAATGTATGCAAATACCCTTAAATGAAAGTCTGCAATGTGCATTTTACTCATGTCAGAATTTTTTGAATTGTAATTTTAAAATGTGGAGCAGAGGCTTAAATCAAGGAAAAATGTACCTTTATCCCAAACCTAATGGAAGGCACTGCATATGTTGGCTCTTTCATTTTTACGTTTGTTGGTTTTCCTGCTAGTTTAGATTCTCAATAATGACTGAATAATGCATAACTCTGTCGAGATAAGATGTTATCTATTTTAATAATTGTCTTTAGTTCAAGATAAAATAATATGAATTAAACATATTCTAGAATCTACACAAAGACAAAAGAAAAATGAAATAAACGAAAAATAAATCCATGTAATATTAAAGGAAAAAACAAAATCATAACATGCAGTTTTTAGTTCCCTGAATATTTTTCATATTTTATCATTTAGTTTAAGCTTGAGTCACTTCTAATAGTCAGCCATTGCCCAGTTAATGTAGTTATAATTATATGTGAGTTTTATATAATGTCGTACTTGATTTTTATTTAACCCTGCTCTGGTACCATGGGGTCTATGTGACTCCAGCCCTCTTTAGACCATGTTTTTTTTGGAAACTATCGCAATTAGTGACCTCTCCTGCCACATATTTTCTCGTAAGGCCTTCCTAAGTATGTGACACATGTTCAAAAGTTTCAAAGTCTTTCCGCTTATATTTTATTTAGGTTATTTTCGCTTGGGGTCAAATTTACCCCATAGTACCTTCAATGTGATAAAGGTATTTTTTTCTTATTTCAAGGTTATGAGACAGGCACGGCATAACACAATGGGGACTTTTTCGCGAAGATGTTCTGTAGTCATTAGGTGAGCTGAGTGAAGTCGACAGTGAAAACGAGGACGACATTGAAGATGATCTGAACAAGAGGGTCGTATTTCTGTCCACTATGCATTCCCAAAAAAAGGCTGATGCAAATACTGGGAAAGAAGAAATAAATGTGTTTTACAACCACGAAAAAGGTGGTGTTGACAGCCATGATCAAATGTGCAGCTTTTACACCACGGCAAGAAACACAAATCGCTGGACAATGAGGATCTTTTATGGAATGGTTGACAGCGCTGCCTTGAATGCGTTTGTTATTTTTAATGAAAATGTGCCCAACTTTGGAGAACATAAGAAAGACAAATGACAAACGTTCTTGAAGGAACTGGCCCTTGCTTTGATTACTCCATACGCACGTCAACGATTGGAAGTGCAGTAGACGCCAAAAGATGTCAAACAGGTCATTCACATTTGCGGCATTGTACCAGAGGCACCCACACCAGCCGCAAGCACCACACAGCGTCATTAAGACAACACAAGAGATGCTATATTTGTCCCAGATCAAATGACAATAAAACCAAATTAGTCTGTAATGAGTGCAGTAAGTTTGTGTGCGAAGAGCATACTAAACGGTTGTGCAACCAATGCCAACAGTAACATTTTTGCCTATAGCGGGGTGAAATAAGCGGAAACTCACACATGAAGCGTTGTGCAATATTATTTGGATTTTATAACACATTGTCATACCATATTATTTCAAGGAAAACAAAATATTGTAATAAAGTGGTGGTTAATTTGTCTGTTTTCTGTATATTTCATGTATAAACCGGTGCTGTTGAAACAACTCAAATGTCCAGTTTTGGCTAATTCACAATACATAGTTTGACTTATATTAAATGTGATTTGCAAAATCCTGGCTCTTTTAGCAGTATGTCTTCAAAGACACAGCATATGTTATGTGATTCTTTTTGTAAACATATCTGATGTTTTAAAAACAATTTTTCAGCATTCATTTTAGGAATAACATGCCTTGCTGCTACTTTGTTATCATTTCATCAGACAACCTGTCGTGACTTGATCTACCCATTTGCAAACTGACAGTTAATTTCTATTTGTGCATTTCCATGTAAACCAGCAGTTTTTATGGAGTTACATTCTTTTTTTAAATAGACACAAGCATTTTTAGAATTTTATCTTTCTTTTTAAAGGTACCCACCCCAAAACAATAAGCTACAAAAGGCAGCACTTAAGATGCCATGCAGCAAAAAAAAAATACTATTAACAACTTTCTTTATTAGTTCATTACTAATGTTTTGTTGTATAGAGGACTCATTTTATTTTACTCTAGGACACCCTAAACTAGCATTTTTCTGAGTTCTTCACAAGTGAGGAAGTGAGGCATGAGGCAAACGTTCATCTTGTTGCATTATAATGTAATACTGTATCATATGACCATAGCAGAGGCAGTGTAATGCTCTGAGAAATGCTCTGCTGGGAAACCTTGAGTTGTTGCATTCATGTGGATGTTACTTTGACACATACCACCTACCTAAAAAATTGTTGCAGAACAACTACACCCCTTCACGAAATGGATTACCACAGTGGATTGAGACTGTGATTTTAAAATGAGTTCATCAAGGGGACACACGGGGACACAGTTGGAAACTTGTTAAAGATACATTTCAAACAAACATTAGGAAGATTTTCATTACACAGAGAATAACAGACACTTTTAAATCAAGACTTGATTTTTTTGGAAGAAGTTAATGGATGGGACTGGTGATCTTTGTTGGACCGACTGGACTTTTCATGTCTAGATTATTCTAATGTTCATGAGAATGGTGTACCCTGATGGCAGTGGCCTCTTTCAAAAGGATAATGCTCCCTGCCACACTGCAAATATTCTTCTGGAGTGGTCTAAGGAACATGACCAAGAGTTCAAGGTGTTGACCTGGCCTCCAAATTCATCTCTTAAACCAATCGAACATTTGTGGGAAGTGTTTGAAAAACAAATCCAATCCATGAAAGCCCCAACTCACAACTTGCACAACCTAAAGAATTCACTATTAACGATTTGGTGCCAGATACTACAGGACACCTTTAAAGGTCTTGGGAAGTCAATGCCATCAGTCAGAGCCATTTTGGTGCCATGAGGGAGACCTACACAACATTAGGCATATACAGGTAGTTTTATAAATATATATACACACACACACACACACAGAGTATATATATATATATATATATATACAATATATATATATTGTGAACTCTGGCCCGGACACACACAGACGGACAACATAGTTTCACCCAACACACCGTTTATTTACAATATTTACAAAGTCTACCGTGCTCACAAACCCCAGTGCCTCTTGCACAGATCCCCCAATGTCCAGGCCACACAGTCCTGTGCCTCTCTTTCTCCTGGCCACCTCCAGTCCTCACTCCAGCTCCGTCGTCTTCCACCCAACTTCCGCCAATCACTGGAGGGAGACGGCCCCTTTTATAGGAACCCGGATGGGCTCCAGCTGCTTCCCGGCAATCTCCGCGGACACACCCCCGTGTGGCGGAAGTGCCGCTGCGCCCGGAAGCCGTCCGGGTGTCCCCTGTCGTCTTCCCCGGCACTTCCTGGTGTGGCGGAAGTGCCGGGCTCCCGGGATAATCAGGCACTGGGGCGCCGCCTGGCGGTGGCCATGGGTCCCTATAGGGCTGGGCTTCCAAGCCCTCTACCTGAGGCCTCCAGCATAACCAGGACGGACGCCCCCTCTCGGTCTGGAGGAGGCACAAGCCCTCCTCTGGTACTCCTGGGCGTCCCGGCCGGGGACCACAATATATATACTGTCATGCACGTGCACCTACGGACCACCATGCGAGCTCTGTTGAGGTAAGCACTACCAGTCAAGGACAAGAGGGGGAGTGGTCGCTAACCAACTTCTTCAGTTTTGAGAAAAAGACAGGTGATGAGATCTATAGTTTCGCCTACTGTGTCTCGAGTTGTCCATACCCCTTAGGTCCTAAACGCCATAAAAGCGGGTGAAAGGAGAAGCAGGATGTTCTTTCAGACAAGAGCTCCTAGTGAAGTGGACCCATGAATTAAAAATAATGGCAAATACTTCTGTTCTGTTGTGCCTGCGGCACAAATTTTCTGTTTTATTTTATGAATATATTGAAAGAGGTGACAAAGCTGGTGCCCCAACGTTCTCTTTTTGTCACCCTGTTCCATGGTTATAATATAAAATAACGACATATATAATATTAAGTACTGTATGACTAGCAGAAATAACCCCACACATCCAAGCTATAGTCGCGTAATGGGTTAACCTACAAAAGCAAACATTCATGTGTTTTCTAAATAAATATTTAATAAATAGTAACCAAGGACCGTTTTGTCATTGTTGCCTGTCCCATCCATTACCTCCAATACCTCCTTATTAACTTCTTTGCTTTCATAAGTTGAGAATTTGACCTTTATGTGTATGATTAGATTCCACAATTGTCACAACACCTTGCTGGGTTGGAACCACGAATGTTACTTCTTTGTATTTCCTTGTTTAGTGTGGTTTTAACAATAGATGTTTATAGTCTCACATTCATAAATATGACGGTTTGTTGAATAATTCAATCCATGTACTGCAAGAAGCATCTACAGTAAGAGGACCGAGGTTGGATTTTAGTTCACAGACATCACTACAGATCTCCGTATTATTACAGGAGACAGCACCAGTGGTAGTATTTGATAATGATATAAAGCTAATTCAGACCTGATTGATTCAGTGTTCATTCAACGTTGATGCAAATCACAACACTGTATTGGCATTAAAGACTAAAATTATAAGTGCGTCATCAAAAAATGGATATAAATGTTTAACATTAGTAAACAGTAAAAGTTGCTAATGCCTTCCAATGTCATTCTCTTTCTATTATATTCTAAGCAGCTACTCAGCATGCACTAAAAAAACACTTCATTCTGTTTCATTGTGGCTTATCTCTATCACATTTTTTGTAACGATATGTAAACTACATGTACAATAGCATTGACTTTCTCAAAAATGTAAACTTTTGCTTTGATAAAAAATGCAGTGTCACCAGTTCATTTGAGTACTATTGTCATGTGTACACAGTGCGGTGAAATTCCTGTCTGCATGATTGACCAACATGGAGCAGGCTGAAAATGATGTAAATTATGAAAAATATACAATATAAGATAACAGGTAGTGTTGAATAAATCAGCAATGTTTCCTTTTACAGACAGTTTTGCTGAAATTGATTCTAAATTTTACTTAGAAAAGTGTCTTTTGGAGTTTTGAAAGTTTTTTGAGGGGTGGAAAGCAATGTATATTGCTCATCAAGGGTATGACGACACCGTACAACCCTTTTGGACTCATATATTTTTCAGAAAAGGGTCCAGATGAAAATAAGCAAGCAAAAATTGTCTTTTGGAAATTCAACATGGCTAAACACAATTCATGATAAGACAAAGTGATGCAAAAATCAGTAATCCAGCAAGACAATTAAATTATTATCCTGATTACCTTAGAAGAAAACGCAAAACCTGTGTTCTTAAATGAGATCCCACTTTGCCTGGTACAAACTTTGCGAATGCTGTTAAAGGCATCCTCCCATCAGCCCCAGTACACTCTTGCTGCCCAACAGGAGTTGTAGTCCACACATTGGCACTGAGTTTAGGGTTTCCCATCATTTGCAACTTCTCACCCCAAAACGCCACATACTGTAACCTACATTTTAAGTTGGACCAACAGCAACAATGAAAATTTTGTGAAAATCCATTCAGCCATTTTTCTGTTATCGGTGAACAAACAAGAAAACATTGCAATTTTGTTTACATAATTAGGTAAGAATGGTGACATGTTTAATGTTGATTATCACATGCAAGTAGGAATTTCACTGTATTCGATAGATGTGATAATAATAACCCTATGAACCTATACATTATATTGCTTTTCTTTGCCTCCTAGCACTATTCTACAGTGAACACTGTCGAGTGGCACTTTATAAGTACCAGATACACAAAATCACTCCTTATATATTTTTTCTAGTTGAACGACTGGCAGTATGATTGACTTGATAGGGGTCACTCAGTAGATCAGAGGAGGGAAATATATTTTACAAGGCCCAACATTCTGTATTTCAATAAGCAAGTTCAGTAAGTGACAAAGAGAATGAATCAATGAATAAACACATTTATCTGCTTACCAATCATTTGGAGCGGAGTGGTGGCTCTGAGGCTAAGGATCTGCACTGGTAATCGGAAGGATGCTGATTTGAATCCCGTAAATGCCAATAGGGACTCTGCTCTGTTGGGCCCTTGAGCAAGGCCCTTAACCAGCAATTGCTGATTGCTTTGAGTAGTGAGTAAAGCGCTATATAAATGCAAAGATATATTATTATTTTCCATCTATCCATTATCCAACCCGTTACATCCTCACTACAGGGTCACGGTGGTCTGCCGGAGCCAATCCCAGCCAACACAGAGCGCAAAGCAGGAAACAAACCCTGGGCAGGGCACCAGCCCACTGCAGGGCACACACACATCCACACACTAGGGACAATTTAGAATCGCCAATACACCTAACCTGCATGTCTTTTGACTGTGGGAGGAAACCGGAGCACCCGGAGGAAACCCACGCAGAAATAGGGAGAACATGCAAACTCCATGCAGTGAAGACCCGGGAAGCAAACCCGGGTCTCCTAACTGCGAGGCAGCAGCGCTACCCACTGCGCCACCGTCCCGCCCTATTATTATTATGTGACTTGTATTTACACCCTTACTATATATTTTCCCTGCGGTGGGCTGGCGCCCTGCTCGGGGTTTGTTTCCTGCCTTGCGCTCGGTGTTGGCTGGGATTGGATCCAGCAGACCCCTGTGACCCTGTAGTTAGGATATAGCGGGTTGGATAATGGATAGATTTTCCCCATACACACTTGTGAATTATAAGAGGGTTCAATGCTCAAGTCTTTTAGTTATCCCATAACCCTACAGTCCACAATAGCTTGTTTCTGGGTGCTCAAACCACAAAGCTTGTTGGTAGAGCTGTAGGTATTAAATGACTAGAACATTATTGGCTGATGTAGCAAATCACTAATATGAACCACCTTTCCATCAGCAAATGGGCATACACTTGGCACCTTGGGAGCACCAGAAGAAGCAGCCCAACTAACAACTGATAAGGTGTGAGAGTTAAACCATGCAAAGCTGTTTGTGCTTTTCTGCATATTGCCTTGAATTGTTCTCAACACACACACACACTTGCACTCGCTCGCTCGCTCTCTCTCTCTCTCTTTCAAACATCCATCAAGTACACCTTTTGTTGTATAACTGAGTGGATTACTTACATTGTGTTTATGGCAAAAGTTGACAGCCTGCAAAGTCTGCCACACAATGCTCTTAAGAAGACCTTCTGGAACCCTAAAACAGGAAGAAACATATCAGAAGTTATTGCTCAGTTTTGAGTAAGTAAATGCCAAGTCTGTTTGGTGTATAGGTGTCTCAATGAACCATCACTATTCAGAAAAGAGGCTTTTGTCCTGGTGACAAAGCAGCTCTTATTATCGTCACCTGCATGAACAGCATACAAAGGTGTCACCACTCTCCTTGACCTCCCACTGAACTGCTGCCAACGTCACTCCCTTGTAACTGAGCAGGGAAGATGATCAGCGGATGGTGGCTGACTATCACTTTCGCCAAAGGGTCATTAATGGGTGGCAGTTTTCTCCACATGCCTGTGGACTAGCAGAGTTGGGATGTATTGGTGGCTGAACAATGAACAGTTATTAAATTATTGAGCTGCCAGGTTGATTACATTAAACAGATGCAAGCATGGATTTCCCTGCTAATTACAATTCATATTAATGAATTAAACACAAAGTAGCAAGGTGAGGGTGGTACGGTGAAAAGGTGATTAGCCTTGCTGCCACAATCCTCCAGAGTAATCCATCCATCCATTTTCTAAACCTGCTTATACACAGCAGGGACACAGGGAAGCCCTATCCAAGCAAGTTCAGAGTGCAAGGTAGGAAGAATCTATGAACAAGGTGCCAGCCCATCGCTGCATAAACACACACACACATACACATAACCAAGGTACAAAGGTACAATCTAGCATTGCCAGAGACTTCATTTGTGAAGGTCTTCTTCTACATCTTAAAAACAGACGTTAGGTGACCAGGCATCTCTAGTTCGGTCCTGTATGAGTAACTAATGTTGTGTGAGTGGCATCCCATTCAGGTTTTCTCCCAGTCTGTCACCCTGTGCTTTCCAGAAAAGGTCCAGCCTTTGTTAACTTAATGCTGGATTGAGTAGGTAAAGAAATGAATAGATTTATATGATAGAATGGCGGCAAATCAGTTACAGGTACTACCACACAACTCCATGGTTCAAATTCCAGCCCAGTGATTTCCTGTAATGGGTTTGCATATTTTGTTCAGTTTTCTTCCAAATCCCAAGGATTGAATCATTTGTTTGAAAATGGTGTATTGTCTGATATGAATGAACGTCATTTGTTCCTGTAATGGACCAGTGCCCTGCAGATGAAGAAAGTTCAGAAAATGAAAGGATTAATTGATTTTTTATTTGGACTTCAGTTTGGTAAAGTTGCTGTTTGACTTTTTAACAAAGGAGATTCAAAGAGTGACAGTAAATGGTTGTCTGTCTGATATGGATGGTCCCCTCATCAACAGGTCACGTTCAGGATGTGTTCGTTCACCTTTTTGGTACATTCCCTACACTAATTTTTGCCATAGTAAATTTTCTAACAGGCTTATTTTAAAATGCTGACAACTCAGTGATTATAAGCCATCTTAATGAGAACAAAACCAGTCCTGTTCCAGTCGATGATTTTGTTACCTGGCATGGTGATCCTTTTCTACAACCAAGTTACAAAAAGTAAAGAACTAATCATCACAGTGCAGTGGAGACTGTTGATAGTTATAAATATCTGGGGACAAATATAGACTCAAAATTCATTTTTAATGAAAATTCAATAGCCATCTGCAAAAAGGGACAGTAGCACCTCAATTGTCTATAGAAGCTGAGCTTTTTTTAATGTATGTCCTACCATTATATCAGTTAATAAATCTTGTATTGCATCTGTCTTTACTTATATTCGTAATACCAAGTATTACGGAAAGCAGAGTACCCACTACACCTCAATATCAGTTGTTTCCATTGTTACAGGTTCAATGTTCCAAGGATAACAAGCAACAGGTCCAAATACTCTTGCATTCCAACTGCTAAAAAATCTTCTAAATAAATTCAACTTTAATAAACATCCTCAGGCTTAAATTGTGGGCTGAACAGCTATCATCTGCATTAATCATTAGTCAAGTCTTAATGTTGATGTTAATGTTTATTATGCAATATACAGATTCTGCTGATGTACCATAAATATTATATCCATCCATCCATCCTCTCCCGGTTATCCAAGATCGAGTCGTGGGGATAAATATTATATTTACTGCTGTATTGCATTTATTTACAAGTTTGATGGTCTCTCTGTAAAACCTGCTGACAAAGCAAATTTCCCACATGGGGCAATAAAACTGAATTGAATACTCAGACCTATCTCTGTACTTGACATGAATGGTCATAAGTCATATAAGCATTTGACATAACGGTCATATGTAGTCATCACATAGTATTGGTTCTGAAATCAGGTTTACATTTCCATATTGCTATAATGGTTTAAATGGATGAAACTACAATGGGAAAAGACTTTTCCCTCATTTTGTTGACTGTCTCGGCATCTAAAATGACAATGTGACTGGCGCCAATGTATACCTGCATAACACCACCCCCCACCCCCCCTTCAAAACAATGTGTTAACTGTCACTTTAACATTGAAGGCTCCTTTGTGCTGCTGTCAGACTTCAGATCTGCTGAGCTTCTCTGGTTGCCACAGAGACCACAGCAAAAGTTTATCCAAGCAACACAGGCTTTGTTTGACAGAGGTGCACCGGGCAGCTCGAGTTACAGCAGCCCTGCATGCTGGGCCGCTGAGGGCCTTGCAACTATGCAGGTTGTTAAGGAAATAGGGATGTTTGTATGGCGCAGGAGTTGCTCTTCATTCTAGCTGACCTTCTACACAGCTTAGAGCTGCTAAATTATATATACAGCCACTCTGTTCAGACAAACCTCCTCCTCCTTCAGTGGGCCTCCTGAAGAATTTACATGTAGAGCCCAGGCCTTTCTCAAAATGCTGGATAACTTCCAAATGTTTCAGAGAATCAAGTATTTCCTAGCCATTGCCTGGTAGCCAGGTCCTATCTATACAAACACTTGACTTCTTTTTAATTTTGAGCCAGATAAGGAGAGAAACTCAACTTAACAAATGTAACCCTTTTTTGCCTCATGGAAGCTTTTCTGCTTTGGGGAAGAGGCTCATCATCTTGCCCTCCTTATGGAATGCATATTCTCTTTACTTCGTGTCTCTAAATGGACCCTCCTGAGTACAGATTCAACATAGTGATGCAGCCCTTTCCATTTCCTGTCATCTAAGTTAGGAGTTTCACACAAATGCCAGCTCCTGTGCTAAATTAACTGTTTACAATTTCTTCTATAATCCTTAGCAAGTTGGACTCAAGATGGTTCTATGCTAATCACTGAAATGCCTGCTCCCATGCTAAATTAACCCAATACAATTGCTCCAATAATCCTTAGTAAGCTGGACATTAAGTTGCCCCATGACAGTTCCTAAGCCTGCTTTCTTTCCTGAAGGGCTGCTGCATCCTGATTCATCATATCTGTTGCTTATTGCAAGTACTTTCCATTGTACAAGCTTACATCATGCTTATCTGAGCCATCTCAATAACAACCAACCCAGGTCACTGCTCTCGAAACTGCAAGTGGGACATGCACTTCAATCAACAATAAGTGTGTTGCAGCATGTCATTCCATGCTGACTTGAGCATATGGTATTGGCACTTGTGTATATCCACTTCAAGCACTGACCTAATTATTTAGCCTAATATTATTCATCCAACCATTAATTTTTAGACTGAGATACAAGGGAAAGAAAATGATGCAAATTAGGAACCAGCCCTGGGGAGATGGCCAGTCCACTACAGGGCACACACACCCTGAATTGTCAGTTACAGTGGGTGTAAACTAGAAATCCATGATAGAAACTGACAGAAACAAAGGGACAACATATAAACTTTACAGAAGTGGCATTCCAGCTGGCAATTGAACTGGGATCCAAGTATTGTAGAGAAATGACACTTGTAGTGGCTTTGTTGTGACATTCTTTTAAGTTTAATTTCAGTTTCAATCCATCCATTTTTTTGTCTAAAAGATGGTTACTAGAGAACTGGAGTTTATCCCAGCATTATCAGGTTCAAAGCAGAAATGAACCATGGATGATGTACAAATCCACTTCAGGTCAGCATTCAATCATCCAACCACAATCCCTTATATTAGGAAAGTCTCAAATGAATCCAGTGCACACATTATTAGGATTTAGGAAGAACCAGGAGTAACAGAGATAGACCCATATGGACATTGGGAAAGCAGATAAACTCCATACAGTATATACAGTAAACAGCAGCACCAACCACTGTGCCACAGGTTTACCTTTATTTTAAACACTATCTGAATTTTGTCTTTTTTTTTACAAACCATAATCACAAGGAGCACACTTAAAAACATACATACATGCTGGTGCAGTGCAAAGCAGATCACTTTTACATTGTGGGAGAATTTGTACACTGATTTTCTTTCCCTTTTTGATCATAATCAGTTTATTCGAAGGCTACCGATTCTAAGCAAGTCTGACTTTGCAAAAGTCGACATATGGGGGAATCATATGCACAAGTGATAGATAGATACTAACCCACGGGGATGCCGGTCGAGCTCGTGCAGGACCGTCTGCTCACAGTATTCAAAGACAAGGTGTAGCTTCCTCTTCCGGCGGAACACCTCCAACAAGTTCACCAGGTTGACGTGTTTCAATTGCTGCCAAAAGAAGACATACACACACAGAGGATCAAAATTCAAGGTTTCTATTTAGTCATGTAAACCTAAGAAAACATTAAATTTTCCTTCTCAGTTGCATCAAATAAAAGACAGCGATAACATTAAAAACAAGATAGGACAGGTTAAAACTTGCACATGAATTCTAAAATCTTTACATCATTTGAAAAGAGAACCTTAGTTTAGTACTAGTAGTTTAATAATACAGTTTTACCTAAAATGTTTAAATGATGCATATGAAAAACTAAATTTTTTTAAATGTTTTATTTTCTCGTTGCATTCCAGCATATTTAAAATCGGAGGCCTGAAGGGCACTCACAAGTCACCTGTTTTACCCACATTCTTAATATTCACACGCCTTTATCATTGCCTTTTTCTGGCTCATTACTCATCAACATTCTCTGCTTCCCTTGGCCAGGAAAGCGTTATTTACAGGCAGGAATAAAAAAGAAAAATCAGCCACATTCTCACTGTTGTTTAGCTAGACAAACACAATCCATGGACATGCACTCCTGAAACAAGGAACTACAGCGCAGTGGTTAAGACTTTAGTCAGCATATCACAAAGCTGCCAGTTCAACAAACTTACCCGACAAATGGGTTCTATTAGAAAATTGTATAAATTTAGTCATTGCGGATTGGTGGGCAACATGGTAGAAAGCTTATTAGCGTTACTCTCATAGCTACAGATACCTTGTTTTTTTGCAGCCTAGATACCAACTGCAGAGTTTCTATTCCCATTCCATGTACAGTATGTATGGGTTTTTCTAAAGCATTTTAATAATATATATACTAGGTTAGTTATACAATAAATTATTCTGATGTTTTAAAAGTGTTTGGCTGTGTAAATGATGATGGATTGGCATCCTTTCTAGGGTTGTTTTCTGCTTTGTATCTAATGCTATGGGACAGTGTTAGCAGAAATGAAGTTCGACCAATACTCATTGTGTCACTGTGGTCTTTGTATTATGAAATATTTCTTGTATACAATACATCTATGTTTTTCTTATATTATTATTACATCACATTGCTCGATTTTTCTGCTTATATGTTGTATTTTATATTATACATCCTTGCTTTTTGTTTTCAGTATTATGCTGCATTGATCTGTGAGAAAGCTATTTATTGGGCTTTACTAGGAGAAACACCAAGAGAGGGGGTGAAACTTCTAGGCAAGAACCAATATAATATTGTCTTAAAGTTATAAAAGGCACTACAAAACTCCACAACTATTGAACAGGATGAAGCACCAGTGCTGCTGAAACTGCCCGATCATGGGAGTTTTGAATTGCGGTCCTTCTTAACATTGCACTGATCAAAGGTAAATCTGGTCCATTCAGGGAGCTAATTGTTCCCTGCTGGATACCGAAAGGCATTGGCACTCCACAACTCTGAATTCATTAAAAGGGTCAGAAAAATGGATGGATAGAGATTGCTATTTAAGTTGTCCACCTGTTCTTCCACTCCCATTCTCACATTCATAGACACCCTCGTTCATTCTTTTGGCCAGTAATGCTAGACTCCACCATTTTGTTGGATCTGGTATTGTTTGTCCTCTGGAGGACTATTTAATAACATTTTATTGTTTAATGTTCTTTCCAATCTCATCTCTAAGTCTACCTCCAGCACAAGATTGGTAGCATGTACAGCCAAGCCCATGTGCCTTTCGTGATGTACATTAATATTTAATATTCTGACAACTGTTTGTAAATTGCCATTTTCGATATTTAAATGAAACAGGTTTCTAAAAGTAAGCTATTGTAATCCCCTCTCCCCAAAGGAATGTGATTTTTGATAAGAATTTCTTGTTCTAACCATCTGTAATGAGAAGGGGCCAGAATTGACTACAGTGAGTCAGTTTACAGCTTATTTACCAACATATCTTTTATTTATTGTAAGTCTGAAACTACATTAGTATATCTTATGAGACTGGTGAAAATGCTGAGCAAAAGGGACCTGAAATGTTTCATTGGTATGTCGGGGCTACAGAAAAGACAATAAATGGAGTTAGGAAGTCCTCCCTGAGGAGACCATCTTCAGTCAGGCCATGCTGTCTGCTTTATGCCACTCCATCTGAGGGCCATGCCAGACCATGTTGAACCAGAAGCCAAACAACATACTAAAAAAGAAAGTCACCTGGTTGCTTAAGCAAGATAAAGTGATTATTGCTCAGTTCATATTATTATTATTTTGCCCACACTCATATTTTTGCTCTGCTTGCTTATTTTTAGTGTGCATTCCATACAATACTTGAATAAATACCTAGCTTTTTCTTCTGCATGTTCTGTTACTCTAATTGCTTACGTAAATGGATATAAAAGAAAGGGATAAGTATTTAAATGCAGTGACTGGGCACAGAAAAAACAAACATACAAAGGCTATGGATAGAATTTGGGACATTCTGTTAAGAGCATAGAGGAGAATAGGATCACCCTAGGACCCAACCATGACAAAAGAGCGACAGTCATCAATTTCTAGCAATCCCCTCTTTACTTCAAAATCATTACTGTGAGCTACGGACTAATGTCTCCTTTGCCATTCCATAACTGTTGTTAGCCAAACTCCTTGACCATCCTTTCCATCACCGCTATTTCTCTGTTGTCATCTAAGGCTTAGTTAGTCTTAATATTTAAGTAGCCTCTGTGGTCTGAGTCACACCTCCTTCATTTGAGTCATCTGGTTTAGCTTTCATAGTTCTCTCTAGTTTCTTGCTTGATTTGTCCTACTTTTAATTTGGGCTTAACTTGCACATACTAATTGTTTTTGGGGTTTTTTGTTTGTTTATTTAGCATGTATGATTTGCCTCCACATGTTCCACTTGTCTTTTGTTGAACCAACTATTCATGGTACATTTGAGGAAAAACCTCATCAATTCTTGAACATTTACTTTTCTGACAAAAAAAAAAAAAAAATTGATGCCAATGTGTGTGTTCTGAAATAATTCTTTCACAACCACTGCTGTACCCTTGTCCATCACCATGCACAATCCATGTTCAACCTCTTCTTCAGAACCATAGCAAAGCTAGCACATTGTTGGCTTTATATAGGTGTTGCCCTATTACTGACATACTTGCACATGGAAGCCCAGGTTCTTGACACAGATGCACACAGTTACGTCATATTCAGTGCCACTCAAATCCATAGCCTAGTCCACTGTACTTTTCAGCTCCACATATGTGATCTGCTGGTAGCTGCCTTCTTGCTTTGACTAAGTCACACTTTCACTACAGAGGACAATGTCACTAACTGAGCGGTCACTTATCTGGTTGATCTATAAGTAATCAATGAGTATCTCCTGCAGTTGTGTTAATATATTTTACCTTTTTCCATAAATGGTAATACAATATTTGTGTGCACACTTGTTTTTAGTGTGTATATCTCACTACATACCCATGTCTTTCTTTTGTTTGTCTTTGGTCCACTAGTAACTTATACTATTTGGACCTCTCCTCACTTACCTATATCTACAGCTGACAATTTGAAAATTCTTTCCATTCCATTCAGTCATTAATACACTGATCCCACACACTTGTCATACCTTGAGCATGCGGATCTCTCGCAGGGCAATCTTCTTGATAACAGGGTCATCTTCTGACTCCACAAACTTCTTGATAGCTACTATCTGCCCTGTGTCTCGGTTGCGGCACTTGAAGACAACACCATATGACCCCTCCCCAATTTTGCCAAGTTTCTCATATTTCTCCATGGCATTGGGGAAAGGGTGGAGGGGGCTACAAAAACAAATAAATAAATAATGAATGATAATGATGGCATAGTGGACCACTTGTTAGAACTGCTGCTTCACAAATCCAAAGATCAGAGCTCAACTCCTAGCCAGGTCCCTACTGGGCACAAGGCATGAACCAGGCCTGGATAGGGTGCCATTCTAAAGCATAGTAAACTGCAATCACACACATGGGGTTAGGTTAGAATTGCACGATACAAGCAGCAGCTGGTATATTTAATGAAAACAAAATCATACAACCATTAACAAAAAATGTTTTTATTGGCTCAGTAAAGTGCCAGGATCATCTGGATATCGGGGAAGCTCATCATCTTTTTTAAGATTAGAATAGTCGCATCTTTGAGATGTAAAAGGAAAACCAGAGGAAATAGAAAACAAAAACCACAGTGGCAAGCATGTGCTAGTTGAGGACATTTTCAAGGCTTGCATAAGGTAAACAATACCATCCCATGTAGAGAGGGGATGCTCCTTTCTTCTCCACAGTTTAGACAGACACTAGTCAAAAAGACCACTGATAGCCCAGGAAGCACCACCCTTCTCTGGGCAACCAGAAGGGGGTATTTGTTTTGGAATTACACCTGGTAGACACAGTTTATGGCCAAAAGAGTTCTTTTTGGAGAATTTTTGTGTGTCTGGCAATTGCCGGTACTTTTGAGTGCCTTATTTTTGCATCTTTCTTTTTCTCCATAATTAAATGAGGTTTTGCCAAGGTGGCATCTCAACTCTTGTTCCTGTTTAATGTCCCTTAATTTCACAACTGGAAGATTGTACAATTTCTGAACAGGCAGTGATCGGAGTAAGATTTGAACCCATGTCTCTAGAACTTTGAAGCAACTTTACAACCCAATACAATGCCAGGTGATATTAACTCCTTAGTTCTTATTCCTCCATAGTGAACAATGTGTTATGAACAGTTTCTGGGTCTAGTTATGCAAAGCTCTTTTAGATATTTTTTGCACCTCTGTTTTGACATACATAGTTTCATTTAATTTTTTCCTTTAATTTTATGCCCATAATGCAATAAACTTAATTACCATATACTTAAACATAATTGTACAGTACCTTACTTAGCATCTGTATTGCTGCCCTTGAATTTGTCTTCATGCACTGCAATTTGTAAGTCACTTTGGATAAATGTGTCTGCTAAATAAATAAATGTAAACATAAATGTAAATAAGCAATAATGGAAGTCAATCACTGATGAAAGGTAATAATTCCACTATGAAAGGAATATAAGAAAACATACTAAATTGTAGGCTGGCAGAATTTGTGCTTCAGTCTATACTAGTTGAATTATGTTTTGTCTCAGGGGTGACATGGTGGCAGAGTACTGTTTGCTTTTGCTTCTCAGCGGCAGGAATTTGGGTTCAAATCTAAACTCAGTTTATGTCTGTGTGAAAATCACATTTTTTCCCAGACTTTGTGTGGATTTTCTCTTGGCGTCTCAAAGATGCTCATCTTAGATCAATTGTTCACTCCAGCCTGGCCTGATATCACTGAATGAGCACTTGTTGCTGTCCTAGTTCACATAAGCTGGCCACACAATGAATTTTCAGAGAAATATTCAGTGAAGAAAGTCACTGGGAAACACTCTGGTGAATTTCAATGATCAACACTATTCACTACTAGTCTGAAAAGTTAATCAAGAAAAGGTTCTACAATATTATACCTCATTTCTACATCACCTTACACAGAAGATTATCTCAGCTGGCAACAGTGCAGCGCCAGACTGGATGCCAGTCCATCACAACAGGGCAGTTTACAGTTTTAATTTAAGTTCATACCTTGCAATCGTGGTAGATAACCAGCCTCAAGTGGAAAAAAAGACCAAAACAACTCTGTTTATGGCAAACTAGGATTCAAGTGCTATTAGCTGCCAACATGCCCATTCAAAGTAAATGTTCTTGCAAATCCTTTATCCTTATCTAATAATCCTTATGAGCAACTTACAGCATTTCTTATTAGCTGTAATTACTTGTAGTAAATATATGAAGAACTAGTAATGCTATTTGGTAAGTGTATGAAAGGAGAGATAACATTTTTTTAATGTATACAATAATTTGTTTTGTTAGTAAATACCTGCTGATATACAAAAATCTAACTGCAGATAACCATCACATTTCATAAAGAATGCTGTTTATTTTTCTCATTAAATTTTCTTCAGATTTTTTTTTACCTAATTTCACCTTTCTCATCACTTAATCGCTATGTAGCCAGAACCTATTCCACTTATCAAGTGTACGGTAAAAAAAACAACCCTGGATGTGATGCTTGCCTGTCATAAGGCACCATCCAGTACACCTTCATTGCAGGCTGTGCTTTTAAGTGCTATGTAACCAAGAATGCGTGTCTTTGTGATGCAGAAGGAAACTGGTGTATCTGGACAAGACAGAGAGAATGTGTGCAATCCACGCAGGCCACAACTGGATGGAGAATCAAACCTAGGTACTTCGTACTAACCACTGCACCCCATTCAAAAAATTAGGGGTACAGTAGATGGTGCAAGGGCTGGCCAAATAGAGCATCTTCTCTATTATAATACATTTAATAATTTTCTAACCTGTGTATCCATTTCAAGGTTGCTTTGAGCTGATGCCCACTTAAGCAGTAATGGGCACAAGGTAGGGAACAACCTTTGGCCATCACAGGGCACATTCAACTCCAAACTCACTCACTCTAGGTAAATTTAAAGTTTCCAATTATAATATTGTGTGTGTCCTTGATATGTACAAAAAACAACAAAAGCTCATGATATGGGGAAAAAACACATGGACTGGGATTCAAAGCTGGGGGTCTAACCACTACCACCATGCCACCCAGAAAGAAATTCAGTCATTTAATAATTTAATAAACACATCTACCAACTATCACAAGTCAGATAGTCACAACAATTTTGCATTGCCTAGTACTATACAAAGTAGCAAATATAGAATGAGAATAAGGCAGAATAATGAAAAACACAGAATCACTTAATACAGTAAGCAAAAGGAGAGCCACTGGCCTTGTTAAATACTATTTGCTTAAAATGCCCATATATAAAATTCAGCAACATAATAATAAAATGACTTTATCTCAAACAGGAAAATATTTTAATTACTTAAACATAAAATGTAGTACTAGGTTGTTGTACCGTGTTAGCCATTACATCTTGCCTGAAGAAGGGGCCTGAGTTGCCTCGAAAGCTTGCATATTGTAATCTTTTTAGTTAGCCAATAAAAGGTGTCATTTTGCTTGGCTTTTCTTAAACATAAAATAAAATAGTAATACCAATTTTGAGAAATACAAAAAGTAAAGGTAACAGCAGTCATTACAGGATGACAATTCAGCAGTGCACAATGATGGCTACAGGAAAAAATAACATCCAAACACAAACAATGCATGGAAGACATGAAATAATATTTACAGTATATAAATAGTCAAGAATGCACCACTGTAAATACACTGACTCATCATATGTACACACTAGCCTCTTTATTGTTACCAAAACCAAAAATAAATCAAAATAACATTAAATAATGGTATGCATGTGAAATGACTTTGTCCATCCGTTGCCATAAATGGGAGTCACTCACACAGGACACGTTTTTAGTCGCCAATTCATCCATTCTTATGAGAACATAAGAAATTAACAACCAACAGAAAACCATTCAGTCCATCAGGCTAGTTTGTTTACCTAATAGCTACGCTGGCCCAAGTATCTCATCCAAAAACTTCTTAAAGGTTGTCAAGATTTTTGCTTCACCTACTGCACACAACTCAGTAGTTTCTGTCAGTCTTCCACAACTCTCCGAGTAAAGAAGTGCTTCCTGGCTTCAATCTTAAATACCCCTCCTCGGGACCAAATAAAGCTTGCCTCATTTATTTTCTATGCCTGTTTATTTAATCACAAGTTCAAGGGGGGCCTGAGCCAACACTGGCTCTCTTTCTTGAGGTACAATTTCACACACACCCATGCTTAAACATACAGTGCCACTTTAGAGCTGCCAGTTAAGCTTACAGAGTTGTATTTGAAAGGTACAAGACATGCAAATTCTGCAGAGACAGTGACTGGCCTAGGCCCTCAGGCAGACTACTGTGCCCATTTACAAATTCATACTGGGAAGAACAGTGCAGTGACTGTAGTCACTGGACTTTAAATCACCTGTTCATGTTCCACTTCTGTCTAAGTTGTGCGACCTTAAGTAAGCTACTTCAAATACCCGTGTTTTTACTGTGAGCAATATACTGTATGTATGCAGTTGTAAAGCACTTTATCAACTTCTTTGTGGATTTTAAAAACTGGAGTGGAAACCTAATCCACATGCTCAAAGTTTTCAAAACTATTTTAAAAGGTTGACCCTGCAGTATCACATACTTGAGAACAACAGTGGAAACTAAGAGGAGGATGATGGATTGCCACCCTGTCCAGGTGTTGTTCCTGCCTTGTGCCCAATGATTTTTATGACAGGCTCCAGATTCCCCATGACCCTGCCCTGGATAAACTGGTTAAGAAAATGGAATGATGAAGTGATTAACACTAAAGCCAGGAAGCACTTCTTCACACAAAGGCATACGAGAATCCAGAACAAACTATAGAGTCATGTAGTGAAGAAAAAGCATCGACAGTTTAAAAAAAAAAAGTATGGAATATTGGGACAGCTGAAACCATTAGCTAACCTAATTAACCAAACTGTACTCTAACTACTTATGTTGTCAAACTTCTGATGTCCTTCTCTTTGCGGTTCTTGTAAGTCACCAGCTAAAATATAACAATACTGATATTTTTTAATATTCAAAAAAAGTGTTAATTGCAACTTACAATTTTAAGAGAAAAAAAAATAGCAAGAAGTAGACATTGCCATTTTCAAAGTACTGAGTTCAAATCCTGACCTATACTCTTAAAAATAATGTCTCTTTAATGGCATTTTATGGTTGTTTACCATGATGTGTGGTTCCTATGAGAAATATTGCTCGACAAAAATCATTTAATTCTGGGATGGTTTCTTTGAATATGAAGTTGGTTCTTCATGCTGTGAAAAACTTTGTAATGTGTAGAAAAAATAAACAGATTTTTTTAATGTATAATAGAGTACCTCTCAGGATATCTACAGATTAAGAAAATCTGGACTTAGCCTGTGTTATTGCATGCAGCATCAAACATTTTAAGATCTGGACCCATTAGGGTTTCACAGACATGATACCATCTATTCATAGTTATGTTATTTACTGCATATAGTCTGTTATGGATCTAGATAAATAAAGGGTACATTCTGGAACCATCATGTTTATGGGTCTTTTGCAAACAAAAAATTGTTTCTCTATGGCATTACCCTGAAGAACCACTCTGACATCTTTAATTTTAAAAATTTAGACACTATCTTTGTATAGTTTACATGTTCTGTGGTCTTCCATTTCCCACTACATTTGTCAGTAAAGTAGATTATAGTGATCAACAACACAAAGCCTTGCTGTGTGACAATAAGTTATTATATTATGCCCTTCATTCTTAAAAATAATGCTTCTGTAATGGCACTTTACTGGGTGGTGTGGTACCTCAAAGAACCCTTTCTTGACAGAAGACTGTTTCATTCTGGGAAGAGTTCTTTACATATTAAATTGTCTCTTTTGCCTTTGGAAAGGTTTCTAACATGCAGACAAAGCAGAAATCTTTACGGTATAGTGGGTCTACCTGGCAAGTTGCTAAAAATCAAAAACACAGGAACTTAGTCTGTGTTATTGAGTGCTTTTAAAATCTGGAACACACTGGTATTTCACAAATCTGCTATCATCTATTCTTGGCTATTTAAACCTGTTACAGATTTAAATAAATCAAGGTTCTTTCTAGAATGACCATGTGTATGGAAGCCAAAAACTGTTGTCCTTGGCATCATTCTGAAGGACCACTTTAGCACCTTTATTTGTAAGAGTGTTGGCTGCAACTCCCAAAAATACCCTTATTGGAATTAAAGGTTTCAGAAAAAAAGATGTACACAAGCTTTATGTTTATAGAATCCTTCCCATAGCACAGTTATTTCCTTATCGCTATAGCGTGTTGATTATCACTTATTATTTAGCTGATGCCTTAATCCAAGGAGATTTGCAACATTTGAGAAACAATTGCTTACACTTCTTTTGTGTGTTTGAATTGTATTACAAGCAGGTAAAGTGACTTGCTCGTGGTCACACAATGTTAGTCACAGGATTTGAATCCACAATTTCTGAGTTTGATGTCTAAAGTCCAAAGCCTTGACCACTACACCACAATGACATGATAAATGATTTGCTCAGAAATTAAGTGTCTGGAACTAAACCAACAACTTTTTTACTTTTACAGTCCAACAATTTTGCCACTGGCAAGGATAACACTGCCTTTGAAGTTATTCTAAATTAAATGCAGCGCACAATACAAGCCTTAATTTACACGCCACCTTTCCCTATCATTTTGCAGGTGTTATTAAACTTCTTCTTTGTACAAGTGTAATTCCAAAGACCAAACCTTTAGGCCAGGTCACTGCATTTGTGACAATTAAGTTATGACGTTGTTTTAAGTTGCCATGAGGGACTACATACAGAATAGGAAACGTACAAATGTATTGAGTGGGAGCTCTGTTAATGGGTCCCGACAACAGAGAAGCTATGGTTTTAGCTGTAAGGGTGTAGTTTTCTTCTCTTTTTTTCTTTCAGTGCAGAAAAGACAAATTTAGCTTTTTCGCACATTGTGACACAAGTGGGTCTTATAAAGAAATGTGGTGATAACCATTAAGCAAAATGTGTAATTATTTATCATTCTGGAATATTCCTTTATTTCGGATAAGAGTAGCCAACGACTGCTGCACTGTGCGGAGCGCTTGGTTACCAACGCACGATTTGGAGACGCACCGCTCGTTTACTAACATGAAAGCGGCATTCGGTAATTTAATAAGGTACACTTTTGAAGAGTTTTATTTTATCACATGTAGAGTATTTAACCTTTTCTGTTTTCGTTTTACTTTAAGTCTTTCTGGACGGTAAACATTCACTTGTAGCTCATCGTTAACATTAATATCCCAGAAACCGAGTATTTTACTTTTAATTAAAAACATATCTTTCCCTAATTTCAGGGTCCTGACTGCTCACTCGCTTTTATCTCACACCCCAACGCTAACACATAATGCGATCTACAGTTACTAGAAACTAATTCTACCCACCTTCTTTGAGCCGATTTCCTTTTCATATGCATTAAAGGCACCTCCGAGAACAGAGGTGGACGCCCCAGATGGAATCAGACGATCTACTCCGCCACCTTCTGCACGTTAAGTGCCCAGGTGACAGTTGTCGCGTCTTTCTTTCCTTAGGTAGGCAAGGGGATTTCTTGCTTCCTCCTCGTCTTCCTCTTCCTGGTGCCGGGATTCCCCCTTTACCCTCCAGTGCACAGAATAATTATCGATCCCCCTGTTCTATATTTATTCGTACTCCACTTTTACTAGTGGGTACTCTCTGAATATCCGCTACACCTCCGCTCTGCAGCCCGACATCCCTGGTGGATTGGTGGTCACGGGTAGGCTGTTTACCTAGCCAAACTGGCCGTATCCTTGTCGCCTTCCCCTCCCCCTTGCCTGTCACATGTGCTCGTTAGCTGTACCGCACGCCCCCAGCAAAATAACCCAGTTACTCTCTCGCTCTCTGTTTCTTTCTGCCAATAACAGAACATTAGATGCTCTCTTTCTCACTCTTTTACTCCACCAACCTGCATCCAGGATTCCAGTTCTGCTCATTTATTTCTTTCTTTCTTCACTCCATCAAATACATATTTTTTTACAGAAATACAGTAGATTAGGAAAGTATTTAGACCCCTTCACTTTTTTCACAATTTTCTGTTTCAGCCTTGTACTAAAATAATTTAAATAAATAAATAAAAAAAATCCACCATGTCAAATAAACACTCAAATATAGTATCCAAAAACAGGATTTAAGATTTTTAAAAATAAACTTAAATATCACACTGTCAGCTACGGAAGCTTATTCCCGCCACTCAAAAAATATATATATTGCGTAATTTCACAAACGAATTGCGTTATATCTCAATAATAATTGCGTTATTTCGCAATAATAATTGTGTTATATCGCAAACGTATTGCATTATTTTGCAATACCGATTGCGTTATTTCGCAAAAGAAGCCATTGCAGAAAGCTTGCAATAGTGTCTGCACATTGCCGACTAGCAGCGACCAGTGTACTCGCACATCCGTCTTCTGAGGACAAAGCTCAGGTTCACAACGCAGGCATCTGCAAGGCAGAGGTAATTTAGAACTCAAAACAAAACTTAAACCTAAATCATATATTTCAATGATAATATAGGTTGATAGAGATACAATATAAGTATATCCATAAGTTCCGTTTTAATGATTACATACAGCTCGGTTAAAACAACGGTTCGAGTGAAAGGTGTCTAATTCACATTCTACTAGTTGTAAAGAATAGCGCATTTGAATTGTTTTAGTAAAGATAATGTTTAAATGGATCGGCAACGTGCTTATCTTTTGCTTACCGCCTGACCGTAACGTGTGTGGAGATTTCGCGATTTGATTCAAAGAATTCCCGACAATGCATCAAACATTATTATAAGTAACTGGGTCGTCAAAAATGGATGGGTGCATACTAGATTAGTATACCAGAGTGCATTGCCAAGCGCAAGCACACCTACTAATTAGAGATGACGGTGGTGAGGTGGATGTTCCAAGGGCCATAGCTCGACTGGGTAAAACGTAACTTGACGAGGGTTTATTTGGCAAAAATAAAACGTGAGTGGGCCCTGCGGTGGGCTGGCGCCCTGCCGGGGTTTGTTTCCTGCCTTGCGCCCTGTGTTGGCTGGGATTGGCTCCAGCAGACCCCCGTGACCCTGTAGTTAGGATATAGCAGGTTGGATAATGGATGGATGGATAAAACGTGAAGGATTGCTACTGCAGTCTTACTTTTAACTAACATTCATACTACCTAAACAAAGTAGAAAAGAAGCTCACCATCCATCCATCCTCTTCCGCTTATCCGGGGTCGGGTCATGGGGGCAGCAGCTTAAGCAGAGAGGCCCAGACTTCCCTCTCCCCGGCCACTTCTTCCAGCTCTTCCAGGAGAATCCCAAGGTGTTCCCAGGCCAGCCGGGAGACATAGTCCCTCCAGCATGTACTGGGTCTTCCCCGGGGCCTCCTCCCGGTTGGACGTGCCCGGAACACCTCACCAGGGAGGCGTCCAAGAGGCATCCTGATCAGATGCCCGAGGCACCTCATCTGACTCCTCTCGATGCGGACGAGTAGCGGATGTACTCTGAGCCCCTCCTGGATGACTGAGCTTCTCACCCTATCTTTAAGGGAAAGCCCAGACACCCTGCAGAGGAAACTCATTTCAGCCGCTTGCATTCGCGATCTCGTTCTTTTGGTCACTACCCATAGCTCATGACCATAGGTGAGGGTAGGAACGTAGATCGACTGGTAAATTGAGTGCTTTGCCTTACGGCTCAGCTCTTTTTTCACCACAACAGACCGATGCAGAGCCCGCATCATTGTGGATGCTGCACCGATCCGCCTTTCGATCTCATGGTCCATTCTTCCTTCACTCGTGAACAAGACCCCGAGATACTTGAACTCCTCCACTTGGGGCAGGATCTCTCCCCCAACCCTGAGAGGGCACTCCACCCTTTTCCGGCTTCACACTGAGCTGCGAACCGATCCAGAGAGAGCTGAAGATCATGGCCTGATGAAGCAAACAGGACAACATCATCTGCAAAAAGCAGTGACCCAATCCTGAGTCCACCAAACCGGACCCCTTCAACACCCTGGCTGCGCCTAAAATTCTGTCCATAAAAGTTATGAACAGAATCGGTGACAAAGGGCAGCCCTGGCGGAGTCCAACTCTCACTGGAAACAGGCTCGACTTACTGCCGGCAATGGGGACCAAGCTCTGACACCAGTTGTACAGGGACCGAAGAGCTCTTATCAGGGGGTCCGGTACCCCATACTCCCAGAGCACCCCACACAGGATTCCCCGAGGGACACAGTCAAACGCCTTTTCCAAGTCCACAAAACACATGTAGACTGGTTGGGCAAACTCCCATGCACCCTCCAGGATTCTGCTAAGGGTGTAGAGCTGGTCCACTGTTCGCGACCAGGACGAAAACCACACTGTTCCTCCTGAATCCGAGGTTCGACTATCCGACGGACCCTCCTCTCCAGAACCCCTGAATAGACTTTTCCAGGGAGGCTGAGGAGTGTGATCCCTCTATAGTTGGAACACACCCTCCGGTCCCCCTTTTTAAAGAGGGGGACCACCACCCCGGTCTGCCAATCCAGAGGCACTGTCCCCGATGTCCATGCGATGTTGCAGAGACGTGTCAACCAAGACAGTCCTACAACATCCAGAGCCTTGAGGAACTCCGGCCATATCTCATCCACCCCCGGGGCCCTGCCACCAAGGGGTTTTTGACCACCTCGGTGACCTCAGTCCCAGAGATGGGAGAGCCCACCTCAGAGTCCCCAGGCTCTGCTTCCTCATGGAAGGCATGTTAGTGGGATTGAGGAGGTCTTCGAAGTACTCCCCACCGACCCACAACGTCCTGAGTCGAGGTCAGCAGCGCACCATCCCCACCATATATGGTGTTGACACTGCACTGCTTCCCCCTCCTGAGACGCCGGATGGTGGACCAGAATCTCCTCGAAGCCGTCCGAAAGTCGTTCTCCATGGCCTCTCCAAACTCCTCCCATGCCCAAGTTTTTGCCTCAGCAACAACCAAAGCCGCATTCCTCTTGGCCTCCCGGTACCTGTCAGCTGCCTCCAGAGACCCACAGGACAAAAAGGTCCTATAGGACTCCTTCTTCAGCTTGACGGCATCCCTCACCGCCGGTGTCCACCAACGGGTTCGGGGATTGCCGCTGCGACAGGCACCGACCACCTTACGGCCACAGCTCCAGTCAGTCGCCTCAACAATAGAGGCACGGAACACGGCCCATTCGGACTTAATGTCCCCACCTCCCTCGGGACGTGGTCGAAGTTCTGCCGAAGGTGGGAGTTGAAGCTACTTCTGACAGGGGACTCTGCCAGCCGTTCCCAGCAGACCCTCACAACACGTTTGGGCCTACCAGGCCTGACAGGCATCTTCCCCCACCATCGAAGAAAACTCACCACCAGGTGGTGATCAGTTGACAGCTACGCCCCTCTCTTTACCCGAGTGTCCAAGACATATGGCCGCAAGTCCGACGACATGACCGCAAAGTTGATCATCGAACTGATGCCTAGGGTGTCCTGGTGCCAAGTGCACATATGAACACCCTTATGCTTGAACATGGTGTTCGTTATGGACAATCCGTGACAAGCACAGAAGTCCAATAACAAAACACCGCTCAGGTTCAGATCTGGGGGCCATTCACGTCTAAGCTGTGCGTCGAGGTGAGTCCGACTATATCTAGCCGGAACCTCTCGACCTCGCGCACTAGCTCAGGCTCCTTCCCCTTCAGAGAGGTGACATTCCACGTCCCATGAACCAGTTTCTGTATCCGAGGATCAGACCGCCATGGTCCCCGTCTTCGGCCACTACCCAACTCACACTAAACCCAACCTCCTTGGCCCCTCCCATAGGTGGTGAGCCCATGGGAAGGAGGACCCACATTACCTCCTCGGGCTGTGCCAGGCCGACCCCCATGGGTGCAGGCCCAGCCACCAGGCGCTCGCCATTGAGCCCTACCTCCAGGCCTGGCTCCAGAGGGGGGTCCCGATGACCCGCGTCCGGGCAAGGGAAAACGTTGTCCAATGTTTTTGCTCTTCATTGGAGGTTTGCTGAACAGCTCTTTGTCTCATCCCTCACGCAGGACCAGTTTTACTTGGGTGACCCTACCAGGGGCATAAAGCCCCGGACAACATAGCTCCTAGGATCATTGGGACACACAAACCCCTACACCACGATAAGGTGACGGTTCCAGGAGGTGCCTTTTAATCCTTTTAAGCGTAGTTTTAATAAATAAAAAAGAAAGGTGTGAAATGTTTTTGTCTGTCTTTCTCGTTATGAAATGTTTACATATACTCTTTATATTTAATTATGCACTGTTTCTGTTTCAGAAAACAGATGCATTACAAGTGTGAGAACATTTTAAAATAATAAGCAGTCATGTCGAATTCTAAAAGCCAAACCTGACAGAGGAAAAATGGAATAGTAATAAAATTCTGTCAGAAGTTAAAAAATGGTTAAATAGATTAAATAAATGAGTGATCAATATTAATTATTTTAATATTCCACATACTTCTACATACAGTACATTCAAAACACCTCATAATTCTGTCATTCATCAGATACTGTCCACCCTTGTCTCCATCTTTATGTACCATATCTGTGTCTGTTTCATCACTATCATTGCCAACCAGACAGCCTGTTAAATTTGCAGTTTTCAAACATGTTTTGTAAATGTGTTGTTTTTGATTTTTATAATTTTGAAATACAATACTTACACATAAAATGCGCTCCTGGTAATGACAAACCCTAAAATTGATACCAACTAAAATAATAATGCTTTAAATAAAATATTATCCAAGGATTAAAAAATTACTGATTTGATACAAAAATTAATCATTTATAATTTTATTTCTAGCATTTTCAGTCTCCAGTTAAGAATGGCCTTACAAGACATAATGCATGACCAGTTTTTTGACATTTTGAAGAGCAGAAATCTACAGGAAATCATTCCAAAGTTAGAAAAAGAAAAGGTATTGGAAATTAATTCATTTCATTGTCAGCATATGCTAACATGGGGGATTTGCTACACATTAAACTACTGAATTTAATAGTGTACAGTAACAACAAAACAGTGCAGTGTATTTTATTCACCACTTTGCTCTCCAAAAAGGGTGTTGCGGTGATGGCAACAAGGTGACTTGGATTCGGGTGCTTTCTGTGTGCACTTTGCATGTTCTTCCCATGAGTATGTGAGTTTCTTCCCACAGTCAAAAGACATACAGGTTAGATGTACTGGTGTTGTTAAACTAGCCCCAGTGCCTTTGGTATAGGCTTCAGCTTTTTCAGAGCCATGCCCTGTCTAAATGGGTTTGGGAAACAGACACACTCTCAAAAATCTTTTGAGGACAAAATCCAGGAGAGGGTAATCATCACATTACAGAAGATAGAGTTTTAGGGTATAGTACACATACTTTTGCACAGTTTTCTTAAATTCAAAAAGGAACTTGAGGTTTTTAAAAGTATGTGGGGTCAAGAATCCCACAGGGAGTTATATTAAGCTTGCAGTTTTTTAAATATTGTAGCATGCCATCTGACCCTTTTGATGCTGTAACACTCTACCAGGAACTTAAGACAATAATACATAATTTACTTTAGAAATACAGCTACATTTAATTTTGTAATGGACCAATATATTTATTAGAATTTTTCTGCAATTATTTACAGCATGTTCTTTAAATCATTGCCCCAGGGCTTCAATCTTTTATATTTGCAACAGTTGCACAAAAAAGACTTTATAATTTAAAAACTATGATCTGTTATTCCTAATTACATTATTACCACTTTACAGTACAGTGTCCATGATGGAAACAAGAAAATTCACCTAGCAATCTGATGTTTAAGTATATTGGTGTTACACATACTTTTTATGTTTTACATTTGCTGTTTGAAATGTTAGTAATTCACACAATATTTTAGAAAAAATACAACTGTGCTTTCAACACCACACTCACTGTTATTTCTGGATCCATGTCCTATGCATTTATATACTCCTTCCAGTTACAATATTTTGTAATTTGCAGTTAAATATTAATGTGTCTAAATAAAAATCCACACTCTTATTTTCAGTGTCAGAATAAATATTATCAGTTCCTAAAATGCTTGTGAAATATTATGAGGCTAACAGAAAACGTCTGAGCCTAGTATAAAGCTCAAAAACTATCATCAGTGATTCTGTGAATTATAACTACACTCATTATAAGTTGGTAATTATTTACTTGAAATAAAAGCACTTTTGAATTTGACAATTTATCTTAGAATGAACAAAGATTGTGTATGTTATCTGTATTAATGAAATCACAATATTGTAACACAGATCAGATCTATTTGAAGCCACCCATTTATCCAGGTCCAGGGCTGGTGTTTCAGGGCATAGTACATATGTAAGTAGATGACATAGTCTTGTTGTGCATAATCGGAATGAGCTATAGAGAGGTTTGTCATTCAGAGAGACAAAGAATGGGGATTAAGTAAAATGTTACTGAGTTTAGCCAAATTTACAAATACATTCAGACAGTAATGCAACATAATCACACCACTGGGAAAGATAACAGTTATTGTACTGGTGGGTGAAAAACTGCTTTTATTGTATGAATGTTACTAATAGCTATGTAAGATATTTACTCTTCCTTAAATGCAGTATTCCAGGGGTGACCACCTACTGAGTCCAGAATCCATTTGGGGGATTTCTGTGATCACACAGTGAAGTTTGGGGATAAATAGAAGGGCTTAACTCTGTGAAGGCAATGTCCTGATATGAATGTGACAGATGAAAATTACAGTAGATAGATGTGGAAGGCACTATATAATAGACAGATAGGTCATATTTTTCTAAGTAATATTTATAGTATTAAACTACATCATTCTCATGACATCAATATTATAACTTTGAAAGTTATATTTTATAGGAAGTAAACAATTAGGTATGACTAAAACTGCTTTTAGCCTAAATACAGTACTAATTCACTTTTAAGGGCACATGTATAGACAGCACTGTTTAGTTGTTTATTATTTTGTATTAAACCACTTGATGCAATTATGAAAGGCATATTCTACTATACAATCTGTTCATTTTCTATTCTACTAATGCAGATCAAGGTCAAATGGACGTTATGCACTTTTGGGTAGCATCAGGCGCAAGGTATGATGGGATATCAGTCATTCACAGAGTACATTTTTACACATACCCAGATTCACTTATATAGCACCTGTTTAGAATGACCAATTACAGTGGAAGACTGACATAGCAAAGACATGAAATTGGTGTAGAAAACTTAACACAGACACAGAAAGAACACACAAACTACACAGGCAGTGTCCAGAATAGTGTCTGAACACAGGACTACCTCTGAGAAAATAGTGCCAATCCAATCACTGTGCTTCTCATGTTATTAGCACATATGCTCACAGTATTTCTTGCATAATTTCACTGTATTTCACTATACAAAGATAGCAGCTGCAAATTGGGCAAAAATGTAACACTTTATGAAAATGAAGGAGTATAAAAGTTGGTAATAATTTTAAGTTTATTATTAATAAAAAAACTGTAAAAGCATACATAATTCTTTATTCTGCATTCAAATTGTTGTACAACAAATGTTGTTAATTTCCAGAAGAAAAAAGTGAAAGGACTATTAAAACAGTCCAAGAAAATACACATAATATATGTTTTAACCATTTCACAAGAGTAATGATAGCATTACAAATTTTATTTTGTGACAAAATTTGCATCAAACTGAATACTTAATCAGTATCCATATAACAATTAAGTTGATATTTCAAACAAATAATATTGTTAAAAATAATTGAGCCAAAATATTACAATCTTGTTCTTTAGTAATAACAAAAATATGCCTCTCTTTAACACACTATATGAAAACATTGAAATAGGAAATCAAATTCTTTGTTTTTCCTGACATAATCTAGAAATTTGTTTTAAGTTGTACTGCTATATTTGCATTAATAGCATTTTTTAAGTGTGAGTCAATGTCCTACAAGAAGAACATCTTTTTAATATCAGAAAGTACAACACTGCTTGTATAATGAAACATACTTTCTACTACTAATGAAACCATCATTTCTTGGTATTCCAAATATTTTTCCTCACTCACTTTGGAACATAATTAGGGGAACACAACAGAAAACAATGACAACTTTTGCTGCTAAAGTGCAAAGAATTGTAAATGGAACATGTTTATATGGCTGTACCGTAACATTTGTTTTGTCACACAATATCCATTACCCATATGCCCGACTTTAGAATAGCTAAGAATTCACTGCGAAATTCAGGATAACTTTCATAGTTATCTGGCAATTCCAAAACACCACCACAAGTATGAGACACTGGCCGGCGTGCCAAACCTTCAAGGTTCACAAAAGTTACATCAATATTTTCTGTGCAAATTATATCTGAGCCTGTACAGAATCGAAGAAATGTGGTCAACTTTGAATCATCTAGTTCCTTGATGAATTTTACCAAATAGTTTGAAACAGTTTTTTGATTTTGGTTCATTTGGAAAATGGACCATCTTTTGAACTTTCTTGCTGTCAGGTACTGCCTCTTCATAAATTTTATTTAATGATGTCACAGTAAACATGATATTTTTCAGAACTTCGGTCCAGATATCAATAACAAACATTGGTTCTTGAATCAATTCCTTATGTGCTATCACCATTATTATCTGCTGTATATTATCAGCTTTGGGTAGCCTTTTGCATGAGTGTTCCTGAAGAACTTCAATGAGCTCAGGTAATTCCACTTCTGTGAAATTAGAAATTGCCATTTGGAGAACCTCAGATTCCAAAGGGTGTACAAATTTCATGAAGCTTTCTAAAAGTGTACTGTTTTTCTCAATGCTTCCAAAAAAAACCTGCTGCATGAAAGCTGGGGCAAGCTGTACTGGAAAGTACCTACACTGCTCGTATCCGATCAAGATCACTTTTGCCATGGCTCTCCATTTACTTAATGTAAAATCATGCCTCAGAAATGGCACTCTGAATGTTTTACCAAGTGTGCATTTATTGTACAGTAAAATTCCTCCCAAAACTCTGCTAATTCATCACGTATTACTTCACCAAAGTCATCTGCTTCTTCCATTTCACCTGAGGGTAGATGTCTTTTAATCTTCAGAGTGCAGCCATGATCAATTTCTGGATTTTTCTCAAAAGTGTGTACTATATCTTCCATAGCATTTCCACGTCTTACAATGAGTTCAAACTCCATGAAACATGTTGTAGACTCAAGAGGTATTGTGTCTGATAAGACATCAAAATCAAAAGAAGGTCCAAAGACAATTATGTTGCTGTCATCACTCAATGTGGTAAATACTGCATTATTAGAAATTTCATGTTCAGTACACTGTTTATCTTCTTTTTGGCACTCTTCAGGTGATTTGGGAATTTCATAGTTTATATAATTGTAATCCAAACCTTCTTCATTTATTTTTTGATGTTTATTTACATCAAATGTAAAATGATTTGCAGAATTAGAAGCATCTGCAGGAAAATCTAGTGTGGTATGTGAGCAACCAGCTTTGCAAGATTCAGATATCAAGGCATCAGGCACTACAAAGATAGCTTCATTCTGTGAATTTGAGACTAATCCCTCATTAAGATCTCTAGACTTTGCAGGTGAGGATACCGGAAAGTTGCTCAGTGATTTGTGAATATTAGGAGCTTCCTTCTCTTCTAATAGAGTCTTAGATCTGCAAACTGCTTCACGATTTATGATTTCTTTTTTGCAAGTAACTATATAAAAACGCAGAAGTGGGAGTTTTGTTTTATAATTCTCCAACTGTGTCTTCATCCATTAGAGACTTATGCTCAAAGTTGGTAATATCAAAATCAAATTCCTCAACTGATCCGTGTGATGACTTACCATTAGGAAAGAAAATATTTTTGCCATATTTAGAATGTCTTCTTTTGTAGCACTTTTTAAAACTGATAATTTCCTTGTTCCTCCACCACTTTTTGTACGTACTTTTAAGATCACTTGTTTGATTTTCTTTCTGAAGCAACCCAATTTCAATTTTACGTGCAGACTTTTTAGCATTACTATTTCCATACCGACCCATATGTTTAGTTGGTCGTTTATCCTCTTCATCTGAACAAGGATCAGGGGCCTCATGTATAACGCCGTGCGTAGAACTCGCACTATAACATGGCGTAAGCACAAAAGCCGAAATGTGCTTATGCACAGAAAAATCCAGATGCAGGAATCTGTGCGTACTCCAACTTCCATGTTCTTCCACTACATAAATCCCGATCAGCGTGAAAACTAACGCTCGTGCACGCGCTTTATGTAACGCCCCAAATCCTCCCAGAATTACGCCTATTTGAATATGCAAATGAATATAAATCGCCCTTAAGCTCAGCCTTCTGTGAAAAGACAATGGGAAAAGCATGGGGGAAAATATAAGAATTTCAGAGAATACCAAGTGGAGGCAAAGGAAAAACATACTATTTGTTCAAATAAACCGTGGTATAATCAACAAAAGGAAGTTGATCGAGTGACATAGCGTGTTGGAGAAACTTGAAAGCTCACGTTCACAAAATCGCACAGTGCCGGAAATAAAAAGAAGTCACATATCAAAGTCGCCGTGAAAAGCGAGTTGTAGCCCACTGTCTGAGTGTCATATGAAAGCTTATTAGGGTACAGAGAAAAAAAGGCACACAGTGGGAAAAAGCACGAAATGTCAACTTCAATCTCGACATTTCCACTTTAATCACGTAGTTTATTTTGTCATTAAAGTAGAACATCATAAACTTCATCTTAAAATCGTTTAATTAACCAGTTTCTCAAATCACATCAAAATTAAAGTAGCATGTTAAATGCTTTGTTTTGTATTTGATCTTCTATGTGCCTATGTGTGTGAATCACTACTTGCTTCTTAAACCGGCTCTCTTCCTCCAACTGGACACAGAATCCATTACATTCGTGATATTACAGCTCTCTGAATAACTAAAATACTGAGATGTATACGTGATATCATTTTCATGATGATAGGAGTTAAAGCACGTTATTAAACATGTTTTTCACTTCGATGAAATAATTTATTGCAGCAGTACTCAGGGGCGGCTTTAGGCTTGGGGTTGCACTGGGCAGAGGAAGAATCGGTGCCTCCTTCGCCCGCCAATGTCAGTAAAGTAGCTTATGCACGGTGGATGGCCTCGTCCATTGCAGACACTGCATAGCTACCTCGTGCTCATGACACAAGCATTTAACTTTTGCCGAAATTTGCCGCTGCGTTTTTAGCTGTGTTGTTATTTTCTCTTTCTGTTTTATATTCAATATATATTGGCGTAGCCGTCACTGCAGTCAGTGCTTTTCTTTCCCCAAGTAACCGATCACCACACAATCAGCTCTGTAATAGAAGTTAAGCCATCTGTAAGCTTAGCGCCGATTCTTCAAAACGTTTAAGGAACATTGAAATATCTTCGTAGTACATGTTTAATTATTCTATCCTTAACGACACTCCCAGTGAAGAATATAGATTATTTAAATGAAGTTAAAGTTTTATCTGTATAATTTAATAAACATATTTTGCTGCATTTCACCTTAAAAATGATATCGTCATCATATGTAAATACGCGCTTTATAAAGTGGCTCAGGTTGTGCGATATTATAACTGTAGTGCAAGTTTACAGTGGGGTGATTGTACTTATAAGTACAAACAGTTCTACAAGGTGCAATTGATTGAGTGCATTTAAAGTTCTTGGGATTAAACTGTTTCTGAACTGCGAGGTCTGTACAGGAAAGGCTTTAAAACGTTTTGCAGTGGCTGAGACAGCGTGTCCTTGAAGCTGTATACCGATAATTCTCTTTCCGATCAGCTGCTGCTGTGATTCACACTCAGATACAGTGATATAAATACTCCGAGTGGTGCAGTGAGAGTAATATGGAAAAAGATGATCCGCTGTGGCAAATCCTAACGGGAGGAGCTGAAAGAAGAAGAAGAAGAAGAAGAAGTGAGAGTAACAACACTAAAGCAGTTATGGTATTTGGAATACTATGGCTATTCCCTGGAGCATTATATTGTTACAAGTTAATTACAATCAGATGTGTTACACCAATATGCGGTTAGTTTCAGTGTATTTATAAAGCCGCGTCAGGAAAATAATGAGTAACCACACAGGAACAGTAGCATTGCTTTGACGCTGGGTGCCGCCAGTCTGCAAAACCGAGCGGAGAACTTGCGTACAAGGTATGAGGTACCGTGGAAAAGTGCGTGGCTTTACGGCAAGTGTAGGTTTTATACATCGCGATTTGAACGTGGAGAAGTTCTTACGCAACATTTCTGTGCGTACGCACCGTTTATACATGAGGCCCCAGGTCTTTTCAAAACACCGAATTTCTTGCGTAAATTCTGTAGTAGCTTTTCTTTTCTAGACATTTCATGCGTCTGAAATGTTTGTTGCCTCTTGCAGAAGTCTAAAACTGCTAAACGATCACCATATAGGGGAAAATAAGTGGATAAAGCCTTCTCATCCATGAGTAATAAAACATTCTGATCAATCTGTATTAAAATATAACAGCAATAAAAGAAGTACATTAATAAACAAATCATGACAGTGTCTGGTATATTCTTCAGTATGTCCATTTATTAATAGCACTTTTCATCCAGCAAAACTCTACTGCTGGCCATGACCATTAAAATGGAGTGGAAAGGGTTTACTTTAAACTGCAAGTAAGTAGACTTACCAGTTTTTCCCTTGAATGTATCTAAAGAAAAGATAATCCTCAGACTACTCTGTAGTCAGCAATGATGATACACCAGGCTTATCTAGTATACTTTCAGTGCACCTGTTTTCCTAATATCAGCAGTTATCACTATTTGCCTTTGTTTTTGTTGTCCTTCTAATCAGTTTGTGCTCCTCTTGAAAGACACATTTAAAATTGTCATCTAAAAATCAACCTATCATCATCAACCATCAACCACCATTTAAAATATTTTTTTCATGTCACCTCTTATGATCTATTTTAGTCTCAAGTTCTATCGTAACTCATAGCTGTATTTTAAGCTCCTGAACCTGGTCTTAAGTTTCATTACTTTTTTTACATCTTTGCTGTAATATGGGGACTAGAACTGCATACAGTTCCAGATGAAACCTGACAAGTGTGCCAAACTAGGGAAGCTGAATCTTTCTGACCAGCTCTGTTCAGCAACTCATGGGTACTGAGTAACATAACATCCTTATTACAATTTCTAATCTCTTGTATACACTGTCTACTTTAGTCCCTCTGTTGTTATTTTTCTTTACTTATCTGGCAATCTACCAACTTTGCAGTCATTATCAACTGAAATTAAGGTAACAACTACATTTTTATTTAAATTAATTATACAATTTTTAAAAAAACTGCAAGCTTAATATAACTCCCTGTGAGATTCGTGACCCCACATACTTTTAAAAACCTCAAGTTCCTTTTTGAATTTAAGAAAATTGTGCAAAAGTATGTGTACTATACCCTAAATCTCTATCTTCTGTAATGTGATGATTACACTCTCCTGGATTTTGTCCTCAAAAGATTTTTGAGAGTCTGTCTGTTTCCCAAACCCATTTAGACAGGGCATGGCTGTGAAAAAGCTGAAGCCTATACCACAGTTTCTGGGAATTAATTTCCAATACCTTTTCTTTTTCTAATTTTGGAATGATTTCCTGTAGATTTCTGCTCTTCAAAAAGTCAAAAAACTGGTCATGCATTATGTCTTGTAAGGCCATTCTTAACTGGAGACTGAAAGTGCTAGAAATAAAATTATAAATGATTAATTTTTGTATCAAATCAGTAATTTTTTAATCCTTGGATAATATTTTATTTAAAGCATGATTATTTTAGTTGGTATCAATTTTAGGGTTTGTCATTACCAGGAGCGCATTTTATGTGTAAGTATTGTATTTCAAAATTATAAAAATAAAAAACACATTTACAAAACATGTTTGAAAACTGCAAATTTAACAGGCTGTCTGGTTGGCAATGATAGTGATGAAACAGACACAGATATGGTACATAAAGATGGAGACAAGGGTAAACAGTACCTAATGAATGACAGAATTATAAGGTGCTTTGAATGTATGTAGAAGTATGTGGAATATTAAAATAATTAATATTGATGGTTCATTTATTTAATCTATTTAACCATTTTTTAACTTCTGACAGAATTTTATTACTATTCCATTTTTCCTCCGTCAGGTTTGGCTTTTAGAATTTGACATGACTGTTTATTATTTTAAGATGTTCTCACACTTGTAATGCATCTGTTTTCTGAAACAGAAACAGTGCATAATTAAATATAAAGAGTATATGTAAACATTTCATAACGAGAAAGACAGACAAAAACATTTCACACCTTTCTTTTTTATTTATTAAAACTATGCTTAAAAGGATTAAAAGGCCCCTCCTTGAACCGTCACCTTATCGTGGTGGAGGGTTTTGTGTGTCCCAATGATCCTAGGAGCTATGTTGTCCGGGGTTTTATGTCCCTGGTAGGGTCACCCAAGGAAAACTGGTCCAACGTGAGGGATGAGACAAAGAGTGGTTCAGCAAACCTCCAATGAAGACCAAAAAAATTCGACAACGTTTTCCCTTGCCCGGACGCGGGTCACCTGGGCCCCCCTCTGGAGCCAGGCCTGGAGGTAGGGCTCAATGGCGAGCGCCTGGTGGCTGGGCCTGCACCCATGGGGCTCGGCCGGGCACAGCCCGAAGAGGTAACGTGGGTCCTCCTTCCCATGGGCTCACCACCTATGGGAGGGGCCAAGGAGGTTAGGTGCATTGTGAGTTGGGTAGTGGCTGAAGACTGGGACCTTGGCGGTCTGATCCACGGCTACAGAAACTGGCTCTTGGGACGTGGAATGTCACCTCTCTGAAAGGGAAGGAGTCTGAACTAGTGCGTGAGGTCGAGAGGTTCCGGCTAGATATAGTCTGACTTACCTCGACGCACAGCTTGGACACTGGAACCAATCTCCTTGAGAGGGGCTGGACTCTCTACCACTCTGGAGTTGCCCCCGGTGAGAGGCGCCAAGCAGGTGTGGGCATACTTATTGCCCCCTGACTTAGAGCCTGTGCATTGGGGTTTACCCCGGTGGAGGAGAGGGTGGCCTCCCTCCGCCTTCGGGTGGGGGGAAGGGTCCTGACTGTTGTTTGTGCGTATGCGCCGAACGGCAGTTTGAAGTACCCACCCTTTTTGGAGTCTCTGGAGGGGGTACTAGAGGGCGTACCTTCTGGGGACTCCCTCGTTCTGCTGGGAGACTTCAATGCTCACGTGGGCAATGACAGTGAGACCTGGAAGGGCGTGATTGGGAGGAATGGCCCCCCCGATCTGAACCTGAGCGGTGTTTTGTTATTGGACTTCTGTGCTCATCACGAATTGTCCATAACGAACACCATGTTCAAGCATAAGGGTGTTCATATGTGCACTTGGCACCAGGACACCCTAGGCCTCAGTTCGATGATCAACTTTGCGGTCATGTCGTCGGACTTGCGGCCATATGTCTTGGACACTCGGGTGAAGAGGTCTCTGGAGGCAGCTGACAGGTACCGGCAGGCCAAGAGGAATGCGGCTTTGGTGGTTGCTGAGGCAAAAACTCGGGCATGGGAGGAGTTTGGAGAGGCCATGGAGAACGACTTGCGGATGGCTTCAAGGAGATTCTGGTCCACCATCCGGCGTCTCAGGAGGGGGAAGCAGTGCAGTGTCAACACCATATATGGTGGGGATGGTGCGCTGCTGACCTCGACTCGGGACGTTGGGTCGGTGGGGGAGTACTTCGAAGACCTCCTCAATCCCACTAACATGCCTTCCGATGAGGAAGCAGAGTCAGGGGACTCTGAGGTGGGCTCTCCCATCTCTGGGACTGAGGTCACCGAGGTGGTCAAAAAACCCCTTGGTGGCAGGGCCCCGGGGTGGATGAGATACGCCCGGAGTTCCTCAAGGCCCTGGATGTCGTAGGACTGTCTTGGTTGACACGCCTCTGCAACATCGCATGGACATCGGGACAGTGCCTCTGGATTGGCAGACTGGGTTGGTGGTCCCCCTCTTTAAAAAGGGGGACCGGAGGGTGTGCTCCAACTACAGAGGGATCACACTCCTCAGCCTCCCTGGAAAAGTCTATTCAGGGGTTCTGGAGAAGAGGGTCCTCCGGATAGTCGAACCTCGGATTCAGGAGGAAGAGTGTGGTTTTCGCCCTGGTCGCGGAACAGTGGACCAGCTCTACACCCTTAGCAGGATCCTGGAGGGTGCATGGGAGTTTGCCCCACCAGTCAACATGTGTTTTGTGGACTTGGAAAAGGCGTTCGACTGTGTCCCTCGGGGAATCCTGTGGTGGGTGCTCCGGGAGTATGAGCTGTTCGGTCCCTGTACAACTGGTGTCAGAGCTTGGTCCGCATTGCCGGCAGAAAGTTGAGTCCATTTCCAGTGAGAGTTAGACTCCGCCAGGGCTGCCCTTTGTCACCGATTCTGTTCATAACTTTTATGGACAGAATTTCTAGGCACAGCCAGGGTGTTGAAGGGGTCCGGTTTGGTGGACTCAGGATTGGGTCACTGCTTTTTGCAGATGATGTTGTCCTGTTTGCTTCATCAGGCCGAGATCTTCAGCTCTCTCTGGATCGGTTGCAGCTCAGTGTGAAGCGGCTGGGATGAGAATCAGCACCTCCAAGTCCGAGACCATGGTCCTCAGCCGGAAAAGGGTGGAGTGCCATCTCAGGGTTGGGGGAGAGATCCTGCCCCAAGTGGAGGAGTTCCATTGTCTCGGTGTCTTGTTCACGTGTGAGGGAAGAATGGACCGTGAGATCGACAGGCAGATCGGTGTGGCATCGGCAGTGATGCGGGCTCTGCATCGGTCTGTCGTGGTGAAAAAAGAGCTGAGCCGTAAGACAAAGCTCTCAATTTACCAGTCAATCTACGTTCCTACTCTCACCTATGGTCATGAGCTATGGGTAGTGACCGAAAGAACGAGATCACGAATACAAACGGCCGAAATGAGTTTCCTCTGCAGGGTGTCTGGGCTTTCCTTTAAAGATAGGGTGAGAAGCTCAGTCATCCGGGAGGGGCTCAGAGTACATCCGCTACTCCTCTGCATCGAGAGGAGTCAGATGTGGTGGCTCGGGCATCTGATCAGAATGCCTCCTGGACGCCTCCCTGGTGAGGTGTTCCGGGCACGTCCAACCGGGAGGAGGCCCCGGGGAAGATACAGGACACGCTGGAGGGACTATGTCTCCCGGCTGGCCTGGGAACACCTTGGGATTCTCCCAGAAGTGCTGGAAGAAGTGGCCATGGAGAGGGAAGTCTGGGCCTCTCTGCTTAAGCTGCTGCCCCCGCGACCCAACCCGGATAAGCGGAAGAGGACGGATGGATGGATGGATGGACAATTAAAAGGTTCATTGGATATGATTTACAAAGAATTTTTGTGTAGAATGTTATGGGTGGGCGGCACGGTGGCGCAGTGGTAGCGCTGCTGCCTCGCAGTTAGGAGACCCGGGTTCGCTTCTCGGGTCCTCCCTGCGTGGAGTTTGCATGTTCTCCCGTGTTCGCGTGGGTTTCCTCCGACGCCCGGTTTCCTCCCACAATCCAAAGACATGCAGGTTAGGTGGATTGGCGATTCTAAATTGGCCCTAGTGTGTGCTTGGTGTGTTTGTGTGTGTCCTGCGGTGGGTTGGCACCCTGCCCAGGATTGGTTCCTGTGTTGGCTGGGATTGGCTCCAGCAGACCCCCGTGACCCTGTATTCGGATTCAGTGGGTTAGGAAATGGATGGATTTACCTTACATGTAAAATAACGCAATATATACAGTTGTGTGAAAAACTATTTGCCCCCTTCCTGATTTCTTATTCTTTTGCATGTTTGTCACACAAAATGTTTCTGATCATCAAACACATTTAACCATTAGTCAAATATAACACAAGTAAACACAAAATGCAGTTTTTAAATGATGGTTTTTATTATTTAGGGAGAAAAAAATCCAAACCTACATGGCCCTGTGTGAAAGTGAAAAAGTAATTGCTCCCTGAACCTAATAACTGGTTGGGCCACTCTTAGCAGCAATAACTGCAATCAAGCATTTGCGATAACTTGCAATGAGTCTTTTACAGCCCTCTGGAGGAGTTTTGGTCCACTCATCTTTGCAGAATTGTTGTAATTCAGCTATATTTGAGGGTTTTCTAGCATGAACCGCCTTTTTAAGGTCATGCCATAGCATCTCAATTGGATTCAGGTTAGGACTTTGACTAGGCCACTCCAAAGTCTTCATTTTGTTTTTCTTCAGCCATTCAGAGGTGGATTTGCTGGTGTGTTTTGGGTCATTGTCCTGTTGCAGCACCCAAGATTGCTTCAGCTTGAGTTGACGAACAGATGGCCGGACATTCTCCTTCAGGATTTTTTGGTAGACAGTAGAATTCATGGTTCCATCTATCACAGCAAGCCTTCCAGGTCCTGAAGCAGCAAAACAACCCCAGACCATCACACTACCACCACCATATTTTACTGTTGGTATGATGTTCTTTTCTGAAATGCTGTGTTCCTTTTACGCCAGATGTAACGGGACATTTGCCTTCCAAAAAGTTCAACTTTTGTCTTATCAGTCCACAAGTCTTGGCAATCATTGAGATGTTTCTTAGCAAAATTGAGACAAGCCCTAATGTTCTTTTTGCTTAACAGTGGTTTGCGTCTTGGAAATCTGCCATGCAGGCAGTTTTTGCCCGGTCTCTTTCTTATGGTGGAGTCGTGAACACTGACCTTAATTGAGGCAAGTGAGGCCTGCAGTTCTTTAGACGTTGTCCTGAGGTCTTTTGTGACCTCTCGGATGAGTCGTCTCTGCCGGCCACTCCTGGGAAGGTTCACCACTGTTCCATGTTTTTGCCATTTGTGGATAATGGCTCTCACTGTGGTTCGCTGGAGACCCAAAGCTTTAGAAATGGCTTTATAACCTTTACCAGACTGATAGATCTCAATTACTTCTGTTCTCATTTGTTTCTGAATTTTTTTGGATCTTGGCATGATGTCTAGCTTTTGAGGTGCTTTTGGTCTACTTCTCTGTGTCAGGCAGCTCCTATTTAAGTGATTTCTTGACTGAAACAGGTGTGGCAGTAATCAGGCCTGGGGTGGCTACGGAAATTGAACTCAGGTGTGATACACCACAGTTAGGTTATTTTTAACAAGGGGCAATTACTTTTTCACACAGGGCCATGTAAGTTTGGATTTTTTTTCTCCCTAAATAATAAAAACCATCATTTAAAAACTGCATTTTGTGTTTACTTGTGTTATATTTGACTAATGGTTAAATGTGCTTGATGATCAGAAACATTTTGTGTGACAAACATGCAAAAAAATAAGAAATCAGAAAGGGGGCAAATAGTTTTTCACACCACTGTATATTTTTTTTGAGTGGTGGGAATAAGCTTCCGTAGTCAACAGCATTTTATTCCCTTTACCCACTTAAGTATTAGAGCACAGCAGCCAGATAGACTGGTGTACCAGCGCCCGCACACGTTCGGTATAGTTGCCTTTTCTCAGAAGAACTGTGAACACGACCGACTGGAAACTGGGAACTGCAAACCGGACTGTGATGAGCAAGTTTTAGTCTTAGCGCAAGCCTTACCAGCGGTCTTTCCTCGTCCAGACATCTCAATACAGTATAACGCTACAACTCCGTGTTGTAGAATGCTCAGTTTTCTCAAACTAATAAGGAAGAAATTGGAAATCTTAGTTATTGGCAAAAATGGATATAATGAGGGTATTAGAAATAAACTTGATCCATTAGGCTTGAAAGTTAAAACAGAGGTAAAGAATTTAGGGGTAATTATTGACTCTGACCTAAATTTTAAATCACATATAAATTAGATTACTAGGACAGTATTTTTTCCCTTAAGAAATATAGCAAAAAATTAGACCACTTATAACTTTGCCAGATGCTGAAAAATTAGTTCACATTTTTGTTTTTAGTCGAATAGATTACTGCAACGCACTCCTCTCAGGACTCCCCGAAAAAGACATAAATCGATTGCAACGCAGAATGCAGCTGCCAGAATCTTAGCAAGGTAAAGAAAATCCAAGCACATCTCTCCAGTTCTGATGTCACTACATTGGTTACTCATGTCATTTAGAATTGACTTTAAAATACTGCTTATGGTTTACAAAATCTTAAATAATCTGCTCCACCCGATACTTCAGAATGCCTTTCACCTTACACTCCAAATCATAACCTTAGATCTTCAAATGAGTGTTTTCTTATAATTCCAAGAGCTAAACTTAAAAGATGTGGTGAGGCAGCCTTCTGCTGTTATGCACCTAAATTCTAGAAGTTCGCCAGGCTAATATGATGGAGCACTTTAAAAAAAACTGCTGAGAAACCCATTACTTTAACACAGCTTTCTCATAGCTTCATTTTAGTGTAACTCTGATATTCTGTATATGCATTTAATTATCTTTTTTTTCATGGCTCCAAAATTCCGTACTAACCCCTACTTTCTCTGCTGTTCTCTTTCTGGTTTTCTGTGATCTGCACCACCACCACCTGATCAAAGCACCATGCAGTCCCTGCATTGTTGGCTTGAAGGCCAGAGGTGCAAATGACCATCACTGTCTAATTCTTCCACGTGAAGTCTGAAAACCATGAGGACTGATAGAGATCATATATGTATATTCTTTTTTTCTTTCTTCATCTTTTAAAGCAATTTGAGCTACATTTATGAAAACATCCTGTATATGTTGTTGTTTATTCAGGACCTTTGACAGCAATTCCAGCTTGGGATCTTCTTGTGTATGATGTAATCAGCTTCTTCTTACATGTGGATGGATATAGAGATGTTCTGTCATTCTTCTCCACAGATCATCTCAAGCTCTGTCAAGTTGGATGGAGACTGTCAGCGTACAGGTATTTCCATGTCTCTACATATACATATAGGTGCTTTATCGGTGTAAATCCAGGCTCTGGCTGGGTGACTCAAAGACACTCCCAGGGTTGTCCCTAATTGACTCCTGTGTTGTCTTTGCTTTGTGCTTTAGGTCACTGTCCCATTGGAAGGTGAACCTTTGGCCCAATCTAAAGTCCAGAGTGGCCTGGTGTAGGTTTTTATTAATGATATCACTGTATTTTCTCTGTTCAGCTTTCCCTGAACCTTGACTAGCCTCCCTGTTCCTGCCACTGGAAAACAACACTCAGCATAATGCTGGCACTACCATGCTTTAACATTGGAATTTTACTGTAAAAAGTGATGAGTGGTGCCAACTATCCTTAGAACATGATGTGAATATTCGTTTCATCAGACCAGAGAATTTTGAGTCCTTTAGGTACTGTAAGCAAACTCCCAGCGTGCTTCCATATGTCTTTCACTGAGGATGGGCTTCTGTCTGGCCCCTCTGCCTTAAAACCCAGATCGATGGAGTGATACAGTGATGGTTGTCCTCATGGAAGTTTCTCTCAACTCCACACAGATTCCCTGTAGATCAGCCAGAGTGACCGTTAGTTTGTTAGTCACCTCTTTTAATATGGCCCTTACCTCGGAACTGCTAGGTTTGGCTTGGGGAAAGTCATGGCTTCTCCAAACTTTTATTAATGCAGGCCATTGTGCTCTTGGGAACTTTCAATGCTGCAGGAATGTTTTGAAGCCTTATCCAGATCTATGCCTTGACACAATCCTGCTTCTAAGCTCTTCAGACACTTCCTTCAATCTCATGGTTTAGTTTTTGTTCAATTGTGAGATCTTATATAGACAGGTGTGTATTTTTCTGGATTATGTCGAATCAATTGAATTGACCACTGATGGATTCCAAACAAGGTGTGGAAACATCACACTGGTGATTATCTCAATGATGTACCACAGCCAAATTTCAAGTGTCATAGCAAAAGGTTTGAATACTTATGACAATGAGATATTTCATTTTTTTTATTTCTAAAAATCCAATTCCTACACTCTTATTTGGAACCCCAAAGAACTTGGAGGCATTCTCTAATGAAGAGAGGTTTTACCAGGACATTCTTCAAACTGAGAGATGTTAAAGTGGAAAGTGAAGTGAGCCTATGTTAGCAAACTTATGTTGAACATTTAAACATGAAACCCCTTCAGAGGATTATAAGAGGAAGAAAAATACCAAGTGACTACTTTTTGTAAGTAATAATTATCCATCCATCCATTTTCCATCCATCCATCCATCCATTTTCCAACCCGCTGAATCCGAACACAGGGTCACGGGGGTCTGCTGGAGCCAATCCCAGGGCACAAGGCTGGAACCAATCCCGGGCAGGGTGCCAACCCACCGCAGGACACACACAAACACACCCACACACCAAGCGCACACTAGGGCCAATTTAGAGTCGCCAATCCACCTAGCCTGCCTGTCTTTGGGAGGAAACCGGAGTGCCTGGAGGAAACCCATGCACACACGGGGAGAACATGCAAACTCCACGCAGGGAGGACCCGGAAAGCGAACCCGGGTCTCCTAACTGCAAGGCAGCAGTGCTACCACTGTGCCACCGTGCCACCTAGTAATAATTATATTTAAAACAATTATATGTACAATGTATACCTTTTAAAAGTGAAAATAATTATTTTTAAAGATATATGAATCAGTTCTCTAAATATATACTGTATATATATATTTTTTATTTTAACTTCATCTCTCAAAGACTGAATGGGATAGAGCAATTCTGTTGCCAGACTTGGATTTAGCATCCCCAAATCTATAAAGAACACCTAAATATTTTTGACTGAAGCATAAAAAAAATATTTTTCTTGCAGTCCACTGTTACTGAAGACAAGCACGACCAAAGTCATCTTCATAGCCATACAAATCTTTGTCTTTCTCTAACATTAGACAAATGGTTGCAAATTGCTAAAACTCTTGTGATATTTTTTACTAAAAGGGTGGTCCTATTAAGGCATTTTTTGTCATCAAATATAACCCAGCACTCTGACATTCTCGAAAATATCCCAAAGAATACCACTTGGTCCAATCCTTTACCCCACTGAAAATGTAAAAAAAAAAATCACCTAATTTGCCTACATTGCTCTATGGCATCCTAACATGATTAGTGAGTCTATGCCAATTTTTTTTAAAATGTTTTTTATAAACATAAATTAACCTAATTATTATGACAGCCAAACATATGACGTTGGAAGAATGGAGAAGGACTTTGGAAAATAGGGAACAGAAGATTAAACAGGAAGAAGTGTTTGGGGTTTAATAATAATCAGGATTCAGAAGTTAACCTGCAGAGAGAGATATTGAAAGGGGTGAATAAGTTTAAATATCTAGGGTCCGTGATAGCTCAAGATGGAAAAATGGATGCTGAGACAACCCACAAGTGTAGTATGAGGGAAACAATTGTAAGAAGGTATCAGGATTATTTTATGATTGAAGAATTAAGGCAAAGGTTAATGATAAGGTTTGTAAGAACGTGGTGAGATGAGGCATGATGAGAAGTGTAGTAAAGGGAGTGCAGGTGAAGAGGTTGGATGTAACAGAAATGAAAATGATTAGATGGGTGTTTGGAGTTACAAAATAGGACACAGTAAAACACTAAAACAATTAGAGATACAATAAATATGGGAGAGATGCCAAAGGAGTTGCAGAAAAGTAGGTTGAAGAAGCATGGGCATGTGAAGAGAACAAACAATTAATATGTGGGAAAAAGACTACTGGGAATGGAAGTAAAAGGGGGAGAGGAAGTGGTGGAGCCTGAAGCAAAGGTGGATAGGTAAAGTAAAAGAAGATTTAAAGGAAAACTGTTTAAAAGTGGTGGAGGTACAGGGTCAAATTGTATGAAGAATGTTGATCCATTACATCAACCCCACACTGACGTGAGAAAACGATGAAGAGGAAGAAGAAGAAGATTATGACATCTGGACAAATTGTGTTATCTGTAAAAAAAAAAACAGATATGTGAAGCCTACAAACATGCTAATTTTCATCTGAATCTAAATAAAGTAGCTGCATAATGAAAAATATTAATTTTGAGTAAACTATAAACTAAATTAGGCAATTTTTATATACCCTAGAAGTAATTTCTAAATCAATCTATGTTGTTTCAACATAAGTGATACTTCTTAATGTGGCAATCAAGACATTCAAGTCGGTTGTAATAGAAATGGCTTTATAAAGCCTTACAACTGAGTCATTTTGACAGTTCTTCTTATCTGAGTACAGTAATAGCGATTACCCCAGTAACTTCTTTCAGTGTATAGAGTCGCTTGATGTATTTAGCGACCCTTTCATATTTCACTTTGGACATTGCTCATATCAGTTTCTTTCTACCTCTCTCTTATACACCCACCCACAGTTTTGCATTTGCATCAGTTGTCTGAATGTCATTGACTGAGCAGTCAAATAAGTATGACATCCATGTTTACTATTAAAGTGGCCACTTACTATATATGCTCTCAGTCCATTGGTACCGTCTGCCAGTCCTTAACGGCCAAAATTGCCTGTTTTGCCAAACGTTTTTTTCATATCCACCAATGACGTGCAGGATAAACCTGTCAATCTTCTTGTATAGTCCCACCCTTCCGCGGACTCGCCATGCTTGTGACGTGATGCCGGTGGGCGGGAAATAGCGGCGTCTGGCAAGTTGCTACGGAAACGGCGCTCCCAGCAATCTGGAACGCTACAGAAAAAGCCAAGGAAAGGCTTGGTGTTTTGGAAATTGTTTTTATTATTGTTAGTGTTTATTTTTTATGTTCAGTCATCATTTTCTTTTATTTTATAATTAGAAGGAAGACTGCGAAGGTAAGGAATTACTGCTGTCTGTTTCTGTTCTGATTAAAGTCCAACATTGAGAAGTGTATCTATAGGCCCAAAACAAAGAAGACGGAGATTGAGATGGAGCTGATTGCAACTGCGCGCTTACAAAACTCACGGAACATTTGCTATTTTCAGAGTAGTTAGCATTTTTCAGGTAGCCAAGATGCGCACCTGTGTGTTGTCTATGAGCTTTAAAATGCCAGCTATTGTTGAAGTTTACTTCCTTTGCTTACTGTGGCGGAGGGCCGGGGCGTGTCATAGCAGCCCCTGGCACAAGTCAGTAATCAATCCTGGACATGGAGTCAGCCAGCTGCATGGTACGATAAGATGGTTACATACAATTTTACACTTCCAGGCAAGGCGTTTTTTTTTAAGTGTTTTTGGATGAAACAAAAAAAAAAATATATGTAGACTTCACAAGTAAGGGACCCCGGGAGTAAATCGAACTGGCGAAGGCAAAACTGCCTTTGTAGGAGCAATTATTCTACCGTGCTTTATTGTAAAATGCAGGTTCAAAAACTTTAAATCATTATGAAATTTTAAGATGAAAAAGAATGAGTGTTGTGTGCACAGGAAGGCACATTTAAAACGTCCTTTATCACTGGGTTTTTAAGGTAGTGCAGTTGTTTGATGAAGATGTGGTTTAAGGTAGTGTGTAGAACAGTATACAGTAATGTTATTGTGATAGATGTGTTGCAAGTTTTTCTTATCCTCTCAACTTGAAGCAATTGTCGTTTTTCAAAGGTTGCATGTGTGTATTTATTTTTATCCATTCACTAAATTCTCAGTTTTCTCACTCTCTTAAAAAATAATCATAAATAATATTATTTGTCTGTGCAGGCTGCAGCATTAGGCACATTGAAGCTACTATGCCCTACATAAATGTCCATCCATCATAGGTACACTCACACAGTTTGTGATGGAGTCTTGAATAAATCTCACATAAACCTACTAAATTTACACTGCTGTAGAGCAGAACCATGCCATGAGGTTGTAACCCAGTTCAGTTCATTTTTGGAATTGTCAAAATGTTTTGTTTTTTTTTCCAGATTTGAGTCTTTTTTTGTATTAAGCTTTTTATGTTATTGCCCTCACTAAGTTGACAGTTTTCACAGGCAACTAATTTCAATTATAAATCGTATTTGGTTAAGAAAATCATCAAGACAATGCATTACTTGTATTTAAAATAAATGTAGGGAATAAAATAAACTTGGGAATTTAAAAACTGGGCAAATGCAGTATGCATATTCAGTGGTAGGATGCAATAGTCTTCTAAGTTGTCCAAAATTTATGTTGAATTGAGATTGGAAAGTCACTAAATCTGTCAATTACAGTACACCAATGGACAGCTTGTTCCAGGTATTTACAGTTCTGTTAGTTAGGCAAATATTTCATAGTTCTGTTGCTGTGTCCTTGTCAAAGTAAGAATGTAAAATAACTAGCGTCTAGCTGTCCATCCATTTTCAAACCTGTCTATTCACTTTTGACTCTCCGTGGCCATAAAATGAATATGTTGGGGGGGGGAACTCCACTCACATAGTGTCTCCTTGTAACACATGTCTCACATTTCTGGAATGCAATGTTTGACTTTTTCAGACCTTGCATTTTTCTAATATTGAGACCAATGCTACGATTTAATGATGCTATTTAACACTACAAGCTCATCCTTGGGAATGCGATTGCATAGTCATACACTCCAGACCAATTTCGTGATGTAAGTGCATGGTCATACAGACCAACAACAACAACAACATTTATTTCTATAGCACATTTTCATACAAACAATATAGCTCAAAGTGCTTTACATGATGAAGAAAGAGAAAAAGACTAAATAATTAAAATTAGGGAACACTAATTAACATAGAATAAAAGTAAGGTCCAATGGCCAGAGAGGACAGAAAAAACAAAAAAAAAAAACTCCAGACGGCTGTGGAGAAAAATAAAATCTGTGGGAATTCCAGGCCATGAGACCGCCCAGCCCCCTCTACGCATTCTACCTAACATAAATGATCTCAATCAGTCCTCATTGTATTCAGGTTTCTCATGGAAGAATTTGATGATGATGGTCATGTGGACTTCTGGCCTTAACCCATCAATGTAAGGACGTCACGGTGCTTTGATTAGGTGGTGGTGGCAGTGAAACCACAGAAAACCGGAAAAAAAACAGAAGAGAGAGTAGGGATTAGTAATGGATTTTGGAGCCACCATAAATAATAATGATAATTAATTGAATACACAGAGCATCAGGATTTAACTAAGATGAAGCTATGAGAAAGCCATGTTAAAGCAATGTGTTTTCAGCAGTGTTTTAAAGTGCTCCACAGTATTAGCCTGGCAAATTCCTATTGGCAAGCTATTCCAGATTTTAGGTGCATAACAGACCAATTTACAGATGCTATTTAATATTACAAGCTCATCTTTGGGATGTGGGTGTTATTTGGACTTATGGGGAGAATGTGTAAACGTCATACAGTCAGGCACTGTGCCAAGATATGCACTTAGGTTTATTGGTCACAATGTGTTACTCTGCTATCACATTTGCATAGTTCTGGTTACTTGGACATGGCAACCATTTTTTTTTTCTGCAGATCATTTCTGTGGGTTAAACATATCAGGGATACCTCATTTTTGATCATTTAAAAAAAGACTATAGTGTTTAACATTTTTTCTCTGTGTTTAATCTAATTTTGTAGTGGAGGTTTAATTAGTGTTTTGTTCATTTAGATTTTTTTCTTTTTATATTTATAAATTAAATTTGAGGATTTAGACAACAATATGGCCAAATGCGTGAACAGAGAGTATTAGTTAATTTTTTTATCATGTGATTGTGCTTTAAAATCATTACACATTTCCAAACATTTATTAGATCATGCTATATTGAGAAAATATGAATTAGAGATCAGCTTTTTCCAAAGTTCGTTCCTCCTTTGTGCTGATGATGCCTCTGAAGTCCCCAGCCCTTGTGACCCTATAGTTAAAGTAAATGTGTCGAGAGTATGGTGGGGTGTCCAAGCCTTGCCAAGCAGATTGCAATGGCTATACACAGATTTCATGAAATTTTCCTAATCTGACAATTAAAACTGACCTTACATTTAAGTGGATGGCTTGAACTGTTTTTCATATATCTAATGTATTTAATACCTTTTATTTGTCTTACAAATTTTCAAAGACATTTATTGCTCTTATAACTTTCAGTCCAAATGATTCTGTTTAGTAGTTTTTTTCAGTAAACATTTCCTTTTTCATTTGTGTATGCCTGGTCTTTCACGCAGTTTTATTTAGTTATCAGACTGGAGACAACATTCTAATGCCAAACACAAAGCAAAGTACATTACATTTGTTTTATTATACATTGTATAGTGCTTTAAAACAATGTGCTTCATAAATACTGCATAAAATAAACCCTAAATAAGTTATGTCTGTAATTATGTTCCAGGTACTGTATTTTACCTTGTACACAAATTGGCACATGGTTTAATGCACCTAATTCACTGTATCATAGAAGAATGGCCGAAGTACATATCATTGGACAGATCCTAGGAGCAAGTGGCTTTCCGCAACATAGTCTGTTTTGCAAATGGGGAATCAATGCAGGTAAAGTGATTAATAATTATGTAATATTAAGTAATAGGAAAAATGAGTGTTATGTGCACTGCAAGCATATTTTAAATCATGTCGTTTATCACTGCATCATAAGGTAGTGTAGTGGATAGATGAAGGTGTTGTTTAAAATAAATGTTTAGGATATTAGTCACATTACATTGCTTTTGGGAAATGCACCACTGCTTAGGAAAAATTTACATTAATACATTTTGTTGCTGTTTTTGATTAAAACAACATCTTTATTCTGATGAACATATTACATGTTTTTCTTTTCCTTTCAGTACGAAGCAATTGTCAGTTTCCCTTTATGACAGTCTTTCAATAAGTATCTGTGTTCATTTATTTTTACCCAATTCAGAAAGTTCTCAGTTATTATTATTATTATACATTTTATTTATATAGCACATTTTCTTTGCTCAAGGCACTTGTCTTGTTGTCTTAAAAGATTAATCAAAATTTTATTTATAAAGTGTTTTTAACATGTTCAAAATATTTTATACTAATAACCAAAAAGACTGCCAAGGTATCCAAAACAATTTTAAATTGGTTAATTTTGTGCAAAGTGAGGCTTACTTCAGATGACAGAACTGTAACAATAATATGAAGAGAATTTTTAATCGATGCAAGCAGTATTCTGTATAAAGCAATGCTTGCCTTTTATTTTTGGATCTCTCTTTTCCTGAAACATGCTTTCCTCTACTAGCACGGAACTTCTTGTATGTAATGAAAGATTCCATGGACATTTACCCAGGTGGTGTGCTGCATAATTTTCAAAAAATGTAGAAATCTGCTGATCTTTTTCATGGCCAAAGAATTAAAAAAAAAATCTCTATCCTGCTCCCCAATAATTAAAAAAAAAAAAAAAGTAGAATTTCAAATTTCTAGAAGCTATCCTGTGTACAACAGATATTTTTAAGACCAGTATCTAACTTGCACTGATACTGTGCCTACAGTTTGTGTTGAATTAAATTTTTCTTTACCTTCAGAGGGCAGCACAGTTTACACCAGTATGTTTAAAGGGGTTATAAGTTTTCCTCCTCTATCCTAACTAGAGCTTCTGTCCCACCTGAAGATAAGTCAACCCAAAGCATGATGTTGCACCCACTATGCTTGACAGTAGATACTGTGTTCTTTTAAGCGATGAACTGTGCTGTCTTTGCATCGAAAATATTTTTTGGAATTTCAGCTAAAACCTTCCACCTTGTTCTAATCACACCATGTAAAGTTTTTCTGTGTGTTTCTTGAGCAATTAAATATGTCTTATTTTACCTATAACAAACTACATTCAAAAAATAAGGGAACATGTAAATCACACATCAGGGGCCTCATGCATAACGCTGTGCTTAGAATTCACACTATAACATGAGGTAAGCACAAAAGCCGAAATGTGCTTACGCACAGAAAAATCCAGATGCAGGAATCTGTGAGTTCGCCAACTTCCGAGTTCTTCCGCTACTTAAATCCCATTCAGCGTAAAAAGTGACGCTCGTGCACACGCATGCTGCCCCACCCCAACTTCTCAGAGAATTACGCCTCTTTTAATATGCGAATCAATATAAATAGCCCTTAAGCTCAGCGTTCTGTGAAAAGACAATGGGAGAAGTACGGAGGAAAATATAAGAATTTCAGCGAATACCAAATGGAGGCAAAGGAAAAACATACTATTCATTGATTTAAACAGTGGTATAATCAACAAAAGGAAGTTGATCGAGTGACATGGCATGTCGGAGAAACTCGAAAGCTCAAGTTCACAAAGTCGCACAGTACCAAAATAAAAAAGAAGTCGCATATCAAAGTCGCTGTGCAAAGGTGAGTTGTAGCCCACTGTCTGAGCTTATTAGGGTACAGACAAAAAAAATAGGCACATAGTGGGGGAAAAAAGTACAAAATGTCAACTTTAATCTCGAAATTTCCACTTTAATCACGTAGTTTATTTTGTCATTAAAGTAGAACATCATAAATTTCATCTTAAAATCATTTAATTTACTAGGTTCTCAAATCCCACAGTAACTAAAGTAGCATGTTAAATGCTTTGTTTTGTATTTGATCTTCTATGTGCTCTATGTGTGTGAATCATTATGTGCTTCCGTTCTTTCTCCGACAGGACACAGAATCCATTACATTCGTGATATTACAGCTCTCTGAATAATTAAAATACTGAGATGTATATATGATACCATTTTCATGATGATTGGAATGAAAGCATGTTATTAAACATGGGAACACAATGGCGCAGTAATTGTTCATGTCTCACACAAGATGCTGCTGCGCCATGCACGACCTTCGATGAAATAATTTATTGTAGCAGTACTGTCTCTTTCAAACGTACTAACCTCCAATTCCTGTCCTTACTTTTCTTTCCCCAAATACCCAATCGCCACACAATCAGCTCTGTAATAGACGTTAAGCCATCTGTAAGCTAACGACGACGATTCTTCAAAACTTTAAGGAACATTGAAATATCTTCATAGTACGTGTTTAATTATTCTATCCTTCTATCCTTCCAGTGTCGCGCCAGCCTCAGTAAATATACAGCACGAGGCAGGATCAATACGTGAACTTGCTAGCGCTGCAGCACCGTGTCCTCACATGTTTAATTATTAATAATACAGATTATTTAAATGAAGTTAAAGTTTTATCTGTATAATATAATTAATTAACATATTTTGCTGCATTTCATCTTAAAAATGATATCGTCATCATATGTAAATACGTGCTTTATAAAGTGGCGCAGGTTGTGCAATATTATAACTGTAGTGCAAGTTTACAGTGGGGTAATTGTACTTATAAGTAAAAACAGTTCTAGAAGGAGCAATTGATTGATTGCGTTTATGGTTATTGAGATGAAACTGCTTCTGAATCGTGAGGTCCGGACAGGAAAGGCTTTGAAACGTTTAGCCATGGCTGAGGCAGCGTGTGCTTGATGATGTATACCGACAATTCTCTTTCCGATCAGCTGCTGCTGTGATTCCCCACTCAGATACAGTGATAAAAATACTCTGAGTGGTGCAGTGAGAATAATATGGAAAAAGATGATCCGCTGTGGCAACCCCTAACGGGAGCAGCTGAAAGAAGAAGGTGCAGTGAGAGTAACAACGCTAAAGCAGTTATGGCATTTGGAATACTATGGCTATTCCCTGGACCATTATATTGTTACAGGTTAATTACAATCAGATGCATTACACTAATAAACAATATGCAGTTAATTTCAGTTTATTTATAAAGCAGCGTCAGTAAAAGAAAGGATAACCACACAAGAACAGTAGCACTGCTTTGATGCTGGGTGCCGCCAGTCTGCAAAACTGAGCAGAGAACTTGCATACAACAGGGTATGAGGTACCATGGAAATGTGCGTGGCTTTACGCCAAGTGTAGATTTTTTACATAGCGATTTGAATGTGGAAACGTTCTTATGCAACATTTCTGTGCGAGGCCCTAGATCTCGATGAGTGAATTATTCAAGTAGAAAATCTTTACTGAGTAATGTTGTGTAATTCATTTCAGAAGAAAATAATGAAAGAACAGTCAATGGAAACCAAAATCACCATCCCATTGAGGGCTACATTCAATGTCACACTGAAAATCAAAATCAAAAATTAAAATCACAGGCTGATCAAACTTGCATGAGTTTCATCACAGCAACACATAATGTTACTCAGTAGTGTGTCGGGCCCCCATGAGCCTGTGGGCATTCCCAGCAAAGTCTGGGCATGCTCCTGATGAAAAGGCACATAGTGTCCTGGGGCATCTCTTCCCAAACCTGGGTCAGGTCATCAGTGAGCTCCTGGATAGTCTGGGGTGCTAGTTGGTGGTGTTGGATGCACCCCTATGCAACATACCAATGGTTGTTAGTTGGATTCAGGTCTGGGCAACGTGTGGGCCAGTCAATGGCATCAATGCCTTTGTCATCCACTAACTGTGTACACGCCCTTGCCACATGAGATCGGGTATTGTCCTTCACCAGTAGGAACCACGGGCCTACTGCTCCAGTGTGCTGTAAGGTCTGACACTTGTTCTGAGGATTTCATCCTGGTACTTGGCAAAAGTCAGGATACTGTTGCCTAGCACATGAAGGTCTGTGCTATCATCTCCAAGGATATGCTTCCTGAGTCCATCAGTGACCTGCTGCCAAACCAGTCCTGCTGGATGATGTTGTAGGCCGCACAATATCCACCACAGTGTCTCCCGACTCTTTTGCATCTGTCATATGTGTTCAGTGTTTACCTGCTCTCATCTGTGAAGAGAATGGAGAGCCAATGGCGGAGTTACCAAGTGTGGTAATCTCTAGTGAATGCTCAACGAGCTGCATGGTGATGAGCTGTGAGCACAGGTCCCACTAAAGGACATTGTGCCCTCATGCCACCCTCATGGAGTCTGTTTCTGACAGTTTGGTCAGAAACATGTACACCAGTTCCCAGCTGCAGCTCATTTTGTAGGGCTCTGGCACTGCTCCTCCTATTCCTCTTTGCACAAAGGAGCAGTTATTTGTCCTGCTGCTGGGCTGATGTCCTTCTACTGCATTGTCCAACTCTCTTTGTGTAGCAGCCTGTCTCCTGGCATCTCCTCCATGCTCATGAGGCTGTGCTGGGAGATAGCACCGTAGCCAAGCAAACCTTCTTGTGACAGCACATGTATATGTGTCATCCTGGACTAGCTTGACTACTAGTGCAACCTGAATTGGCTGCAAATAATGGCAAAAATAGAGAAGAATCAGTCAGGAGAGAGCAATTGTCTTTGGCCACCACCTCCAAAACCATTCCCTTTTGAACGGTGTCTTACTGTAGTCTTTCTAGTGCACCTGCTGTCACTTTAATTTGCAACACAGCAGGTAAAGTTGATTCACAATTGCTTATGCTTCCCAACTGGACAGATTGACATCCCTGAAGCTTAATTGACTTGGAGTTAGACTGTGTTGATTACATGTTCCCTTAATTTTTGAGTAGTATATAGTAAGTGTAATATACAGTAAAAGTACTGTGTATTTATACTTTGTTCACCTGGGAAACCAGAAAACTTGAATATAATGTAATAGAATACACTTGGTCTTGAGAATTTATAAATCAGCATGCTTCAAATAAGATATGAGGCACATCTCTTGGCAGTTATTTAGGTTAAAATAGATACCTTTGAGGATGGAGGCATGAGTTTGCAGATGTGCTGTGCATCTCTGTAAGAGGTGTGCATATCTTTTTGCATTTGCTTTCAGTGACACTCTGGACTCTCTTGGCTAAAACACGGTATTGACACAATTTGCTATATTGAAAATATAACTTCCTTAACTTTATGACCAGCCTAGCCTGCCTTCCAGAGAGAACAAAAGGCAGTGGCCGCAAGGAAGAACCTTGTTCAAGAGATCAATCCAGCGATTTTGTTCTAGAAGTGCTTGAAAGTAGAAAGAAATAACCTTGCCCACAAGTTTAATGATGACCCCTTCTTAATGAAACTGGCACATTTCAGTAGTATGATCCATAAACCCCTTGAATTAAATATAAAGTTGTAGGGCAGCAACAGAAAAAGTAGACTTATTTGAGAGGTTGAAATCATTCATTGAGGTAAAAACAAGGCATAATGCAGTGATTCAGTGTGTAGAAGGTTATATCTTAGTCCTTCAAAAACATTTTGGGAGGTATTACTCAGTGGAGGATCTTGCAAAATACAGATTGATCAGAGATCCTTTCAGTGCAACACTAGCACTGATTTCAGCACTGCAGAACAGGAATAGCTTTTAATATGACCTCTGATTCAACAGTTCAAGCCCAAGACCTTTGCTGCATTTTGGATTGTAATGGAGAATGAGTACATACTAATAGCCCTGCCATACTCTTGTCTTTTGCCATATCCTACCTGTGTAAGGTAGGCTTTTCTGCAGTTACCCCAATCAAGACAAACCACAGGTAAAAGGTAGACATTGAAAATGAACTGAGAGTGAGACACACACAACATAGAGCAGCCCTGTTTTCAGAGAATCTACGACATCCAGCAAACTCATCTCATTCATTGAAAAGTTTGCAGGACTAGAATTGCGATTATTCAAAGAAATTTTCTGGTTCAGTTTTTTATTATTTTCAGAGAGTTATATTTTTGTACTACTTTTAATACCACTCCTTGTTACTCTCCATTGTTTATCCTTTGTAAGTGATGTCGGGGATCGTCTGGTATCCCATCTAGAGGGAATTGTGGTGCCTTGCCAAGAGGGGAGGCTTGAAGGACATCAATGATCCCTTGATCTCTTGCCAGGGTGGGAGGCCAGAATAATGAAGGGACCAGTGTAGTTAGCCTTCCCAGAACATATATTTCACCGATACTTTACAGGGAAGCATTCTTGTGTTGCTGCTTCCTTTTTTCAGCTCACAGCCATGTTGGGAGATGCTGTCCCATGGTACAGCCCCATTGCATGCCATGAGTGCCGCCAGGTGGAGCTGCAGGAGGAACCATCCCAGCATTATAGAAAATTCTGCCTGACCAGAAGTGCTTCCATTGGACTTTGGGTGGACACCAGAAGTACTTCTGGGATCTGGTTTAAAGGGAGCTGCTGTGCCTTGCCTCAGCGAGTCAAAGCCAGCAGGCAGAAAACAACACTTGCGCAAGGAAGAGGAACAGGGAGAGAGAAGGAAAAATAAAGATTCACTGTCCATATACATACAGTATTATATATAAGGTACTTGGAAGAATTATAATTGAAGCTGTGACTTTGTGAGTGTCAATTGTGTCTGGGGTTTGGGCCTACAAATGGGGGCCTGACAAGAAAAGTTTAGGAACCACTATCTTAAGATATCAGTCATGACCTTGAACGGACCCATTTGCAAATTCTGATGAGTATACTTGCACTTCTGTTACTGTCAAAGAGGTGAGTATTGACCAACCTGGAAGATGACTATTGTCTGTTTGGGATAAATTATAGGTTGAGTATCCCTTATCCAACACGACTGGTATCAGGAGTAATTTGGATTTTGGAATTTTTGTGTGTGTTTATGTATATATGTATGTACAGTATATATACTGTAATGAGATATGTTGGGGACACCCTTGATAAAGCAGGGAAATGCAGCCAAACCAGCCAATATGCATTGACATGACAAAGTTAAACCTCAAATGTGATGAATATGATTTACAGACTTTATCTTTGAACAGGGTCAATGCTTGTCAGTTTATATTGGCTACCTGTTGTCACTTCTTATGGAACTGGCCAACAGGTTTGTAATATGTGTAATCCTTCACTTCATCTCTCCTGCTGTGCTGGAAGTTATTAACTGCTACATCCAGTTTTAGTTCTTAAAATGTAACTTGTTTTTGTCAGCATAAAAAAGGCAATTTGCAGTAGTGTCAGATTTTCATAAAATATTCAGAGCAATTGACTGCACTTGCTATAAGGGCACCTAGCAGGATTGAAACATTTTGGTGCAGGTATTAAGGTTCAAGAGCTGTTTGTGATACTGAAGTCAAACTATTAGTACAGATCCAACACTAGTGTGGAATTCTCCACTTGTTGCATCATGTAAGTGCGCATAAAGATTTGTATTTTGTAGTATTTGAGATTTTGGAATTTCTGATTGAGAATACTCAACCTGTATTTTAAAACTGCACTCAATGCCTCGCACTGTTAGAAACAAACTAAAACAGGTAGTGCAGTAAAGATAGCCTTGCCCCAAAAGTAGAATTATATTTTAGGATTTCTAAAAAAATGTGCCATAGGACATTTTTTTTTTAGTTTTTGGATACAAACTAAATAAAAATGACAAATAAGACTGCACACCATATCAGAAGGCTTGTTTTAAGACTAAATACCACAGATCAAGGAACAATTTCATGTTTGTGTAATCCACTACATCAATCAGGCTTTCTACCTTAATTGCAGATCGGGAAGAATGGGTTCAGTCTTCACAACAAGAGAATGGGAATTTAAAATTGAGGAATTATACTTCTGACTTTGCCAAAATAACTTTATATCACTGTGTATTTTATCAGCAAGCCATAGTATGTGTATGTTAAATGATACCTTAAAGAAAAGATCAATAATTACAGTGGACAAGGTTTTTAAGTTTTCAAAATCTAAATTGCATAATAATAATAATACATTTTATTTATATAGCGCCTTTCCCATGCTCAAGGCACATAAGTAGGACTCCTAGAGATAATGTTTCATGCCATAATTATTTTGTTATTCTCTTTCTTAAAGCTTTATATTAGAGTCTAAGGAATGATGTAGCTGTTTTTTATCTGCAATGTCATGTTGAAGTCACTGCTTGAAAGAATTAATCTTAATTGTAGATCTTGATCTAGGCCCTGAAAAACACTTTTATAATCATCTACAGACTAAACAATGTTGTTAATTTTGAAAAACCTGTGAAATAACATGAAACAACCAGTTGTATTGTATTTTATGTGTCTTCCTTATGTGTTTTTTATTCACTATGTATGCAATTCTATTTGTATAATCCTTGTGTTTATTAATATATTGTGTTCTGTCTGCTTAAAATGAATGAATTAGTGGATTCAGAAAGTGGATGGATAGGTACAGTATTTCAGCTCAGTTGATTTGACTAAAGTGTAATGACCAGAAAGATGATGGAAAGAATAATGGCCTTCTTACACCTCGGCTATTTGACAGTTTCTTTTTCATTTTACGTAGCATAGAGTATTATGAGTCATCATCTTAACAGTAAAAAAGCAGGTTTATGAGCATTGCCACGTTCCAACAAATAGTGACATGCTTAAATTGGAATACATTAATTATTTTGCAAACTTTGTTTTGTTTGTATATTCTGTAACCTTTTCAAACACTGTGTTCATTAGATTTAGAATTAAGTATTAAATTGTTGCCGTCACATTTTTATATATATATATATATATATATATATATATATATATATATATATATATATATATATATATATATATATACTGTATATTTTTTTATATATATATATATACTGTATATATATATATTTATATACTGTATATATATATATACACACACACACACACAGTGCATTCAGAAAGTATTCACAGCGCATCACTTTTTCCACATTTTGTTATGTTACAGCCTTATTCCAAAATGGATTAAATTAATTTTTTTCTTCAGAATTCTACCCACAACACCCCATAATGACAACGTGAAAAAAGTTTACTTGAGGTTTTTGCAAATTTATTAAAAATAAAAAAACTGAGAAATCCCATGTACATAAATATTCACAGCCTTTGCTCAATACTTTGTCGATGCACCTTTGGCAGCAATTACAACCTCAAGTCTTTTTGAATATGATGCCACAAGCTTGGCACACCTATCCTTGGCCAGTTTCGCCCATTCCAATTTGCAGCACCTCTCAAGCTCCATCAGGTTGGATGGGAAGCGTCGGTGCACAGCCATTTTAAGATCTCTCCAGAGATGTTCAATCGGATTCAAGTCTGGGCTGTGGCTGGGCCACTCAAGAACATTCACAGAGTTGTCCTGAAGCCACTCCTTTGATATCTTGGCTGTGTGCTTAGGGTCGTTGTCCTGCTGAAAGATGAACTGTCGCCCCAGTCTGAGGTCAAGAGCGCTCTGGAGCAGGTTTTCATCCAGGATGTGTCTGTGCATTGCTGCAGTCATCTTTCCCTTTATCCTGACTAGTCTTGCAGTTCCTGCCGCTGAAAAACAACCCCACAGCATGATGCTGCCACCACCATGCTTCACTGTAGGGATGGTATTAGCCTGGTGATGAGCGGTGTCTGGTTTCCTCCAAATGTGACGCCTGCTATTCACACCAAAGAGTTCAATCTTTGTCTCATCAGACCAGAGAATTTTGTTTCTCATGGTCTGAGAGTCCTTCAGGTGCCTTTTGAAAAACTCCAGGCGGGCTGCCATGTGCCTTTTACTAAGGAGTGGCTTCCGTCTGGCCACTCTTATCATACAGGCCTGATTGGTGGATTGCTGCAGAGATGGTTGTCCTTCTGGAAGGTTCTCCTCTCTCCACAGAAGACCTCTGGAGCTCTGACAGAGTGACCATCGGGTTCTTGGTCACCTCCCTGACTAAGGCCCTTCTCCCCCGATCGCTCAGGTTAGATGGCCGGCCAGCTATAGGAAGAGTCCTGGTGGTTTCGAACTTCTTCCACTTACAGATGATGGAGGCCACTGTGCTCATTGGGATATTCAAAGCAGCAGAAATTTTTCTGTAACCTTCCCCAAATTTGTGCCTCGAGACAATCCTGTCTCAGAGGTCTACAGACAATTCCTTTGACTTCATGCTTGGTTTGTGCTCTGACATGAACTGTCAACTGTGGGACCTTCTATAGACAGGTGTGTGCCTTTCTAAATCATGTCCAATCAACTGAATTTACCACAAGTGGACTCCAATTAAGCTGCAGAAACATCAGATGATCAGGGGAAACAGGATGCACCTGAGCTCAATTTTGAGCTTCATGGTAAAAGCTGTGAATACTTATGTACATGTGCTTTCTCAATTTTTTTATTTTTAGTAAATTTGCAAAAACCTCAAGCTTTAGTAAACTCAAGTAAACATTTTTCACATTGTCATTATGGGGTGTTGTGTGTAGTATTCAGAGGACAAAAATGAATTGAATCCATTTTGGAATAAGGCTGTAACATAACAAAATGTGGAAAAAGTGATGCGCTGTGAATACTTTCCAGATGCACTCTTTGTGCTCAAATTATCAGTAATTACCGTACCACTATTTTTTTTATAATCAAATCGTTCCTCACTCACCCAAAATATTTGACTAATGTAAATAATGCTTCATGGCAGAGACCCTTGGTACATTTAGGTGTGTTTCCGTAACCCAGTTACTTTATTCACAGAAACATTTAGAAACATTCACAAAATAAATTTCCAGAGGCAAATATTTGGGCAATGCACATTATTCCTTCTTCTGGCTGAAATAATCGGTCTCAGTATTTTGCCAATTGCTACATTTACGTTGATGAGCTGAACATATAGTGTTAAACTCAGCAACACAAAGTCAATAGTAGTGGTGTAATTTGTTTAAAAGTAATGTGTATTATGTGGTCTGATTACTTTTTTAAAATAACGAGTAACCTAATGCTCTACTTATCTTATTGAAGTAAAAATACTTGCATTATTATTCCAGCAGCTCTGGGCGTAAGGGAAGAAGCACATGTACTGGGTCCTTTGCTGGGTTCAGTCACACAGCCAAGCAAGCTTTCAGAGTGTGCTGTATGCTTTCTGGTAATAAAAACCTATAAATAAACTGTCAGTTTGACTAAACATGTTAATAAACCCCAATAAAATTATCACAAGCATCATGCTTATTTTTGAATTTAGGGTGGCCAATGGGGACTTTTATTTATTTTATTTTTTTGCTCAGTTTAATGGCTCAAGAAGATTACTTGCCCGTGTAAACGTGAATTTTTAAGAAAGCAGGTTTCTGCCCTAAATGGGTTGCTCCCCCTAATCCAGTTATGTGTGTGAATGTAAATACACTGTTGTCTACTGTTCCATTACTGGATAATTTTGCATTCCAGATTACACAGTATTTTAATTAATAAAAGTCTTAAAGTAGTTCTGCCTTGGGGTCCTTCATACTGTGTTCCAAATTATGCACATGACATTTCTCTTTGTTTTTCCTGAACAGTCAGTATGATTAAGGATTTCTTATTTATAGTACAATCTATTATAATGTGGATGTTCTTACAACTTAAAAATAACTGTTTTCGATATTTTTAAATATTATTAAATGCATTATTCCAAATTATTGTGCTAATTTCTGTTTGAAAACATTCAATAGAATTTAGTCAGTCAGTCAGTCATCACCCAACCTGCTATATCCTAACACGGGGTCACCGGGCGTCTGCTGGAGCCAGTCTCAGCCAGCACAGGGATCAAGGCAGGAACAAATCCCCGGGCAGGGAACCAGCCCAACGCAGGATACACACGCACCCACACACCAACACACCAAGCACACATTAAGAATAATTTAGAATCTCCAATGCACCTAACCAGCATGTCTTTGGACTGTGGGAGGAAACCCATGCAGACATGGGGAGAACATGCAAACTCCTCCCAGGGAGGACCCGGGAAGCGAACCCAGGTCTCCTTACTGCGAGGCAGCAGCGCTACCATGCAGCCCCCAATAGCATTTAATGAAATTGAAATCAAATTCTGATGTAATTGCTCCACAAACGAATCATTTTCCAGAAAATAAAGTGCAATTTAAAACAAAAAAAAAATGTATGTACATATCAGTATGAGTCCTTCTTTGATATGACTTTAAAAACTCTCTTATCCATCGAACTTGGAAGTCGATTGATAGTTTCCCCATGTGTTTCACTTGAGTTTGCCAGTATTTCCACCCAGAGCTGCTGCTTCAAAGTATACTGCTGCCCACAATCATAAATCTTTTAAGGATGAGTGTTCTAGATCTAATTATGCAGATCCAGATCGTCTGGATGACTTTGATTTATGCGGGGATGATTCCAATTTGTCGAGAAGACGATTCTTCATTTCGTCAGTTCGCTGACTTCTCGATGGTTCGGGATTTTTCGGGTGATTTTCTATGTAATAAACCTAATAAGGTATAGCATAATGAAAATTGCATAATTAGATCTGGACCATGTTTTTGGTTCTCAATAGGGTTGAGGTCAAAGAATAATGATGGCCACACCATGATTATTTTTTTCCCTCCATTTTATGCCCAAAGCAACCGAGGCGTCATGGTTTTCTGTGCAGCGTTAGTTTGTGTTTTGTCTTGCATGAAAATCATTTTATTCAGCAAGGCAAATTCTTCTTTTTAGACTATAGCAGAAACAGTCAGTTTCTACGTAAAACTATAAAAACTCAGATTGTCATTGGATGGGACAATGTAGAACTGTTCGAGTTATTCTAAAACAAGTATGCTGAGCTTCGGCAAACTTTTTTCTGCTCAGCTTCTCTTGTTTAATATAAGAAGTATCCTATATTTTGCTGTTATTACTAGTTAGTGTTGTTTAAGATTAACAAATCTCTCTTACCTGTGTTTTACTGGATTGTTTTTTTACATTTTGATTATGGGAAAATATCTGATTGTTATAACTTTTTTTTTTTTTGTTATGCATGTACTACCTTGCATGTGTATATTTTTCTTTCACTAAGAAATAATGAAATTTTTATGCAGAATGCTTTTTGTGCAGTCAGCACAGGGGCCACAAGTGGAATTTTTGAACTAGCCTTTGTAACAGCCTTTATTTAAATGATTAATTTTATTCAAGGTGGTGCATGGAGACTTCTGTCTGGATTAAAGGAAGGGCAGACTCAAGTGGATAATCCACAGAATGAGGAGATGGCATACTGGTCCCACCCTGTAGATGTCCACTTTGCTACTAAAGGTTTGCAGGGTAAGCGAAAACCATTAATGGTGCTAATTTGTGGTCTTTTAAAATATTTACTTATGAGTATCTGATGTATGTATAGCTATTACTTCAAATACTGTATGTGTGTGAAAAATGGAAAATATGATTTATCTGTATTTCACATTGATTTTTGGAGGAAATAGTACTGTAATTGAAAAATGCAAAGTTCTTATTGAGAACATTTATATGTGTCTTAGTAACTTGAGTATTCCTAGAAACCTGGATTTTAAAATTCCATGTAAACCTTTATGATTAGAGAAAAACTATTTATTGGTCTCTGAGAAACCTGGTTAACACAGTTAGATTTCTATGTGGCCATGTAAACCCTTAATCGGGTTTCAGTTAAAGATCTTATAGTCCGTACATGTCTGTTATGTTCTGCTTGCCTGCTTAGCTTTGCATAAACATTCAGCAACAAGAGGTGGAACCATACTGAAAGTTAAATTTCATAAAATAACTGCTTAGGTAATCACATTATTCCTTCTCTTAGCTGAAACAGTCTCTCTCAGTATTTCAGAAATTGGTAAATTTATGTTGATGAACTGAATGCAAGAGCAGTAATGCTTGAAAAGTAACATCCATTAAATAGTTTGATTGCTTTATAAAATAATGAGTAATGCAATACTTATTTTACTGAAGTAAAAATATTTACATTATTATTATCACAGAAGCACTTGGTGTAAGTCAAGCAGCACACGTACCAGCAGGTCAGTCCTTTGCACAGCTCAGTTGCACAGCCAAGCAGAAAAGAGTGTGCTGAATGTTATCTGGTAACAGAAACATATTAATAAAAGTGTCAGTTTAGTTTTTATACATTTTTTAGCAGCCAGTGTTCATATATCATAAATTATCAGGTTTGAGATGTAAAAAGGGCATGAATGTTATTTACTTCACATCAAATGAAGGTCTGAAGTTATTTATAAAACACAAGAAAATTTTAACAGGCTTTATGTTTGTTTTAGGATTTACAGTGTCCAATGACGATTTCTTACTATTTCTGCACAGTTTAATGACATTGGAGCATTTTGGCAAAGGAAAACTCCAGATTACTTGCACATGGAAACACAGATTTTTGGAAAGCAAATTTCTGCCTTAACTGAGTTACTTGCCTTATCCCAGTTATGTGTGTTCATGTAAATGCTTTGCTTTTTCTTGCATGCTGTAAAAATGAGTTATGAAGCTACCATTTTATTTTAATATCTGCATACCATTTTGTATCATTTATATTCTATGGTTTTCATATTCAATCATAACTGAATACAATCGAGTTCTCACAGGGATCTGCATTAGACCAAACAAACAAAATATTTTTTCTTGTAATCATATCCCCAGACAAACTTTTCATTAGATGGGGCAATTCAAACCAATGTCAAGTTCTATTGTGTCACAGATGTATATAATTTTTTTTAAGGAGGGTGGGGTTTGTCATTGTTATCTTTCTTACTTCCTCTCTAATTTTTATATTTCCTCCTTGTAACAGGCTGGCCAAAGCTTCATTTGCAAGTATGGCATCAGGATTCATATGGTCGTTGTGAACTTTATGGCTATGGTTTTTGCCATATACCATCCAGTCCAGGTTTCCATGAGTTGAAATGTGTGACATGGCGGCCAGTGGGCACTTGGCAAGACCAACTTGCACAGCTGTTTGTGGGAGGTGGTCCCCAGCTGAAGACAAGTGATTTGATCTACATTGGAGCTGACCGATACCGCCTCCAGACAACTTCCATGGGTTGTGTACATTTGCAATTTGCAGTTATACTCCGGCATTTTGACCGATATGGAGTAGAGTGCTAAACTGCTGTTCACTAGCAGAGACAAAATAAAAATTGGTCTGGAAGTAAAACAAATCATTCACATTTTAAAGACTAATGGAGGAATAACATGTTTTTATTTTGTTTCTTCTCTCTTTCAACTTTTTATCCTGCTTTGCAGGCAATGAAAAAAAAGATACTTAGTGGAGAAGTAACATGATCTTTGCAGTATCTACATTTTCCACAAGATGTCAGGCTGGAACAACTTTTAACAATGTGAATGTGGACTTTATTTAAAAAAAAAAAAAAAAGTGTCATTTTTGAAGGAAATATGCGATGATTTTTTAATAAGTATTTATATTCTTTGATTATGCTTGTTTTTTAGTAGGACTATATTTTGGCAAAAAAATTTCATAAATTGATATAAAAAACACCTTTAGCATTAAAGAATGGAATACTCGGTTATAAATAGTGTGCCTGGTGGTTATTTAATTTTATAAAAATTAATGAAGTCTAAAGTTTTATTTTTCAGTGTTGTATTGTTTTTATACTTTCATAATGTATTTTTCCCCAGCTGCCTCTGTAACAGACAGTAATTCAAGCCAGCAGTCATTAACATCTATAACATTTCTAGTAAAACATTAACAATTACAATTAGAATTGTAATGAGAAAACTTCTCAACTGTCAGGTGATTTTTTTTTTCTTTTATTCTAAATGAAAATAAAATAATTTATATTGTGAGTAAAAGAAAAGCAGTGATGTGTGTGTATGTCTTCTCCTCTGCACTAATTATTTCAGTCTTTTAAATGTTTTAAGACATATACAATACTTAAAAAATTAATCATTAAAAATGGTGGTTATGCACACTTGTTGAGCCTACAATTTTGCTAAAGAATTCATTGTATCACCCCTGTATTTAAGGAATGTATTTGCTAACTGGAGGTGCATTGTAATACTGGAGCAGTGGTTTATGGTTCTGCCTTATAGCTTCAGGCACTTGATTGTAATTCTTAGACTGGTGTTTATAGTTGCATACTTTTCCAGTGGGTGTGACACTTTTTTCTTCATATTCCAAAACAGTGTATGCTTGTGGATATGTGCCCTCCATTTTCTGTATATTACAACTAGGTGGCACTAAAGTATTTGAATATTAAAAGACAACATTAAGGGCATATCTCTACCTCATGTAAGTAGTAACACATATTAAATGATATACAGTATAAAAGCAGAATTACAATTATCATGCCTCATTTTATTTTTCAGCAGTAACTTGACCTTAGTTTTTTATTGTATTTAAATAAATCATCAAAGTAAAACTTAAATGCTGCTTTTTACTACTTTGACTAATACAGAAATGTATGGGACTGTCCGTTACTGCTGTTTTTGCTTGAATTTTTTTTTTTTTTTTTTTAAATCTGACTTGTGCTATTAACTGTCCTATAACATGTCATAATTTTCAGTTTCACTCAAGAGTTTTAGTTCTTAGACGTTTATTCTGTTCATTTGATGTGCTTGCCAGCTGTTCTCTGTCAACATTTATCTTCAAAGATTGTTTCTTTTTGTTAAACAGTCATGTCGTTTGTTAATCCTTCATTGTTAGTTTACACCTTTGTCTGCCCTTGCAAAAAGTGATTATTAGAAAAAGAAAGAATATTAGTTTGAATGTACACAAGTTTGAGAAGTGTGCTCAGTTGCTACCATCTCACTGTTCAGACATCTGAGATCATTTCCAGTCTGATCACTGGATGGACTTTGCACATTTTTCTTGTGTGCTATACATTTTCTGGTTTAATTAATCTCAAAGATGCCCATGGTAAGCTAATTTGACACAATTGAGAGAATAGGTAAAGGTAGAGAAGTTTCACATTCACATTTCACTACCATTATGAACAAGACTCTGCTTTTGCCTGCTGTTGTGTTCTTCATTACCAAGGTTGGAGAATCCCAGTCATATGCAGTTTTTTAATTAAATCAGAAAAATGTTAAATATTGTGCAGTATCTGAATATCCAAGTATTTATAGCTTTTTCAGAGTTAACTCTTCCATTTTAAATAACATACCATACTCAGTTTTATTATCTAATTATAGTCATGCAAACAACTGAAAAAATTACATATGTTTGTGTATTAATTTGACATGTAAAATTGTGTAAGAATTTAAATAAAACTTATTTTTAAAGTGTGGATCCTTTGAAAGATCTGTAACCTAAGGATTGTTCCTGTGTGGTGAGACAGACTCCAGCTTCTCCATGACAATGCTCCTGATAAGCAGATACTGAAGATTGGTGGGTGGATGGATGGATGAATGAAACATCGGTTCCTTTGTCATTTTTGTAAAATCACCAAAAATCACTTGATGATTTAATCCTAATAATGTTGTAGAACTTCAGATGATCCAGTTGGCTTCCACGATTTATGTTTTATAATTTTGGTGAAGCTGTTTTGCCATTGGTGCCCTGCTTGTGACCATGGTACATATAAAAGTGCTGGAACTTTCCATGCATCCTTTGTAGGTAAAAGAGTAAGTGAATTTACTGCTCATAACTAATGATAAACTATTTTTCTCATGTATGATATAATGCAAGTATATTGCATTTATAATCTTTTTTTAAAGGGCCACACTGTGTGACCTATCTGCAGTTTGTATTATTGCCTTGTCTCCTCATGGGTCTTTCTCTTTTTATTCCTCCTATAAAATAAATGCTCATTAGGTTAATTGGTAACTTTAAATTAGTCAATTATGAGTGACTGGTTGCGGTCTGCCACTCAGTGCTTCTAATAATAATAATAATAATTCATTACATTTATATAGCACTTTTCTCAGTACTCCAAGCACTATCCACACAGGGAGGAACCGGGAAGCAAACCCACAATCTTCCACAGTCTCTTTTCTGCAAAGCAGCAGCACTACCACTGCGCCACTAGCATAGTCTCTGGCCATCTGCTGTCCTAAATTGGCCTAAATGTAGGTAAAAATATGACTAGATTAATCTGTTAAACAGCTTCAAAATCATGAAGAAAAACTTGGTACCTGTAGAAGTCCCATGTGACTACTGGAGGAATTTGTATACATTGAATTTAGACAGAAATGTATCCAGGGTTATTTATCTGTACCCCAGCATATAATAAATTATATACAAGTATGATATTTATATTGTGTAGCTTTGTTGGGGATAAACATAAACTGTACGTTATGATAAATACACTAATTTAATAGATAAAAATTAAAATGGTTAGGGGGACAAGGGAAGTACACAAAGTATTGAATATTCAAATAATAGAATTAATGTGAGACATTTTTACTTTTATTTTAATGGTTTTCCAGACTCTCGGGTCCTCCAGACCTTTTTCTCTTCCAACCTTCATCCTCTTCAAGTCCCAGTGAGACATAGCTTCCAGTTTGCTCTTTTAATCTCCAATGAAGTGTAAGCACCTTGTTTAGGGTGTCCTTTAAAACCGAAGTGTCGACAATTACTACTTTTACTAACTTCTGGAGTTACATCAGACCCCTTGTGTCTGGGGAAGACTATACCCTCCAAGACAGATCACTCTGGAGTGTGCAGTTTTGGGGACACCTTTTTTTTCTAAAAAGCTTCCTCCCCATAAAGGTCTCTCTATCTCCATACTGGCGTCTAGTTCTTTCTCGGATCATCCAGCTCAGTGCCTTTTCTAAAGGAGACATGAATAATCTTTCAGAAAAAAGTTTCTATAAATAATTTTGTTTTAGCAACAGCTACCCTCTTTAAAAAGTTTTACCAAAAGCTGTAAAAGTGAATCCAACTTTTTTGTTTGTTTTTTTCTGGAATAACAGAGAAGTGAGGTCAGGATGAGAAATGGCTCCTGTGGAGATGGGAGAGAGAACTGCAATAATTTAGCATTTGATCCCATGGTTACCTCTTGTATTTGGTGGAAGCAAAATGGCTGTTTATTAAAAAAAAAAAGATACAGCTCAGCTTTTTGGCTGAACTTGTTTGTATACAGTATGTATACTGTATGTATGTTTGATGTGTTTAAATTATCAATACACTGAGTTTCCTATAAATACAAAATTGAAAATTCAGCCACACTTTTTATTATTTGCTTCCCCCACACTGTCACATGATGCAAATATTTTAAATGGTGCTGGCTTTGGCCTTACTGTTTCAGAAAGGGAGACCTGTTATTACTTGATAATGTTGACGGAGCATAGGCTCGCTTTAAATGAAATAAACAAGCAATTGGTGTTTTAGTTTACCACCTGTAAAGACTGATGGATTAGTGAATTACAAAAACTTATTCTGAATGCATCCCATGTATATAGTATATAATGTCACACATGAAAGCTACGAGGGTTTTTCATAGGTGATGGTATAAAGAAAAATACAGTGACAATATTGTCTATGACACTGCCACTAACTAATTTTCTGTTTTCTTTAATGTGTAGAAGTCCCCAGTGGACAGCTGACTCACTTCTGCTTCCGCTCTCATTAACTCCGCCTTTACTTCTTATTTAAACACCATCAACACCGGAAATCAGCATTCCTTAATTGAACAGCCTCAGGAAAAAACTGAAGGTTTGTGTTCTGAAGCTTTTTCACCACACTTATTTACAAGAAAATTTGAGATGTTATATATAATTATTACACATTTTCATTTTTGACATTAAATGTAGTCTCCCCTGGAGCCCCTGACGATTTACTCTCTATCTGTGTGTTTGTGTATATATGTAAAATATATGTATGATATGTACAGTATGAGCTTATGCTTTACTTGTTTGAAGTAGCCACTGATGCAAAAGCTAAAAGAAACTGATAACACAGTAAATTGTACTGCCTACATTATGTGTATTCAGGTTGTTTATTTTCCTCCAATTTACAAATCCAGAATCCTGTATATCTTTACAGATATTGTTTTTATTACTTTGCTGACTTACAACAGTCGAGATACAATTTTTTACATTTTTTTGTTGTTTTCTCCAATTGGAGCACAGACAGTCAAAGTGGTATGCTCATAGTCAAACTGTCAGTAGCAGGATTTGAAGTACTAAATCCTTAACCACTGCATCACACTTCCTTGCTTTTGTTAAAATCCATACATCCACTATCGAACTTACTTAACCCAATCCAAGTGCCATGGTACAAGTCAGTTAAAGGGCACACTCGAGCATTTACCCAGACTCAGTCTTTTGGAGCCAATATAATGTCACCAGTTAACTAATTGATTAATTAAATAATTAACTATATGTAGAGTGAATGTAATGATCATGTACTCCTACAAGTACTTGGGGGTTTACATCAATGACCCCCTGGACTGGTCTTGTAACACAGGGGAGCTACATAAGAAAGGTCAAAACAAATTGATTTTTTTTTGCAGACTCTGTTCTTTTAATCTGAATGGTGAAATCCTTTACATGTTCTAAATTCCTGTGATGGCCAATGCAGTTTTCTACACTATGGCGTGATGTAACATCACTTCATGAGAGGCCCACTAAATAAACAAGTTGATATAAAAGGCAGCTGTAGTTATGGGACACACTCACAATGTAGTAGTGGAGAAGTGTATGAAGGTAAAAGTTGATGCCATTATGAACAATGCTGCACATCCTTTCTCTATTTAATGAGCTTCTGTAAGTTCCTCTTGGGTACAAATAAGTTATACCAAATATGCCATGTTGTTAGTTGCTGTCTGGTGCTTCTTGGTTAGCTTTTAATCTTGAAACAAAATCAAATCAAGAACAGGTCATAGACAGATGATTTATATTGGTGAATGTATATATGTACATTAGGGGGCTTACCCCCGCTCACTTCGCTCTCCAACCCCCATGGCCTGTGCTACGCACCTGCCACTTCGCATCATTGCCGCTCGTGTTGTGAAGAGTGGGGCTGAACACACCCCAAGGAGACACAGTCGCTCCCCTGAAATCCCGTCTCAAACAGTGATACAATGGGAAACAAGTACAGTTTTATTTTTTTACCTCCTCTTTGCTCGATCATCTGCTAGCTTGCTGCTGCTGCCATGCCTTGTGATCTGCATCTCGCATGGCGCTTCAAACTTTAAAAAGCCTGTACAGCAGCTGTCTTTATCATCTACTCTTTGTCTTTTATTTGCGGCCCCAGGCGTGGTTAAATCTGTTGGCACAAAGTCTCGTCTCTCGGGATGTGAGTTCGTAATATTGTAGTTTATAATTTAAAAATGGAATAACAATCTGGAAATCTAATAACATCACATTAAAGTTCGATAAATTCTGAAAATATTGATACCAAATATATATATGTAGGTGTTAAAATAAGCCTGATTTAATGCGTGACAAAAAAGATCACAAAATCATGCACTTTTAGGCTTAGGATTTTATATATAGAGAGAGTAAATATATGTAACTATGTATTTTAAGTATAAATTGTTTAACGTTTTCATTCTAGTATACCTAAATCCATTCCACCTATGCCTGTAACCTAAATGCCATTGAATATCTTACTTTGCACTTAGTGGTACAACAGGGCAGGTCTAACCTTAAGTTACTGCCACCTACAAGCTTGTTTTTAACAGCAACAACTATCTTACTATCCAAGCTAGAAGTTCTTATGTGTTTTTGGGGGAATTGTTGTTTATTATAATATCTGTAATTTTCTTGAACTTCTGTAAAGTTTTAATTTTATCTTGGGGACAAATAAAGTATTATCTCTTTATCAGCAATTCTGTCACGGCATTTCCATATGGCTGTGTAACAGCTTGCTGTATTTCTTGATCATGAAGGTGATTTGGGGCATGTAGTGAGGAGGCCCACTTAGTTCCTACCCACACTGGGTGAAGATGCAGCAGGCAAAAGAGAGATGACTCTCTTGTCTAGCCTGGCATTGTCTGAGAATTCGCTCAACAGGAACTCGAGACTGTTATGAGGGGGCTGGGTGGCCCAGTCTGTTTAGCTCACTGAGATGTTACAGCACCCCTAACTGAGAAAAGCAAATGGGAGGAAAAAGTAAATGGTTTCCTGCTTTACTAATAAAGGTAACCTTTGTGCATTTTTTCTGCAGGCTTTGGAATGTATTGCTGAAAGAACTGACCACAAGCTTTGTGATTGTAAACTCATAAAAAGGTAAAAGAATTTCTCTCACAACTTTAAACAAACATGTTGTCTGCTTGTTTCTGTGTAATTGCAGCTTATCCTGGTAGAAGCTCACCTGCTAACAGCTGTTCCCAGAGGGGGAAAGGAAAAAAAGGCCCACAAATACCTGTAGGCAGAAGAGAGAATGAGAGGTATGGAAGCCCACAGCTGTCCAGGAGGATGGATGTCCCAGAATGGCTTGAGCTTGACACTAAATGCAAGTAAAAAGGGTTCAATTTAAAAGATTGCTTGCTTGTTGCTTTGTTACCTTTCCACTTGGGCTGGGTTTCTTTCCCTTGATTTCCATTTTTTGTTTTATTTTGATTCTCTCTTTCTTGTAACAATTGTTCAGTATTGAAACCTGATTTGCTTAAACTCAATGGTCTGTACTTTTTGACATTTCCTTGTTTGTCAGTTTTATGGCTAAGCGTTTCTTTTCCAACTCAGTTACCAGTCTAAATTGATTTATTTATTTCGAGGTGGTGGTGGTAGTGGGAGTGTGTGTTTTGAGGGGGCGGAGGTCGCCATACTATATTAATCACCCTTAACACTGGGAGCAAGCTGCAGAGAAGCTGTAACTTGCAAAGACAGAAACGGCCCTTTCATTTCCTGGGCGGGCACTCGAAAAAGAGAAAGAGAAAAGCGCAAACCTGAGGCCTGGGAGAGGAAGAAAAAAAAGTGCTATCTTATGCCGTTGTGTTGCAAGCTGAAACCGGCAGAGAGAGAGAGAGAGAGAGTAAGGAAGTTCAGCATGTAGCTCGCGTCTTACTGACACAAAACGGGGAACCTGGTGTCGAGCTCTGGGGCCGCCTTACCATCTTGGAGGCTTGTCTGTCTTTTATTGTAGTGGAATCTGCTGAACATACAAGAAAAGTGTCTTCTCTTTTTTTTAACAAGTAATTTTAAATTATCAGCAAAGAAAATTGAGTAGCTGGATGGAAACTGAACTGTTTAGCCTTGCAAGTAACTCATATCTGGACTGAAGGCTCCAGGTTAACTCAGAAAAGGTTAATTTTGCTTTTGCTGTATTTTGATATGATTTAAAGGAAGACAAACTGAAAAAAATAGGGTATGATGAGGTCTTGAAAGGTAAAAGTTATGTTTTTATCTGCATCAGAAGGAACAAAACCTACATGATTTTTGATAGACTTTTGAGGAACTTTCAGTCATCTGATTAGTACTTTCTTTACATTAAAGAAAGGCACAAAAGTCAGACAATTGGCAGAAAGACGATTGAAAGGAAGAATCATCCGTTATGCCAGGACGACTAAGTGCAGACACCTGGCTCACCTTTTAGAATCACTCTTCAGAACTGTGTTTGCATGTTAGTGTTCCTACGTGGAGTGACTCTCCTGTGAAACCATGAAGTTGCTAGGATTGTTACTGCTGACGGCTCTCTTGTTGGACTCCTGGTCTTGGACACAAGGCATGTCTACCTGCAAGACCCTGGACATGGAGTTTGTCCGCAAAAAGCGCATAGAAGCTATTCGTGGCCAAATTCTGAGTAAGCTTAAAATGTCTCAGGAGCCGACCACTGAGAGTGATGGGGTCACTGTACCCCTGGAGGTGATGTCCCTCTACAACAGCACCCGTGATATGGTACAGGACATGTCAAATCAGGTTGTCGATGGCGCCCAATGGGAGACTGCAGAGGAAGATTACTTCGCAAAGGAAGTGCACAAGTTCAAAATGATTAAAAGTAAGTGAACGAGGGGACTGATTGGAAAAATAAATGGGCTAGCTGGGTTGTGAGCTAGGATTTTAAACTCACTTTGATTGGGGTATGATACAATGGGGTTTCTGTCATCCTTATTCTGAATGTTAGGCAGCAAGCTGGCATCTTAGCCACCATGAGAATATCATAATGCTGTGTTCACTTTTGAAAGACTGTGCAGTTATGCCACAGTTGGGGGATTTATCTTGGCTTGTATTTGGGTACGGCATCCCAGCAGTGACCTGCACATTTTAAACAGTGGATAATTAATTAGTTTTCGAGTGCTATCATTTTGGCTAATATTTCAGAAAATCTACACAGCAGTGGCCTTAAATTAGTAAGTGGTAACCCATGAGCTAGAAGTTGGTTGGTGGGTATTAACTTCAGGCTAGTATTTGGCTATGGCTATGCAACACTGGCCAACGTTTAATAAATATTAGTTAAATTGTGGGTGAAGGGTATCATCTCCCCTTAGTATCTCACAATAGCTACACTAGACGTTTTGGACAATCTCTTTACTAACATAGTAACACCACATACACTTTTGAAAAAGTAGCCCTGTGTGGAATACAGTTTTAGATAGACTACATATTGGTGTCTCTCAGTATTTTTGTTAGGCAAGAAGTCAGAAATTGGTGAATTTATCTTAACCTATGTGTACCATAGCTTGGTTCCTGTCATCCACACTTTTTAAATGCTAACCAGAGAACTAGCGGTTGTGGGACTACTCTCAGCTAACACTTCATTAAGGCTACAGTGACCCGCATATTTTAAATGGAAGGGGATAAGCTAGGAGCCGTCATCCCTAACAACAGGGTATGCTTAGGCACAATCCCTACTTTTTACATGGTAACCACTTGTCAGAAGGTAATTTATTGTTGTATCTCTGTGTGTGTGTGTGTGTGTGTGTGTGTGTGTGTTAGGGGGGATGTATTGAGTTCCTGCAATTTTGAGCACACTTTCAGTTAGGAGAAAGTAGTTGATAATTGAATACATGTGACTCACAAATGTGAGCTTCGGGGCCATGTTTATTGTAAAATGTGCAGATGTTGCATTTAACAGTGTAGATCAGGTACTTTGAATTGGTCTTTGGACACTGTGTGGAATCAGTGTATCCTACTCTAAAGAGATAATGGGGGTATCAGAGATCCTGGAGCACAAATGGCCAGTAGTGGCAATTCTAGCCTGGTGTCCCTGTTATAATAGTAGGGCTTCCAAAGACCATGCTAGTAAAACTGAGACTTCTCTGGACCCCAAGAACAAGTTTAAAGCTGCTGAAAGCCCATAGACTGACAAAGCTTGGAGCCAGGAGATGAGTCGGGGGAAAAGGCTTGACTGATAGGAAGAAGAAAAAGGCCAGTTTGTAGATTGACAGAGAAAGAGAGAGAGAGTGTGTGAGTTGAGAGATGTGATCAGGGGTGTTTGTGCCACACTGTGGTGGGTAAGTTGAGCTAACTCATTTGGTAGACATATGTAAGAAGAGGGAAGCTGCAGGTTTTGTCATTTTATACTTTATATGCTACTTGATGTTCTCCTGAATGGTTAAGTTATTTAACTAACTGTGCAGGCAGGCAGTGTGGTGCAGATGTTTAAGTTTTAGATGTCAAACCCTGTGCTTGTGGGTTCAAATCCCAGCACTTACACAATGTGACCCTGAGTAAGTCACTTCACTCACCTGTGATCCAATTCGAAAAAGAAAAGAAACAATTGTATCTGAAATGTTTCAAGTCGCTTTGGATAAAGGCTTTGACTAAATTAATAAATGTAAATATTGCTGGGTGTTGCCCCAGTGTTAATTCAAATTTTACTTTACACTCAATTCTACTTTCCCACAAATATTATGGGACCATGCCAATAATAGTGAGGGAAATCCACGACTAAAGAAAAAGTGGACTGACTGGGAATTGACCTTGTAATAAATATTCGAAAGATGACTACATTTACCATTTCACCACCATTACAACTTTTGTGGCTTTGTTTCTCTGGCCTGTTTGAAACTGTACTATCTCACAACCCTTTTTCTAACCCCCCAACCACTCAAACTGCTCCTTGATCTTGCTGCAAGGCACTGTATAGCCTATATTCTAAATTGGATTATCACCGAATTACCTTACAATTTTCATGAAAATCTGTGTAGCCACTTTTTCATAATGTTGGAACATACATGCTATCAGGTACATACTCGTTTTGATATATTTACGTACTCTATATATTTATACAGTATATGTATATACATTTTCTCTCTTTGTGTATCTTGACCTCATTGGTTCCTGCATAGACAGAGTGTCCTTCAGAAGCAAACAAGCATTAAATTGAAAGTGGCAGGACATAACGTGCCAAACTTCTGCCAAGCATTTTCTCCTCCGGATATATGTGCATGTGTATCCAAATGATATTCTTTCCGCTCTGAATTCTGTTTTCCCTAGAAATATTAGCAATTGTTTTGGATCACCATTAAGTAAGGCAGCATTTTATTCCCATGTGTTTCATTATTGTGCTCCTCCCACCAGCTGAAGCCAAGGTTTTCATGCAGCATCAATATTTATGCCTGCAATTCTGAAACTCGCTAATACCCAATACCCCCAAAACCCTCTGAATTATTCAATAACAGACTTTTCTTTATAAAGCTACAACACAAGTCAATCAAGGTCTTTCCTTCAGTGTTTAAATCAAAGCATAAATAGAAAGGAAAGCAGTCAAGGCCACGGTCTAAAAAACTGGTGGTGGGAATAAAATTAATCTTTATGCTCAATATCAACAGTAACCATAATGAGAAACCTTCTGCTGGAGTCAAAAGTAAAAAGGGGAAATGCTGCTGGGGAACATTAATTTATTTTTAGATGGTATTTAGGGGAAAGTCCGCCAGATCTCTGTTTTGCAGGAATGTTAAGAAATGCTTTCTTGAGAAAAGGTATGATTGTCAGATACAAGAAATTGTGCGTTTTCGCTAATTTCTATCCACAGATTTTTTGGTCATATAAGCCATGACCATGTTAACAAGTTAATATTTACAACCAGAATATAATTTATCATTCTTAAAATATATATTTTATATACAGTATATCTTGAAAATAAACTAAGGTTTCTGTTCAAAACTGAATTATGTTTCTTACAAAGTCAAATACTGAAACATTCCCTGAAATGAAATTATAAGTAACTGAAGGTCTTTGCTCAAAAATAACAAACTTCATTAAGAAAGACATCACTATTTATTGCTAACCCCATTCCTTCCATTTTCTGAATCTGCTTTTCATAGTACAAGGTATTGAGGAATAAGAACCAAAGTAAGACCAGTCCCAGGGAGGAATGCCACTCCATTATAGGACCCACTCACACGGGCCTTTTTGGTGCTGTCAATTAAATAGAAAGGCAGTACATCTGTCTTGGAAGTAGGGAAGAGGACTGAGCGCATAGCCCTCGGACTGAAAGGTGGCAGTGCTAACCACTACACCATTTTTTAGTTGAGTTGAGGGGGATTAAATGAAGGGCTCAGGGTCACAGTAGTCTTGAGGGGTATGGGTGTACCAGAGCAGTAATAATGTGTGCCAGACGCTCATTTTGAGAGCCCACTTATTACATTATAGAGTCTCACTGGCCACAGTCTATTACATTAACATTGGATGAATTATATGAACCAACCCTGGATGGAAAAACAGTCTATCATAGGGGGACACTGACACACAAACTGTGCATGTCAGATCAGAATCGGTAATCGGCTTAACTGCACCCTTTTGGAATATGTGCAGAAACTGCATGTCTAGAAACATGTACTCCGGGAGAGTGAACAAACTCCACATAAACACCGAACAGATGGGATTTTAGCAAAGAACTGAATCTTGCACTATATGCCACCCATTTCCCTTCAAAGACCTCAGATTCAACGTTTGAGTTGACCTTGACCTCATTTTGGGGAAAAACTCATTGTTAATTTATTGTCTACTCTATTTATATTCATTGTTTTTGTAATTAAAAAGTATAAATAATGAATAGATAATTTACTTGTTCCTATACCAATTTAAAGCTGAGTTATGTGAGAAACATTTAATTTACTCTTATAATATGTCCCTTCACTTATAATATTAAACACAAAAAATCACCATACAGTATGTACACAGAATATACAATTGTTAGGACCAAAAGTGGAAACTGTTATCTCTATACATCATATTTTATTACAATAATCATGAATCACACAAGTGCCAGTTAACTAGTTTTTTCTCTGGGTACAGTGGTTTTCCACCAAGGTGCCCATTATGAAGCTAGATCAAGTACAAATTTATTATGTTTACCTAGAACAATGAAATTCTACATTCGTGTCTCACCAGTTTGTAACATGTCACCACTCTCCAGTATCATGTATGTGTGACCTCTGCTAAACTGACATCTTCTAGCAAAGGATGTGGATACCAAGGATACTGAACTAGATCAAACAGGTTCAGAAAATGGATGGGGCAGAATGTTGCTTTTGAACTTTAACTCAATGTAAAGTTTAATTTCAGTCAATGTTTGTTGTAAAGTTACTTCTTTACTAATCACTGTCAGAACTGAGCAATCAAAAATCTTTTTTTATAATACGCTACTGTGTCTGTCCGTTTGTCTGTTCAGGACTTTAAATCACCTACAGGTCACAAACCGTTTTACCTATTGACCTTAAATTTGGTACGTACATACATGACCTCTACTGTCCGCTTTCGGATGATGATTTTTATTTTTATTTTATTTTATTGTAGAATCAACTCTCTGCAGCAGGGCTGCTGTGCAGCGCATGCATTTGGCTAAATCATTCTTGAGGCAGGTTGAACACTTAAGTGCCAGCTTAAGTGGAAAGTAAGAAAAATGTACTAAGTAATTGCAACACAAAAACTGACTTAATCAGTTTTAATGTGAAAAGAAGAAGAGAAGAAGCGGGCCGCTAGAGTGGAGAAAACAAGCTGCTCACGAAGCAGCAAGCACATCAACCTTTGAGCAAATGAATGCTAAATGTACAGAGAAAGAGTATGAAAACTGTAAGTCAAGTGTATTCACGCATGTTATTGTGCAGTCTGCTGTTGCTGGTTGTATATAAAGAAAGAGGATGTTTTAAATTGATTTGAATTGGTAGTTTCAGAGCAAGGAAGGACCACCTCCCACCACCACTACCATCAAACCCAGTTAAATCTACCATCATTATGCTGGTTTACATGCATAATTTCACTGAACAGCATTCCTATGGAGTTGGTAGGAGCTTGAATTCCATAGAGTAGATATCCCTGCCAATTAATAAAACCAAGGTACAGGCCCAAAGTGGTGAAAATGTGTCCAAGCCCTGTTTAAAAGCAAGAAGGTGTATACAGGGTGATGTGATGGCTACTGCCTCACAATTCTAGCATCCTAGGTTCAAATGACATACCTGGTTACTGTTTGTATACATTTTGAAAGTTGTCTTCCTGTCTGTTTGACTTTTTTCTTGCAGCTCTCCAGTTTCCACTACACATCCCAAACACAAGTGTGTTAGGTTAATGAGCCACTTTGAAATTGCACAGTATGAATGAGGGTCTTTATATGTCCTGCAATGAAATAGCACCTTGTTTAGGTTTGATTCTTGCCTTGTCTAAAGTGCTGCCAAAATAGCTACTGACACACTTGGACTAGTATGTTACCAAAGCATGTATGGATGGAGGGATGGGTGAAATAAATATACAAACACAGGTAGTCCCCAAGTTACTGACATCTGATCTACAACTTACGAACGGGGCCGCAGCTGCGATGCATGCGTCTCAGTAACTGCCGCACCGTTGTCCTGGAGACGCTGCAAGTGGTGGCTGGACGGAGGTTGGAGGGGGCCAATTTTGCTGCTTACGCAGTGTAGTGTCCCTCAGGCGGCTCCTGGCGGCAAGTGGTCACCGGGGCCACAGCTGTTGCTCGTGTGCAGGACGAAGGCTTGATGGGGCGATTCGCTGCCCGCACAACTCGCCACCGCAGCTACTGCTCCTGACTGGACGCTGGTTGGATGGAGCGGATGGGGGTGTTTCACTGCCCGCCCACCACACACGACTGCCCAATTTGTTCTCGGTGGTCAGCTTTTGATGCTGCAAGCGGAGGCCCGGTTATGGCTGAACGGAGGCCATTGAGGGTGAATGGGGCGGCAGGGGGTAGCTTTGTAGTGTGCCTCGGGTGGCTGCCAGTTGAATGGGGGCGGTGGTGGGCGATTCACTACCCACCTTTGGCCACACCGTGTTCGTTCTTGGTGGGTGAACGCTGCAGGCAGCATACTCTAGTGGAGGTGATTGTGTGGTGGGCGGGTGGTAAATCGCCCCTCGCCACCCCCATTCATTTTCAATAGCAAGCCAGCTTGTACTGTTACGCACATAGCAGGAAGTTGTCTCTTGTCAGTACATCAGACGTGTTGACGACAGGTGCCTTCCTGCTGTGATAGCGTGTACAGTGCTGTGCAGAAGAGCTCATCTTAACCTTTTGTCTTCACCTATCAAGAATGTCTCTGAAACACAAATCTGATGCAAGTGCTGGTGATACAGTAAAGAAGAGAAAAACCATCACCATTGAAAATAAAGTAGAAATAATAAAAAGGTCAGAGCGAGGTAAAACTCCATCATTCATTGGCAGACCACTTGGTTACAGTCTGTCAACAATAGCATTTATTTAAATAATGTACCTGTTCTGACTTACATACAAACTTAACTTAAGTACAAACGTACAGGGGGCGGCACGGTGGCACAGTGGTAGCACTGCTGCCTCGCAGTTAGGAGACCTGGGTTCGCTTCCCGGGTCCTCCCTGCGTGGAGTTTGCATGTTCTCCCCGTGTCTTTATGGATTTCCTCCGGACGCTCCGGTTTCCTCCCACAGTCCAAAGACATGCAGGTTAGGTGGAATGGTGATTCTAAATTGGCCCTAGTGTGTGCTTGGTGTGTGGGTTGACACCCTGCCCAGGATTGTTTCCTGCCTTTTGTCCTGTGTTGGCTGGGATTGGCTCCAGCAGACCCCCGTTATCCTGTGTTCGGATTCAGCAGGTTTGAAAATGAATGGATGGACAAACCTACAGTCCCTATCTCATACATAACCTGGGGACTGCCTGTACATCAGTTGAGTCAAAGTATTTAATGAGTTTTAATGTCTTGAATAATCTCACATACTGTACATAAAAAGTCTGCAGGAATATTTAGGTGAAGAGGTGGCCCTTTTAACATGAAAGGCACAATATGATAGTTGATAGCTGTTGAAGGCACAGACTGTCGTTACTTGTAGGAGCAAGTCAACATAGCAAGCAGCACTCTGACATCCATTTGGGAATAAAAAGATGAAACTGATGTGATGAAAGGCAAGGAATATTGTTTTCATTCACAGTGCCTATCAAATGTATTCATCCCTTGGTAGTTTTCACATTTTATTGCTACACAACATTGAATCACAGTGGATTCAATTTGAATTTTAATAATAATAATTTTAAATGTCAAAGTGAAGTCTGCAAAGTGGTCTGAAGTAATTACAAATAATAAACACAAAATAGATCACTTAAATATTCACACCCTTAAAGTCAGTATTTAGTAAATGACACCCTTAAATCTGTGTGATTAGGACAGCTGGACAATGCAATTTCTTTTCCAATTGTTCTTTGCAAAAAAATGACCCAGTTGCATGTCCAATCACAAATTCTTAATTAGATTGAGATCTGGATTCTGACTCTGCCACTCCAAGAAATTCACAATGTTGTTTTTTAAAACCATTCCTGCATAGCTTTGGCTTTATGTTTAGGGGTCATTGTCTTGCTAGAAAACATCTTCTCCTAAGGTGAAAGTTTCTTGAAAACTATATCAGGTTTGTTTCCAGAACTTCCCTTATTATGTCGCATCTCCACAGCATAATGCTACAATCACCATGTTTTTTTTTGTTTTTTTCAGTGTTTGGCTTATGCCAAACATGGCATTTATTCTAATTGTCAAAAGCTTAATTATGGTCTCATCTCACCATAAAACCATCTTCCAGCTTCTCCCAAGTGCCTCCTGGCAAACTCTAACCAATATATCCTTCTCAGTTTTCATAGGTCTCTTTGTGACCTCCTTGACTAGTCTTCTTCTTGCACAATCACTGTCACTATTTATCTGGACTCTAAGTGATATTCAGTGGCTTGGATGCTTTCTTGTCTCCATCCCCTGACTTGTACTTTTTAGTCATTACATAAGAGGTGCTAGGAGAATTTGTCTTCATTGTGTAGTGTAAGGTCATACTGACCCATGACAAACTGGCCTTTACAGATTCAAGGGCATTTAGACTAGAATCAGTTGAACCATTCAGACAGGTCCTCTCCATTGAACTAATGATGTACTGTAACTTCTAAAACTAATCAGTTGCTTCAGTAATGATAAAAGGGTGAATACTTGTGTGATCAATTGCTTTGTGTTTTATATTTATAATTAATTTTGTCACTTTACAGAAATTTGTTTTCACTTTGACAAATAGTCTTTTTTTGTTGTTCAGTGTCAAAAATGATAAATCCACTTTAGTTCAATGTGGATAAAATGTTAAAACTTCCAAGAGGGTGATTTTTTTTTTATATATAGGCATTGTCTAAAATGATCATTCATGTACCATATAGTCATTGCAGCCAAAGTTTACAAAATATAATTGAAGTACCAAACTGTTAGTGGTGCTGAAGTTAAATAAGAAGTGCTAAATCAAATCTGTAATGTAAAAGGAAAGTTAGAACAAACATTTCTAAAACTAAAATTAAGAATAAAGTTCACGAAATGTATCAGTGTCAGTGTCGTTAAAGAGAAAATTTGTAAAGTCCATTCATTTTCAAACTCACTTATCCTGAGCAAGGTCGCAGAGAAGGTGCCCGCCTATGCCAACAAGCATCGGGTACAAGGCAGGAACAACTCCTAGACAGGGTGCTAGTCCATTGCAGGGTAAACACACACACCAACACAAACTAGGGCCAGTTTAACAGTATTTGGACTGTGGGAGGAAACCTACATGGATACGGAGATAAGATGTACACACTCCACATAGAGAAAACCCGTGAACTCTTGTTGCAAGGGAATAGCACTAGCACTGTGCCACTGCGCTGTCTAAAATTTGTAAGTGAGAATTCAGAGCCTAAAGTGCTAACATTAAAATTCATGAGGTGATAATTTTAGAATTAAAAGGTAAGCCATGTCGGAACAAGATGTGAATGAAATGAGGATTATACTACAGCACATCCATTAAGAGAGAGTTCAAGTACTAAACAGTAAATGGTGTAAACATGGAAATAAGGAGAGTAAGCAGTTACTGTAAGATCAGTAAATTCACAAACTAAACAGTAGGTAGCATTAAAATGAAAACACATAAATGATAAATCAAGTACCTAACGATAAATGGCATTTCAAATAAAAACTGACACATTTGTAAAAGGGAATATTCAGCCACCAAGTAGTCCATGGTTTTAGTTAGCCAATAAAAGGTGTCATTTTGCTTGTTTTTTCTCAACACAATTATATAAAGTTTAGAAATGAGTGGGTGGCCTGAAGGCCATGCTGCTGCCTCATTATTACTGTTATTAGTTATCTGACACCTTTGTCCAAGGTGACTGACAAATTTGAGATACATTTATTTTTCATTTGTGGCACAGGCAAATGAATTGACTTGCTCAAGGTAACACAGTGTCATTAGTGGGATTTAAACCCAATGAATTAACCACTATGCTACACTGACTGCTTTATGTTTGCAGAATTCTGGGGCTGAATATTCCCCTGGTCATTCTCCATATGAAGTCTGCAAGGTTTTTCCCCCAATATCTCGGTAGCATTTTTCTTTGGGAGGACAGATTTTCTCAGACTGGCTGTTTCAAATTGGCCTTGTAATCGACTGACACTGCCATGCAGGCTCCAGCCCCACTGTCAGTCTCAACTGGATTAAGTGGGATTAAAATGTTATCTCTGGTTAGCAGTTAATGCTTTTCAAATGAAACATCAGAAAATGAGGAATGGTTGAATGGTTATAAAAAGTGAGCCAATGTATTGTACCTAATAAACAGTATAGGTCACTAATGAAAAGGCAAAAGTCAAAATTCTAAAATTTAATCCAGTGCACATTCACATTGATATTAAAACAAGGACCAGTTACCGGATTTAAACACTAAAAGCAGAAAGAAAAAAAAAAGATGAACAGCCTTTAGAAGCTCTTCATGGATGAAAAATATGAAACAGAAAAGATAGTACCAGTAATTGTTTTTCAGATAATCTGCTCTTTATGCAACTTTCCTTTTGTTCTCATATTTTTTTTTTTATTCTTCCGTTCTTATTCAGAAGTCCCTTTTTCTGACAAAGTCACGGAAAACAATAATTCCAACAATAGGTCAGTTTTTCAAGAAGTTATAATATACAGGAAATCCCTAGTGTATGTGTGCGTGCATGTGGACTTTTTTTGGCCTGTTTGTTTAGCTTATCTGTAAAAACCTGCCATTCCCTTCTCTTTGGAAAGCACAGTCCCCACTTACTCTTTCATGTCTTTTATACCTTTTTTTTTTTTTCTTTCTTTATCCAGTTTTTTAATGTTAGACAAACACTGAAGTTAAAACTGACACTGCCCTCCGTCTATTAAAAACATACACACACAGAAAAACTTCTAATAGAGCCTAGCCTGCCATTTCATTTCCTCCTTTCTGGCGTTATGTAGATTTTCAGAACACTTCCCCCTTGTGCTTTCATTTTCAAAATTAACACATTGGGATGTTTCTCAAATACGATGGCCTTCCTTTTTTCCTGTCTTTAAACTTTTATTTTCCTCATATATTAATGAGCCGTGAGGAAACTTCAAAATCCAGCCCGCAAGCACTTGCAGGCAATCTGAATATCTTTGTTTTTATTATTTATTTTCTTACTGACTCAAACGCTCAGCTGTTTTCCTGGCTTAAAAATCAATTTGCAGCCCGCTATAACTTGCACAGTCTTATGCAAGAACTTGTCAAAAACATAAATATTACAGGTGAGACAGCGTAACAGATAAGGCGTTTAGTTTTACCACAACTGCCTGGGAACACCCTGCAGATCCTCTTGGATATGGAGCTGCCAAGTAAGCAAAGATCACCCCATAGACAAAGCGTCTGATTTTTTTTTTTAACTACTTGCCCCTCATCCTTCTGTGACAGATCACGGTGTAGGGTGGAGTTGTGAACAGATTTTAAATTTTAACCTCATCAGTCACGGTTGGCACTCCACAATGTTTTAGGACCCCATCAAGGCAAGTTAAGCCAATGTCACATTACAAGACAACTAATCATGCGGTATGTCAGACTTGTTGACAGCAGTTACTGTTCTCATTGCCAGACTATTTCAGTTTAAACAACTGAAAAGTGCTGTGAAATGTAGTGACTGTGTCACTGTCATGTCTTTCTAGCACAGTGATGCTAATTAATTTTCTGACAGCCAATACATTACTGCCTGACAGAGCCTGCAACATATGAAAGGTTAACAGGTGAGTTCACCTCGCAGTCTTGGCGTTTTTTTCTTTGTTCCATTCTGTCATGGTATGACAAAGATCAAATGAGCTTCTCTTCTTTTTGTGAGGTCTAAAGCCCTTTTATTCCTTATGCCTCATTACTACATTACATGTGTTGTATTTCTGGATGATTATTCATTGGTTGTCCGCTCCTATGCGCACATAGCCCGTCCTTACATCTAAAGAAAAAATCAAACCTGTTTTTGGATTTCCATCCATCCATTATCCAATCCGCTATATCCTAACTACAGGGTCACGGGTCTGCTGGAGCCAATCCCAGCCAACACAGGGCACAAGGCATGAAACAAACCCCGGGCAGGGCACCAGCCCACCTCAGGGCACGCACGCACGCACGCACACACACACACACACACACACACACACACACACACCCCAAGCACATACTAGGGACAATTGCACCTAACCTGCATGTCTTTGGACTGTGGGAGGAAACAGGAGCACCCGGGAGAACATGCAAATTCCACGCAGGGAGGACGCGGGAAGCCTGCCATTTTTAGATTTTGTTGGACCAAATCACAGACGACTACCGTATACATTATACTCGCAGATAAGTCGGGACTTAATTTTACTTTATAATTTCTGGTATTTTATAATGTCAGTCATATAAGTCGAATGCGGAAAACTCACACTATTGGTCCAAGAGATTATGATATGTTAACACCCACCTGAGAAAGTAACCACGTGTATTGTGCCTACATGACCACACAGTAATACCCAAACTATTCCGAAGTGACATTTACAATGTTTTGTGTTTTTATGTATCTCACACCCTCATACACCTTTATTGTAAGAGCATCCCTTATCTACGACGGAGCGTTCAATCAGAAGAAACTATGAAGCTGGTTTTAAATTAAACGTTGTTGAAGTAGCGAAAGAAATTGGTAACTGCACTACTGCAACAAAATTTGATGTGTCTGAGAAACTGGTGCGAATTTGAGGAGGCAAAAAGATGTACAAAAAAAAAAAAATTAAGTGTCGCATTTTTGAATGGCCGTATAAGTCGGAGTCTGATTGTATGATCGATTTTTTCGGGTTTCAAGATAGTTAGTGCTTGTCATGGTGTATGTCACATTACACAACAGGCTTCAATGGATCATGCCACATTCTTCCTCCAGCTCGCTACAATTATGTAAATGAAGGGAAAAACTGAAAATCACTGGAAAAGTCGCTTAATGTGACACAGCCTTTAGTATTTTTACGTGGATAGAAAATCAATAATGGTGACATTACTATGTAAGGGAAAGACAACCAATAGATATGATTTCAAATCTCAAAAGATTCTGTTGTTCTAGTTCTTCATATTGATACAGTGTTAACCTAGATGATGCATTGCATCCTGGGTTATAATCTATTTTGCAGCAGTGTGGTAGGACCCATAGGGATGGCCCAGTGGTGGAATGAGGTGATAATTTTGATCAGGTTCACCGCAGAACATTGCCACCACCTTACTCAGATGCTAACATAGTAAAACGTTGAATTGTTGGGGCACAGATCTGGGTGCTTTTCATTAACATGTGAGTTTATTTATTTAAGTGACCCTTTTTGTAAAGCAGATAATAAGTGTACAGTAATTTACACTAGCTGGCGCATTTACCTGTATAGTCAGTCACTGGTAGAAATTGAATGAATACCCTTGTGGTTTATAGTACAGTCCTGTATCCTCTTGGGGGATACACTGTTTGCTCATTGTAAAATAATTTGACTTTTTGGTATTATATTCACTGGAAATAACTCTGGGTAATGCTACCGTTTTTTTCTCTAGTTATCCTCCCAGAGGTAGCAGAAGTGAGATGCAAGCTCAATAGGGGTCACTGGAAGGGTCAGTAAAAACTGTCAACTTTATACTATACAGTCCAGGTGTTGAGAGGTCAAATTAGTTGTATGTGGAATGAGCCCACTGCAAAAGTCCAACTAGTAACTTACAGTATACCAGAGGAGTTTTCCTTTGGCTTGACTGACTTAGAAGGTTGCTTTCCACACTCTGCCAGGTGCAGACCTGAGTTTGTGTTCTGGGGACCTAGTGGGGTCAACCCATTAAGGGAACACTGCCTGAGCAAAAAGGATCTGGTTACACATCAACAAAATTTGGAAACACAGTGGCCGCGGTACTGAATCAGTCGGTTAACTTCAGGGTTATTGTCATGTGTAGTCAGAACATAATGATACACAAAATGATTTGTGAATAATTGAATTTGCAGTGATACTGTTTGTTTCACTTCTCAAACAAGTTTGCAGAATTAATGAGGTTTCACTTTCAGTAAACTTTATACCATTGACACAAGAAGAAAGGTATTTATATCCTACTTTAGAGCATTTCAATGCATTAATTCCATATGTGTATACCTGTCATTGAGTATTTAAACAAAGATCTCTCATGGAAGAAAAACAAAATACCGAACTTGTTTCCTGGCACATGTAGACATTTTCTTGAGCTATCAGGCATGTTCTGGTAGTGTGATCCCCACTTTTCCAGTCATGATGAAAATCTTGGTGATTGCATGCATCAGAGTTGGAAAAGAAACTTGAAGCTCCATGGCATTTGTACTGAAACATATCTGCAGGAATTAAGAAAAGGAAAGGGCCACTTCTAGGTAATGATTGTGGAGGTAAGCCTACTGTGTAGTGAAATTTATCTGTGGAGAAACCACAGTAACAAGCATAGTGGTGCATTTTATTGTGTCTTCATGTGGAAAATATGCAGCATGTCACATTTTTTAAAAATGCACAGCAATCCTTTGTGGTGATGTAAATGAGAAGCATAAACAGAATTGAATGTACTGGTGTGTGACAGATTACATGCAATGCAGCTACAGAAAAGAACACAGGTAAGCACAGCAGTGTGAATGAGGTTTTAGGTATTGGTATGTCTTATTGCTTAGTCACAAAAAAAACATTTAAGATCTCCAAAAAAACACTTTTTAGTCAGTTTCATGTTTCACTATTGCAAAATCACTTGTGATTTTATTGTCAGTTTTGTGAAGCTGTATCGGAATCAAAACTTGCCAATTTCGCTCATCACTAACAGTACACTGTAATTCTTACTTGCATGTCTTCCACAGACTAGTAGCAGAGGTAAAATAAGAATAAAAGACAATGAATATAACGTCATACATTAAGTTTCAACATCAGATGATAGGAATATGGAATACTCATGCTTATGTCATGGTTATGACTTGTGGGTTTAAAAATCCCTAAATCTTGTGGAGCTAGTGCTAATGGACGTGTACAGAAGAGGGTAAAGAGTGCAGGATGGCTGAGGTCTTCAATGATACTATTTGGTTTTCTAGCACAAGTGTGTATGTTTTATACTGTATATGTTCTGGTGTGTACCAGTGATATTCTCAGCAGAATTTACCTTCATCTTTACTGCTTTGTGTTTCCTAAGAGGAGTAAATGCATTAATAGGAAACTATGCTGCAAGTGAGGATTTATACCATCAGTGGAAGGCTTGAACAGGCATCCTTGTGATTTATAGTCCAGTAGTCTTACTAACTAGGTGACTATGCACAGAGTACAACCTTTCCAATAGTTCATCCTTCAAAGGTATCATGATTTGCTCTTGGAGACACAAAGGAGAATTGCTCCGGGCCAAACGAACACCTTACTGATATACAGTCTAATGTCTTAGCCACTGTGTGGTCACACTGCTTACACATATTTAATCTGTTTCCATTTTTAACGAAATTAAATAATTTAATTAGTTATGTTACTGTGGTACTTTTCTAGCTTACTCAAAGCACCTTACCTAGATCATAGGGAGCCACTTTAACCACGCCAATGTGCAGCAATCACCTGGATGATACAACAGAAGCCTTTTCTGTGCCAATATGTTCACATTTGCTATTAGGTGGTGAAGGGGTGCGAGACAGTTAGAAACAGATAAAATGATTAGGGAGCCAGAATGACCAGGCTGTGGTGGGCAATTTAGCCAGGGCATCTAGAAATAAAATACTGTTTTTGAAACTGGCGCAGGGATCATTTATGACAGCAGAGAGTAAGGACCTTATTTTTACAACACATCTGAAGGGTGGCACCATTTTCTCAGCACAGTGTTCCCATCAGTGCACTGACTGGGATCCACACACAAGACCACAGGGTAAGTACAATACAATACAATTTATTTTTTGTGTAGCCCAGAATCACACAAGGAGTGCCGCAATGGGCTTTAAGAGTCCCTGCCTCTTGACAGCCCCCCGGCCTTGACTCTCTAAGAACATAAGGAACAACTCCCAAAGAAACCTCGGGAAAGGCAGTTCAAAGAGAGATCCCTTTCCAGGTAGGTTAGGCGTGCAGTGGGTGTCAAAAAGAAGGGAGTCAATACAACACAATACACAGAACAGAACAAATCCTCAATACAGTATAAAAATAAAAATTTTAGAAGTACCTAGCAGAATTTAACAGTGGATGACATCATATAATATGAATTGGATTTGTTAAGAGTCCTGGAGACCTCATTCATCAAGCTGCCTCCCCCATTTGGCCATTCCACAGCTGAAACAGTGCTGGGCCATCCAATCCAATGAATGGACCTCTCTTTCCCATGAGTCCAGCGATCTTTCATCAGGGATGACTTATCTTCAGGTGGATTACGCATTCTGAAATGATGTTGGTATGGTTGTTGGCTAGTCATCAATGGTAATACTGGAAGGGTCACTCAGTAAGCCAGTGATCTTTGAAATTATATTTAGTGCCTTCTGAGAAAGTGCCATTGCAAGGCATTTTATAGATATGGTATATCACAACAGTTCAATTTTTTTTCTTTTGTACAACTAGCAAGTTAATTGACACCTGCAGGGTAACACCAGTTTTATATAATGCCTTCCATAGTAAACACCATCACCAAGCATTTTACAGAGAAGGTAAAACATGATTTACAACTTCCCAGCAATCAAGAGTGTTGGTGTGAAATTGGTCACTGTTAAACAATGAGCAAGTGGTTCACAGGCTAATGCTGTGACCATGGTGTGAGATGGGGAGGCTGTTGATGCACTTGCTTTTATATTTTGACATTTGGAACAGTGGCAGGTAAAGTAAATGACATTGGGCAGACAGCGGAAAAGGTGACATGACTTGGGCTTGCAATGACTCACTGATGACTCAATTATATGTACTAATTCTGTATTTAGTAATTAGTGTAAGTTATATGTACATTTTCCCAGAGAATTATTTAGTAATTAGTACAATCTATGCTTGCTTTTTACTTGAGAATGTGTTCACAGCGCTCTGTGCCTGCACTCGGTGAAGAGGACTATACAAAATAGATTGTATTGTATTGCACTGTGCTGATGATGATTGAATTAGCATCTTTCTGGTTTACAGTTGTGGGCAGTAATGAAACATTTGAACTGTATGAAACTCAAACAATCACAAATAACAAAAATGGGTTTATGAAAAGAAAATTAATAATATGTGGGACACAAAAAATAAAAAAGGGTCCTGCCTAGACTGTTCCTTGGATGGTATACAACACACAACACAATTACCTGACACCTTGCTTACCTACTCTATGAACTCTATTCTTCCTTCCTTCCTTCCTCTGGAGAGCTGAGCCCTTTTCCATTGGTACTTTTAATCCCAAATTCGTTGAGAGAAAGGCTTTTATGTCCAAATCCAGCTAAAGCTAAGGAACTACTTATGGAGTTTCAGGCCATGTCATAGTGCCCAAGATGTCACCAGTGGCACCAGGTGTTTGTGCACGTCACCTCACCATAGAGTTGTACTGGAGAGATCTGGACTGTACCGTTGTGAGACTAAAGCGTACTGTCCTCTATCAGTATGGAGAACTTCAAAAACTACTATTGAATTCCTCCAATTTACGCCAGGGACTTTGCGCCCTGTGTTGGCTGAGACTGGCTCCAGCAGACCCCCGTGACCCTGTGTTAGAATAAAGTTGGTTGGACAATGACTGACTGACTTGAAAGACCAAGGTTTATAATGGTAGTGCCCATTTCTGGTCACATATTGTCTCAGTACTTACGTCCCTTTCACACAGTCATGAAAGGAACTACACTGCTTGGAAATTATTTCCATATTTTAACTTGTGAACACCACTGGGTAATTTGACTCACTTAGCATTACGCAGTGGGGCAGGTGATGTGATGTGTTCTTAGACCAGCAGTGGAGGGGTTGAACAGACATCCTAGTCGTGTATAGTCCAATGAATTATCTGTAAGAAAGTTACAAAGCTTGCACACAGTACAACTTTTTCCTTATTCTGCTGCAGAATGAGTGTGTGGTGAGACTGAATCAATAATGTCGTTGATTGTCACCCAGTGCCCAACCACATTTCTCACACATACCACAACAATTCCAATATTTCAGTACCAGATGAAAGAGTCATTTAGTGAGTCACTTGTAGAGATAGAATAAGGTGCCTTCTAATCACTAATGGACCCCTGGACTGTTGCACCCCAAATATGTAGTGGAATGGTGTGGAAAACTTGGATCAAGCCAAGCTTGCTCAGGCTACAGCAGTTCAGTTGTAGGTCATTTCTGTTTCTAGCATGTATTTCAATCCCACATTAAGTCTTTCATCTCTCTTCTTTTTCTTGCACTGTGAGATGCTGTTCTTTTTATGTGTACTTTCTATTTTAAGTATTTATAGCCACAACTATTCTCCTTCACATTCTGTTATCTGTCAACGCGATCTTTAGAACATCTCCTGGCTAACATGGTGCCAAAAAAAAGACCTCTAAGTATTACTTTAAAAGCTGGAAATAAAGGAAGCTGGCAGTAAGGACTCTCGGGGGGCCACTTTTGTTTCTGTGAAGAGCTATATATTTCACAGCCATATTCTGTATGATGAGGGGGTGGGATTGGATTATCCTAGAGAAAAGAGTGGACAAGGGGAGGAATACCAAAGCCAAAAAAATTGATAAAAGAAATGTGGAATACTCCTAATACATGTTTGTCATGTGTACTGCATGCATTGTGAGCTTCAGTCTAGACAGTATGTCATATTTCATAGCATTTTTAAATCAATCATATTATATTTGAAGTCCAAAGTAAGTAGGGCCCTTTGTTGATTAGGACAATTAGAACCCATAAAATGAAGTTTCATCAAGTAGGAACAAGTTAGACAAAATACACATCTAAGACCGATATATCATGTTTGTTTATTAAATACTTTAATAATGAGTCATATTCCAAAATAACAGAGATAAAAGAATATAGCTAAAAGCATTAGTAGAATACAGAAAGTACATGTTGTTTAAAACATTTGCAATATATATTTAAAATCTGAGCCCAATATTGCTGAAATATCTTTCATGGACACCAAACTTCAACTCAAAACTGCATGAATCGATGTGCTATTGTTAGTTGTTGGTTGTGTTGTGGAGAGTCTATTGCTAACTGTAGTTCATATTTCTTAACCATATTTGTTTTTAAAGAAGCATCTGATGGAGAATTAAAGTCAAAGTTATTTCTTTAAAATTATGATTTGTATTAATGATTTGAAATTGTGCTCTAAAGTGAAGCCAATTTTTTACATTTTAAAAAATAACTAGAATGCTCTTCATTTTATAATGGAGATAATGGGTTTTGGGGCCCCAGTGTTTAAAAAAAAAAAAAAGCTTTAAAACTTAATAAAGACATACACTTTGTAGTGGCAAACATGCCTTCCTCATTTCTAAAGCATGCTTATGACCAGCAAAGTAAACTGGAAATGATATATTGCATCACAGATTCTTGGTACTGTTTTATCATGGTAATGATGCTGTTCTTGCTCACTTATCTTCTGATAAATTATCCTACTTTTAGTTTTGTAATTTTGTTTCTTCAGCAGGTGTGTGAGACAGAGATGTGCTCAGATCATATAATTATTTTTAGTTCCGGCTTTTTGCCAAATACATTTTGTGTTGTTTTCTTACATAATCTATGGAGATTCACATGGAATAGCAGTGTCTTGATGAACAATGCAAGTAAGAGTTCCATTGCAATTTACACACATAACAATAAATCTGAACTAAACCGATTACACTGCATTTTATTTTTAATAAAAGCATTAGATTTTTGAAAGAACCAAGCGACCAGCAAGTTGCACTTTTTGTGATAAGTCTTACACATAATAAAAAAAAACACTCAGAAAAGGAAAAAGAGCATACAATAATAATAGTAATTCTTTAGTAATTTTTTGTATTTATATAGCACTTTTCTCACTACTCAAAGCGCTCAGCAATTGCAGGTTAAGGGCCTTGCTCAAGGGCCCAACAGAGCAGAGTCCCTTTTGGCATTTACAGGATTCAAACCGGCAACCTTCCAATTGCCAGGGCAGACCCCTAGCCTCAGAGCCACCACTCCATCATAGAGCAGATTGAAGTGCCACAAACCAACTATTGAATTGTGTAAAGCATGATGTGAATGCTCTTGCAGAGAATATGGAAGTAGAATAACTTAGGACAATGTTTCTGAGCGAGCACACTCACTGACACTCGCTAATCCTAATTAATCTATAAATGTTTGGTGAGAATATACAAACTTCACGTAAAATCTGGCACCATAAGGTTCAAATGATAGCTCTGCATTACCACTCTGCCTATGCTAAAACATCTTTACAAAACTTACTAAACTTTAAACGGGTTAAAACCAAATGAACAGTATGTCTTTCACATCTGTTCAGATTTTGCCACATGATTGCAATCTTTCTGTCACTAGACCACAGAAGCACATGCGTGCCTTATCATTTCAGCGGCAGCAGACAATATCTTTGCAAAATGACAAAATAATCTTCCTTGTAGTAAAAGAATATAAGCAATCCTAAGTGTGGCTTTTTTCGGCAATTATCGTGTAGTCTACAGAACAGAGACAGCAATTTACATCTGAGTATCGACATTCAATAATGTCTGTAATGGTGGTTGACGGTGACTTTCTGAAGTGAGCCCATGACCTTGTCTCTAAAAGGTTGTGGTGAAGGAAGGCAAACAGCAAAGCGAAGTGCACAGCCACTCTCCTTTTAAAAGGGCAGAATCTCACAAAAAATGTTTTGCTTTTTTTCCTTTCTTAAATTGATATAGACAGCTGTTGTACAATATTTGTTCAATCTCAAGATATGAATCAATGCTAAATAATATTTTTTTGCTTGAAAAATTGATATATTCTGTAAGTTTTAATGCTTATTTTCATTGTTGGGACCACAACACCCATTATTTCTGTTATAAAATTCAGGAGCAGTCTAATTATTTATAAAATTTTAAATATATACTCATTACTTTAGAATGCAATTTCATGTAGCAGATTTATATATACTATGATTGTGAAGAAATAACTAACTTGAAAAATACTGGACTTGTCCTTTAAAATCTACAGAATGCTAAATCCACCTGTACATAACCAGTAGACAATGACAACATGTGCCCCGCCATGCACATGCAACTGTTTTGGCTTCCAAGTAATTTATTTTGCTGTTAGGAGCTGCTGCTGAATATGTAAAGGAGAAATAAGTTTGAAATTCCTCAGATGTGTTCTGTACATTCTATTTGAGATATCACAATGAAATTTCCCAGTAAATTAACTTTGAAGAGTAACTGCCAAATTTCAGCAACAAGTGTTCACCAGAGACCAGAGTTGTTTCATATAGATAGATGGACAGACAAGACAATGGCAGTAAGTGCTTTCATATTTTATGTGAACACACCTAAGAATATTTTAAATGCAGTTAGGACAGCCATTAGAAAGCCTTTACATTTAGCATCAGTGGCAGTGCCCAGTCTGAGCACAGAGTTAAATAAAAAGGTGTTTTTTTCACAATCCTGCTAAGCTATTCCTATACCATTCAGCAGAGTATGACCATGTTGTAAAATAATGGTCATCTGAGGGGCTCAGGCCCTCCCAATTAACCTCATGAAATCCCCTGAAATGAATTGAAATTGTGTGGGGGGCTGGGGTCCTGGTCTAGTAAAACATGTTATTGTGTTAGCAATCACTTCCTGCCCATTACTGAGTTTGTGAGAAAATATTGCTGCAAAGTGCTTCTTCACAAGCAGGACTCCAAAGCAGCTGTCTGTAAGTGCTGCATGGCCTGAATGGAGATAAGCAGCTTGAGTGGCAAGGAAAGAGGGCACGTCCTTTAAATTTAGATAATTCAAGAAAGAGAGAGGAAACTTTCATAGGAAATGAACATTGTAGGCCATCATGAGAGCTAGTGTTGATAAAAAGTCTGACAGCAATTATCGATACTATAGTACTGACAGTATTCAAATTTGGAACAGCAACAGGCTAGCTGCATCTTGTTCCCAGTTAGTATTAGTTGCTCAGTTGTTTTCTGAAAACAGGCTCAGGTTTTGTTATTTATTACTTTTGAATATCAAGCCCATTATTGGGATGAATCTGTGGCCATTCTACCAAGAGAACTTCAGTTCTTCGTAGTCTTCAGTGTGCAGGGGTGAAACCAAAGGTGGCCTTGGTAGTAATGGATCAGAATGGAGCTGCAGCAGTTTTTCCACATACAGCATTGGAGTGTATATACAGGTATGTCACTGTCTCTTCTGTGTGATCCTAGTCTGGTGGTGTTGTGGATTTTGTTTGGGGATTACATGAGCATTAATGATGCAGTTTGGCTGTTTAAGAAAGGCATATCTTAAGTGGTAGTATTCTACATAGGTAATTTATTGTATCTCTCAATAAAAAAAAAACTCTTGCGACGATACAAGACTTTTTTCCTGCAACGAGACGTGGTCTTTTGAAGAGAGACAGAGAGACACTTTCACTTCCCACTAGACAGACAAGTCACGTCATATTTACAACCTTTGGAAGCAAGTCCCATGATACACATGCAGAGCAGGCTAGAAATAATGGAAGTAGGAAAATTGAGAGTAAATATCACATTAGCACAAACAAACTGAAAATATTACTCGGTGAAATAACAGAACAGTGAAAAGAGATAATATTCAGGTGCTCTACAGACTTTTAAACATTTGAAGTGCCGCACAAAATGCAGATCACACGGCATGACAGCAGCAGCAAGACAGCAGCTGATTGAGCAAAGAGAAGGTTAAAAAAAAAAAAAAAAACTATTTGTTTCCCATTGTATCATCGTTTAAGAGGGGTTTCGGGGGAGCGGTCACGTCTCCTTTGGGTGCGTAGAACTGGCCTGGTTGGGGTGGAGGGGTTGGCAAGCGAAACCCCCTAGTATATTTGTAAAACCAAAGTAAGATTTCAGTGTTCAGCCAGCAACTGGAGTTAGAGAGTACTAACAGGACCTTCTTGGTTACCACGAGGTATTTCAGACTCAATGTGTCTGCTGGTTGAATTAATTTTCCTCTGCCCTTCACAAGAAGGCAATATGTGTAAAGCATTAGAAGGGTGTTAGGCTTTTGAAATCCAGCAGCCCCCAAGCAAAATCCAGGTGCGGCCTGCGCCACCACCAACCTACTCAAAGCACCATGATGCCCCAGCATTGATGGACTAAAAGCCAGAAGTCCACATGATCATCATCATCATCATCAAGTCCTTCCGTGAAAACCATAAATACAAAGAGGACTGTTTCATTTATGTTAGGTAGATTGCCTAGAGGGGTCTGGGCGGTCTCATGGCCTGGAATCCCTGCAGATTTTATTTTTTTCTCTGGCCGTCTAGAGTTTTTTTTTTTTGTTTTTTCTGTCCCTCCTGGCCATTGGACCTTACTCTTATTCTATGTTAATTAATGTTGACTTGTTTTATTTTCTTACTGTGTCTCTTATTTTTCTATTCTTCATTATGTAAAGCACTTTGAGCTACATTCTTTTGTATGAAAATGTGCTATATAAATAAATGTTGTTGTTGTTATACTCATCCAGCATGTGAAGCTCATGGACCATGTGCTGTCTTTTGCGATGACAGTGACATAGCAACTGGGCAGGCAAACAGATACATAGCTTTTAATTAAGGTGGATAAGAAGACAAGTGAAGACCATTCAGTCCATTAAGACTGCTTGGTTAAGCCTATGTCAAATTAAATGTGTTTTCCAGTGATTTTAACTCATATCCTTCAAGTACATAAGTAATTCAGAGGCAGTTTGTGGAATGTTCCCATGAAGCTGATCACCTAAGCGGTGTGAAAACATGGGAGCCCCAAACCACAGACACAGTATGCCATCACACGTTATATGAATACAATAAAGGAAATGTATTCCACAAAGCAACTTTACAGACCTCTTTCTAGTAATGTGCCAGAATTATACAATAAATCATTACAATAAAGCACCAATTTTTCCTCCTTCCATCCTCCAGTTGATTGTTGCCTGCTGCCTCCTGACTCTGACTCGTCCATGTGTGGCAGCGGGCTGACATTTATGCCAGACCCGGGAAATGTTTCTGGTGTCATTCTGTCTCCACTAGGAAGCACTTCCAGGCCATAGACAAAGTAGGGTGGTTCTCCCCTGACAGCACCCTCTACCGATCCCAAGGGACCCCTATGGTGCTGCTGTTCCAGATTTCGTCTAACATTCGTCTAGCATTCTTGCAAGTGTCCCAACAAGTTTCTTTTACAAGAACCACTGTCACCTAGCACATGGGGGATGGAACTACTCCCAAGTTCCAACTTCTGTTGGTCCATCCATTACCATTATTTTATCCCAGCTAGGCTCAAAGTTATCTTTTCATGCAGTCGTCCAGTCCCTCCAGGTAATAACTCATTCTTCTCCCTGGCCGAGATGCCCATTCTCATCCCACATGTGACATGGCCAACGATTCACTCTAATAAAAGTTTTCATTTCCTCTTTAGTTGGAGGGATGGGGCTGTTTGTGCAGGAGTACCGACAACCAATTAATTCTCATATGGAAGTACAATGCATAGACACCAGCGATAAGGAATAAGGAACATGCATATTTTAAACCTCGCAAACAAAAGAGAAGCTCATCGTTCTGATGTCTCATGTTTTATAAACTAAAGCAGATGGTAAAAAAAAAGGGCCAAGACTGAGGTAAATGTGCCATACCTATTAAATATTAGTACATCGCTGATTCTGTTGGGCAGAATGGGGGCTTTGGACTTCGCAAACAGTAGTGGGGCTCATCTGTCTGTCTGATGTCCTGTGTTTTACAGTATGTAGTATTAAGGAATGGAAAAAAAATAAAGGGGCAGTGATTGCTGCTGAATTTTCTGCAGCTATTAATTCTTTGTGCTGAACTGGCTCTGTCAAGTGACACACAATTGGCTATCCAAAAAAGAGACAAGTAAGACCATGCTAGACGTTTGACACTTGATCGCTAACTATGATAAGGCCAGCGATTTTCCGGTCATTTAAATCGACATGGTTCCGATGATTAGATCAGCGACTGCTGTCAGCTAATCTGACACAGCACATGACTAGAAGTCCTGTAACGTGACACCAGCTTTAGCTAATAGCTTGACTCTTCAAATAACTCATCCAGATACATTATAAAAGTTGTCATAGTTTTTCCTTCGGTTCCTTGACGTGTTATGTTGTTGCAGAGTCCCATGATCCTTTGTATAAGGAAGTGATTCATATGAGCCAGGCTTAATTGCACTTACCCTTACTATCCACCTGGATCAACTGTACTCTGAAAACACAAATTAGGTCCAAATGCTTTCTGTACTTAATACTCAAAAAGGTTTAATTCCCTTAGCATAACAGAGTAGGATATGGATACTTTAGTCCAAGATGATCTTGGTTGCTCTCCTCTGTTCAAAATTGCTGCTTTTTTTTTTTTTTGGAAGTGTGGTGGCCAGAACATCCTACATAACACCAAGAGCAGTCTCCCTAATGGATTATACAGTCTGAGCATAACATCCCTTGGTTTATATCCAACAATTTGTACAATACAATTTTTATTATGGCTTCTGCACATAATTTAAATGTTAAGAATCAATATAAATGTACTTTTCAGTGGCTACTTCCTGTAGGTCAGTAAATTTATAATTGATTATTTTTTTCATGCATGTAGTATCTCACATAATTTATTGAATTTTTCAAAATGCTTGTTAATTGTCCAGATCTTTTTTTAATTGTTTTTCTGCCTTCTCTATATCTGTTACCTCTCCAGTGTTGGTGTCATCTGCAAATTTTAAAAATTCATTAACTATACCTGAATCAATGTCATCAATATAAAATACAAACAATGGTTGTCCAAACACAAACCCTTCAGGTATTCCACTGATTAAATTGCCACAAGTGTTACACTTTTAGCGCTTTTAAGTTGTTGTATGAGCAGATAAACTCATGTCCCCTCATGTATGTGTGACTGTGACCACTAGCAGCATCACGCAACTCTTACTTGCATGGCAAAATGTTTGCCTATTTCTTTCATTTTTGGAATGTTACCTCAATTAGCCCCCATCACCCATAGTGAGTTTTAGAAGAATCATCTTCCCCTTAGCTTTGCCTTTTACTAAAAATGGTCTGGAATGCAAGTTGCCCTTCTTTATATGGCTTTGTTGCCTACTGGTGGGCCACTCCCTGTTTCTGGCCATAATGTATAACATGAGCCTTGCCACTGCAACTAATCTCTTAATCAGTAATTCCTGTGTCTTGCTGAGCTGCTTGCTTGATTACACTTCTCGTTTTCCTGTTTATCTACATGTACGCTGACAATAACCCTCACGATATGAAGTTTAACAAGAATGCATGTGACACAGAAGTGCTTTTACTCTGAAGCCCGCTTCTTAATTTTGGGCTGATGCAAATGGAAATATGTTAGTGGCGATCATGCTGACATTTACACTGGGGTCCAATTACTGTTGATGGATCAGTATGTGTTTATCGGGGGAGGCAAATAATCCCAAAGTACAAGGCATGAGGTAAAAATGAGAATTTTATTTTATAAGAATTGTACACACTGTGTCATTCATGTTCTAAACATAACTATAACTCCTTATATTCCACTGACCACTGACTCTGTTCTCATGCAACTTTAATTGAATTGATCTTTGAATCAGACTCACTCTGTCATACCAGAATTTAATGTGTGGCAGGCCTTATACCCCAGTGGGGCAATGTGCCAAGCTTTGAAATACTAGCTGTATACACCCTATTTGGGAAACCAGTTAAACGTTTCTGTGTCATAGCATAGCTGATCAATTATGATCTAAATTACATGCTTGAGTGCAATTATCAAATAATTAAACAAAAATTTAACAGGTTTCAATAATAATTCAGCTGGCTCTTGTGGTCGCCATGCAAAGATGTCCATAAATGCACCCAGCATCCATAATCAAACCTACTTAGAGGAAGTACTCCACCCAAAAATGCTATATTTCTTTTTGTATATTACTTACCCACCATGTAGTCTGTAATGATGGTCGAGAACATATTGTAATCTTGTGTTTTCAGGCTGAATGGAGAGAAAAGGTTTATGATATAGTAGAAGCTAAAACTGGCCAATAATGTACAGCAAACAATGTGAAAAATATCCTTGGGGGATCTCATGTTACACATGTCCCATAATCTACATGTCAGACATCTAATTGTATGCTCAATATATGCAAAGCACAATTTTTTTTTTTTTGCTAAAATGATACTCATGAATAATCTTTTGCCATTGTACAGCATTGGTCACTATTAACTTGTTTTATATTATCATGAGAACATGAAATTACAATTTTTTCTCAGCCCCTCAACCCCTACAATGTACGTGGGGTAAGTAACATATAAAAAAATATCATATTTGGGTGAAATATTCCTTTAATACAATTTTGGCCTGTGGGAAGAGGACCTGTTCCAGCAGCGTCGGGTAAAAGGCTGAAACCGGTCTTGTTCAGGGCACAATTCTTTTGCAGGCATTGCAATGCATACTGCATATAAATTATGAAACATTATTTATTATATATAGCTCCTTTCCACTTTGATTGCAATGTTAACATACAAGTACAATAATTTAGTCAATTTTTTTCCATCTGTTTAGCAGGCAGTCTGGATGCTTCAACTAGATGACCTGGAATTTAGTTAGTTATTCTTCTTCACTCTGGTCAAAGTATAGGGTCTTCACTGTAAGTTTCCATCTCTCCCTATCATGGGCTATTTGCTTCGCCTCTCCCCAGTATAGACTAAGCCTGCAAGTGAACTCCACCTAGAAAGCTCCACTCACCATCAATGAACAGACCGTTGAAGATGTTGAGTGGTTCGCATACTGGGCCAGTTTAGTTAACAAAACAGGAGGGACAGACAAAGATGTGAATGTCTGGATCACAAAACCACACCAGGCCTTTGTTGCCTTGAAACCAGTGCTGAGTCTTCATTCCAAGTTCAGGGTGTTTAACACAAATGTTAAGTCCATGCTACTATATAGGGTAAAGCACCTGACACATACCAAGCACCTTGACCTCAAGCTATAAGTTTTTACTAACACCTGCCAATGACAGATCCTGTTCATTAGTTGGATGGCAGAGAACCCAGCAGTGGCCCATTATCAATATCGCCCAAATGAAGAAATGGATGTCCATGCAGGGATCAGACAAAACTTCCACATCGTGCCTTAGAATGGAACTCCCATGGAAAAAGGAAAAGCGGAAAAGCAGTCCTGACCTAGAAAAGAACCCTACTGTAAGAACTCAAGACCATTAATTGACCTGGAATTTACCTCCTGCCATGACAAAGCATATCTTCAAGGCCCAGGAGCCCAGATTACATCACTTTCTGGTAGCCCCTGTTGTACTTGCATCTCAACACATGATAATCCCTTAAAGTGCCTGCAACAAAGTAATGATAACAGATTGCTAGCTTTTGTCGATAGACAACACATGACACATAATTTAAGGAAACCCTGAGACAACCTTAAGTGGCTACTGGCCCTTAGTGGCAATCTAGTCAAGTCAAATTCCAAAACCTTTTTTTTTTCCCCCAGACAGACACAGTACATTTGGAGGTGCACACTGTGGAAAATCTATTCTATCCACAGGAGCAGCTTTCACATCCTGCTCTTTATAATTTTGTAACTTGTATTATAATAAATTGCTGCTTTCTCAGGCTTCTTTAGTTAAAATGATGTATGGTATATTTTATTGCCTGTGCTACTTTATATAGCAATTTACATTAAAGTACACATAAAACACAGTTTTACTTGTTGAGTGCATACTTGGGACCAGAGACAGTGAAGTGAACAAGACAGCACAGGCACAGAACTGTGCCAGATTGAGACATTTTGGCAAGACTACCAACTAGGCTGGGTTAGGCTTTGTGAACTAACATTTTTGTGTACAATTAGAATTGCAAATTGCTCTTCACATACTGTAGGTAGTACATGGTGGATTCAGAAAGTATGTTGCAGCCATGTAATAAATTCATTTTTTCCTCACAACACTCATTATACCAGAATGATTAAGCAAATAACAAGATTTTAGCCACTGTGCAAATTAAAAACGAGAAACTGAAATACCACATTGATATATGTGAAAAAAGGGAAGGGGTCTGAATATTTCCTGAATTCTATATGTAAAAAAATGAGAGATTCATCTTTATGCAGGGTGCATGGAAGTGGGTAGTGCTGCTGCTTCGTGGATCCAGCATTCTGAACTCAAATCCAGTTCCTGATTGGTGTTTGTATGACATTTTGCACCCTTTCCCTATGTCTGTGCTGGTTTTCCTCTCACATTATGAAAGACTTGTCTGTAATTTTAAACTAAACTGATGTAAGGGTTAGTGTGTGCCTGAGTGGGCACTACTATGGTTTTCACTGACATCATTTGAGCCTTTTTAATTGCATCCCAAAATGATTTGCTTCTTGTAACTTAGCTTCTCCCATCTTTTATATACAGTATGTGTTTATTTACACTGACTTGCCTTACCAAGGTGCTAGTCCAGTTTTGAACATTTTCAATGTCATTCTGAATTGTTATCATAATTTCCTTAACACTTCTATACTTAACGTTTTTGTATACTGTGAAAAGTTTCCAAGTCTCCTCACTATAACTCCCTTGTTGTTGATATCTTCCCTACCGGGACCCCTTTTTTTGAAAACTACGCCCATTCCAGAAGTGAAGGGGTAAGTTGATTTTCACCTTGAAATAGAAAGGTGATTGAAATGTGACCTTACCCTGCTATTTTGGAGGCATTTTTTGATAAGTACCTTAACATTGCCAGGTTCAGACAATGTGCACAGTGCCTGATGTCACAGTTGCAACAGGATAAAAGTTGGCATTATTAGAATGACATTTTACATTTCATTTTTTGTGACTTTCCTTTCATGGTTTTCTCTGCTTTGTTTCACCCAATTAGGGTTCTGAATCATGGGGAACATGTATTTTAATACAGTTTCTCACTTCAACATTTATTTATTGTAGTTAAAGTAATTTTGCATAGTTTTTGGTTTATCACAGGTGGTGTTAATTAATGAACAGGATAAAAGGTCAGTGCTGATGTCCTGTCCCTATCCGAGATTGTGAATAAATCTTTGTCTTTAGCATAGTGAATTTCTTGTAATTGATCTTCTTTGACTTTTTGATTTTTAGTTCACACTTAAGGTTTGAGAGAAAATCTTTTGAATTTCAGTTTTGATGTTTAATTTGACCTTTGACTATGTTTATTGACCCGATCCTTATCATTGCTCACTGGTATATTTTCTCATGGTGGCAGTATAGGCAAATGGAAGTATAATTTTCAGTTAGTCTTTGGGTTAAAAATCTCTGCTTTGAAATTTTGACTATGATTAAGATTTGAGTCTTGGTTCATTACCACATAAGAATCAGGGTTTGATTTTCACCCATATTTTTGACTACACCTTTTCTCCTGGTCCCGCCAAATAATGAAGAATTAAAAGTTTTTCATCGGTGACCGAATTGTGGTTGCTGGGGCCAAGCCCTACATTAATCCTTAGTCAGTTAAACAGGCTTTATTTTATACAATGAGCAGGTTACCAATCAAATTATGTTATAAATTAAATGGCTTCATTGTACAAAACAAAAGTATAATAAGACAGCAGGGCAAAGCATCAAGCAGGAAAGATGAGAAGATGGGGGAGAATGAGGTGTGAAAGACTTACAAGTGGTGGGTGTGCAGATGAGCAAGATGGAAATGTGATAGGCCCTGATGCATATTTCCTTCCGTTTTGTTCTTTCTGTAAAGTAAAGCACCTTCTGATGACGCTTACAGCAAAAACAGTTATGCAATAAAGACTGATTGCTTTATACCGAGTGTATTAGAGAAGGCAGTAAACCTGTTAGCACAGATCATCTAAGAGATGAGAGGGAGTCAGATGAGTGTCATAGATTGAACAAATGGATAACAATTTCGGAATGGAATAGAAGAGGTATGTGTCTTCAGTTTCTTATGAGAAAAGGGGCTTTACAGAGAGAAATACAATGAAGTGTTGATGCAGCTTGTCAATGGTCATTCACTTAACGTCAAGATTGTAAGGCCACTGTGCTTCACCTCTGCTACATTCAATCAGTGGAGAGTAACAGGTAGAAGTATCACAAAGCAGAGCTGCTGTGATTTCTCTGCTTAAGTATGCAAGAAGGTTTACAAGAATGATGGATAATGCCAGAAAAATATCCAAAATGGAGCCAAACAATAAGATACAAACAGGGGAAACTAGGCGGCATCACCATAAACTTTAATAAACTTCAAGGAATATTCCAAAAGAAGGAGAGCAAACAGTAAAAACCACTAGTTCAGAAATATTCCAACAAAGCAAATATATTTTGTAGGAGAATAATAAAAAATAAAATAAAAAAAATTAATAAAATACAAAAAGTTGTGCCAAAAAGACAACTCAGAACAAACAAATTCAGACCAAGAACCAAGAATTAAATCCAATAGAGATAAACATATGGAAATAAAATACTGACAAAACAATATCACCATTTGAAAATATTCACCTTTTTCCAAGAATATATTGGCAAAGAGCAGTACTCCAGCTGACATGGTGGCCCTGCCTCCAAAGGTTCCACTGACAAAACACTAAACTATATATAAACATAATACTAAATAATTAGCCACAACAATATTCAAAACACAAAGATAAAAAACATAACATACAACATAAAAATAACAATTCAAATAAGAATTGACATGAGCCAAGGACAAATCCCTGGCTAGATGATAAAAAGAATAAGTTGTGTCCTAAGGCATTAAAAAAGATGTGAAGAAAACAAATGGGACAGCAACACGGCAGAGTAGCCAGTTAAATACTTTACTGTGAGTAAGATATCCTGAAATGAAGTGCCTGGTTTGCGATCACACATCTTGTCCCCTACTGTGGCAAAGGGTAGAGGCTGCCCTCTCCAAAATGTAACTTGTGGGAATATTGTATTCCTTAAAACATTTGTAAATGTTGGAATTCATTAAACTCATTTTTGTACAGACTAAGCCATCCTTCAACACAAACTAGAGATGAGAATCATGCCCATACATCCATTTTCTAACCTGCCTGTACAGTTCAAGGTAATGAGGAGCCAGTGCCAATGCTGACAGTGCTATGCATGAAATGGAAAGAAATTCCACAAATGTAAAGTGGCCTATCCATTACAAACAGAGAAATTGGACAGGGAGTCCCTCAAACATGAAAACAAAATGAACAAAAAAATACGACTACACCCAGCCAGCTAGGCGCCTCCCTGCTACCTGAGCAATGAAAACTGAGCTGAATTGGCATGGAGGTGTTTACCACAGCAAATTCATCAAAGCTGCATTAGAGGGAATTAAAGCAAAAACACATTTCAAGCTTTGCTATTTGGTGAAAAGGTGAATTGCTCACTCAGTCACACAGTCCATTTCAATTGGATACTGAATGAGCACTATAACCACTAGGAGACAACACTTCGAGTGTAAAAAAAACATGTAGAGATTTATGTTGATAGGTACTTCACAGGAGGTTTATAGCTCCAGGAATATATGAATAATAAAAAATTATGCATTTTATCATTAAATATCAAAAGGTTATAACTAGAAGTCCCTGCCATACTATATTATTCTTTACTGTAATTCTTTACAATTGCCAGAAAGTTAATGACTCTTAGAAGGAAACATAACAATGCTTTCATGCCATTGGCTTTCTGAGCCCATTATTTCAGTCTGAGGTCAAGATGAAGACTTTCCCTGCATAAGCAAGCATACGAAGGGAAGAATCAACACTGGATAGGGTGCCAGTCCACAGCCAAGCCTGCTCATGCACACACAAACACACAGGTATAATTTCAGTTGGACTGCATGCCAATGGAAGACGTGAGTTAGAGAGGCACTAAGAAAACAGGTAATGTCAGTCAAGGAATTGACCTGGAAGTCTAACTCTTTTGCCAGCAAATTTTCTTCACCACTTTGATATTTGAGATTTGCAAGTTCACCCAACTTCGGCCGATGCAAAACGTAATTGTGAATCCAAGATGTCCAAGATGTAGTAACCTCATATATGTCACCACAAGTCCTACCTACTGGCTTCAAGCTTGTCCTGCTAGGATCCAGCCCTTCTTAGAACATTGCCCATCACACCCTTGTTGGTGGTAGCACTCCTCACAACCACAGGGTGGGCTGGTAAATGCCACTCATTTAGAAATTTGATAATTATTACTTGAAAACCTGCTCAATAAAAGGGCCTTGTGCTGTGGTTTATACTAAATTTGAACAACGTATTATTTGAAGTTCTGAGTTGCACAATGGTAAAGTGGTTCATATTGCTACCTCACATCTCCAAAGACCAGGATTTAAATAATGACCTGGTCATTGTCTTTGTGGAGGTCTTCTCATGTCTGTGTGGGGTTTTCTTTGGGCATTCCACATTAGTTCAAATGCTGATTTTAGTGTGGATGTATCAGTATGTGCTCCCCGTGATGAACTGGCACTGTATCCCAACTTGATTCCGGACAAATTCCAGAGAAGATCGGCTAGGCTGATTCTGGATCTAAGAGGGATGAGTTAGGAGAAGAGATTGAAGGAGTGGCACCTTTTCAGTTTGAGATTAAGAGGGAACATAAATGAAGTGTTTAAAATTATGAAATCAATACAGTTGATTCCAATCGTTACTTAAAAAAATGATTCTGCAACAAGAACATGTTAACAATGTTAATTTGTGCACGCATTTTAGATGGCTGTTCTTCACACAAAGAACTGTAGATGCATGAAAAAAATTACTAAGTACTATGGTGCAGATTTGGGCTTTCTGGACTTTCATATCTCAGTTATTTTGGACAATCTAGGTGACTAGGATGGACAAGCTTATTGGGCTGAATGGCCTGTTCTTGTTATCATTTGCCAGTGATGTAAGGATAGTCTCCAGCCCCTTCCCATCTTGGCAATAGAAATAATGAGTGTGAACATGGAGAAATTGAATTATTAATGTCAGGTATGTTTATTTTGAACATAAAACATATAAAAATGTACTTAGTAAAATATATGAAAAAGGGCAGATGTCTGGCCTGAATTTTCATTTTATGAAGTGCTTTTTGTAATAAACAACATCCCAAAGCACTTTTGTAATTTTATATTTTTTACAGTTGGAGCACAGGAAGTTTAGGTGATTTGCTCAGAGTCACGCAGTTGGTCAGGGGGCTTTCAGACTTGTAGTCCTTGACTGCTAGACCACCCTGCCTGCGGCATGTTCTTTTATTTGTTACTTAGCAAATAAGAATAATAGGGACAAAAATACAGTAGTAAAAAAAAATGCTGATGACAACAGGCCATAGTCCTTTAAATAAGGAAGGAAGGAGAGCAGCACTCAGCTTTTTCCATGCGTGAAGCATTCCATTGACTTGTCCACATCACTTGGGAGTGTTAAGATAACAGAGAAACACAGGAAGGAGTGCAGTGAGGTAACAATGAGCTGTAACCGTTTTTGGGTTTGTTCTGCACACAATTTTACCTGTAAATTGTGATAATATTATTAAGATATACTTTGTAGGTAAAGTGATTTGATGAGTCTGGATCATGGATTTAAATTAAACTGATGGTTTATAAGTGAAAACTTTACCAACTGGGAATATGTGAGTTTTCAGGAGATGTGTATTATTTTAAAGTTGGCTTATACCTAACATGCAATTCCAAAGCCCATAGGTTCAAAGGGTTACATTTGGTTCTCTTTAGGTTGTAAAAAGCAAGAAAACAAGTAGGCACGAAAAGGGTTGTGTTTCCAGGTAGTAAATCTCTATGTAATTTCAGTTTAAGAAACAGTGACAAAAATAAGCTGCCAATAGTGGTCATGTTCTTCCTCTTTTTGGCTATTCTCCTCCACTCTAAGAGAAAATGGAAACTGTGACAGTGATTGTGCAACACCCTATTTTTTTTCCCCATCTAGTATTTAAATCAGTCCCCATAAGAGACCCCTGCTTGTGACATTGTTTATGACGGTACTACTCTCATATGTGGTTGGTCTTATTGAAGCCAGGGCCCTGCATAGAAAGAATGTAATGGAGTCTGAGAATCATATAAGAGTGAACTTTGGGGTCCTCACCTCAACGCTCCAACATTTTATGTAGGGGGCCCTGAGCCAGTGCCAGCAACAGGAGTTAGATTTTCTGTTTTGACCGCATGTTCTAGTTTTATTGGTAACTGGAGATAAGTTAATGGAATTACAATTCAGTTCACATTTGTCTCACTTCTGTCACAGGGTGAAGACTGAGAGCACTTGCTCAGATTTACATATATAATATAATAAGACTAAACCACAGAACCTCATAGCTTTTACAAAAACAGATGCACATAAAAATGTTAAAGCAGCAGTAAAACAGAAATGGCTAAATGTAATGAAAATTATGCTCATATCAATTACAGTTAACATAAGAAATCAAGTATAGCCTGCTGGTATGGGAAGCAAGGAAATAAAAAAAAAAACACTTAACAGCAGTAATGGGAGAAATTAACATCCGAGGTCAACAGTTGTTAATAACGGAGAGTTACTCAGGCCTAGGCCAACAGCCTCCAGGCACTTGCAGAAGTCCACAACTTTATAAACTGAAATAGAAGGAGACAGTTTGGCGTTTCGTTGGTAAGAGCTGAACCCATACTTCACATTACTCTGATGTTTCATTCTTGTGGATAAGAACATAGACTCAAACTGGCAGTGGCATCAAGTGCCTGAGGAGAAATATTGCATAAAGAAGGGTCAATAATGAATCATACTGATTGTCAAGCTTTTATTGTGAAGCAATTGGCTAACAAATCGAGTTGCAGTCCGAACAGTTAAGCAGTAGCTCTACTCAAGCTGTACTGAACTAACAGAGTGAATCTTCACCCTGGACTGAAATGCTGAGGTAGCTGCGGCATCCATTATGCAGCAGACTGATCTTTCTACAGTTCTGCGGCCATATAACTAAACACTTAGCCTCCTGGTGTAGTTTTATTAATCCTTGGAGTTCTTACCATGCAAGCATCTTGGCAACTGTACTGTATGCATTTGAAAGTTTTCATTAATAATTTCAAAGAAAGCAGGATCCACACCATTTAAAGTTTTCTATGCTAGTGTCATGTTACAGCCAGTGGATGTTGTCTGGCATATGTTTATTTCACTTTAATTTTTGATGTTTTTGAATTATTTTGGTTTGTTTTTTTTTGGTTTTATGGAATTTTTGTTAATAGTATTTTATGCAAATACTAATGATACTCTGACCTCTGGTCCTCAAAGAAGTTCCTCAATAAAACACAGCTGCCCCCAGGTCACTCCACCAGAGTTGCTGCAATGTCATTCCCTCTACCCAGTGTTTCCAGACAGACATACTGTGTGCTTGCATGGCCATTCTTTTGACCACACCATCACAGAAGCCCAAGAACAACCCAGAGGAGGCCTACACCTTCATCTTCTTGCTGTGATAAAACAATCAGTCAGTCTGTGCAATGTGCTTCATGGTCAGCAGAGCTCCCCGGGGTTCTTTTATTTTCTGCAATACCGCATTCCATCGTCTCTGTTTTTGGCCCATTGATTTGTTGATTTCTTGTCACACCTCTCTAGAAACAGAACAACCCAGGACACTCTGCTGAAGTTTTTGCATTGTCCTTCACTTTTAAGAGAGCTTGCCATGGTTCTTTTTCTGTTTAGAATGCCATGTGCATGTGCAGCTGTTGTTTTCCTGTCATCCTCAATGTGTTGCCCGCTTGCTGTTAGAAAGACCCAAAGCCCAATTTCATGGCCAAGGTAACTCTCAGAACTAATTAATGAATCATGTTACTGTACCATGGCATAAGTTCTCGGTTGAGACCAAGATCAAGCTTCAGGGCCCAGTGGTTCACAAGTGTTTGAATGACAAATAATCCTTAGCATTTCATGTATACATTGTATAATTGTTATGTATTGTGTATATGTGATTCAAGGCCATATTCCTTGTATTTAGTGGGTGGAACTACAAGAAGCAGGGTTGTCATGATGCCAGTTGGTGGGACCACCGTCAACCTTTATGTTGAAGTTGAGGAGAGCTCCAGCAAAGTGTCATTGAGTATTGTGGAGTGCATTTCTTCTCTAAGTGCTACTCTTAGATTTAATATTTATTGTGGATTTTTAGTTTGTCTTTGATTCCTGATTCTGGGATTACAGATTACTCTTGTTCTCCTTGGCTCACCTTTTATTAAGACAAACCTTGTTGCCTCATTTTTTTCTATATCTTGTTTTTCTTTTGTTTATTTAATACATTCTTTGAAATTAAAGCACATGTACTAAAATGTAATACTTTTGAGCATTTTGATCTTTTTAAAGGTGGTGCCCCATTTTTGCACCTATGCAAGCCTGCCTGTTGAGTTTGGGGTCTGGCTGTCTGGGTGTTTCTGTGGCTGAGCAATGAAGTTCTGGTTAGATTTTCGCTTATTTTTAGGCCTCTTCACCATTTTTTATTGGAGCACCATTACATTTAGAAGAAAGTTTCTGAAATCCACTGTGAACTTCACTAGAGATTTTTGAACAAGGGACACGTCTTTACCCAAGAAGTCATTGCAGTCTGGATGAAATAACTGAGTTCTCCCACATATAAGTCGGGACTTGATTTTACCATATAATTTCTGGTATTTTATAATGTCGGCTGTATAAGTCGAATGCTGAAAACTCGTGCTATTGGTCCGAGATTATGATATGCTAACGGCCACCTGAGAGAGTAACCACGGAGCACACGGCCTTTTTGTTTTCTATATATCGTGCCTACGTGACCACACAGTAATACCCGAACTATTCTGAAGCGACGTTTGCACTGTTTTGTGTTTTTTGTATCTCACACCCTCATACACCTTTATGGTAAGAACATCCCTTATCTATGATGGAGTGTTCAATCAGAAGAAAATATGAAGCTGGTTTTAAATTGAATGTCATTGAAGTGGCGAAAGAAATTGGAAACTGCGCTGCTGCAACAAAATTCGATGCGTCTGAGAAACTAGTGCGAGATTGGAGGAGACAAGACGATGTACAAAAAAAAAAAATATGTGTTGCATTTTTGAACTGGCGAATAAGTCAGGGTCTGACTTTATGATCGATTTTTCAGGTTTCAAGACCCAACTTATATGTGAGTATATATGGTACTAAATGACCACATGAGCTGTGCCAATTAAATTGTTAATTTGAAAATTGGAATGACATGTGAGGAGTTTGACTCTTCTGTCTATCTTCTGTTTGAACAAAACACTTACAATATATGGAAATGCTTTAGACCCATGCTTCCCAAAATCGGTCCCGGCGACCCCCTGTGGCTGCAGGTTTTTGTTCCAGCCAACTTCTGTTTTTAACTGGACTCCTGGGCTAATTAAGTGAACTGTTATTTCCCAAGTTTTGTGTTTTGGGAACAATATAGGAATTAGGAAACTAAGTTTGGTAAAAAAAAAATATATATATATATATATATATATATATATTAAAATATACCAAGCAATTATATGGGAAGATTTTTTTTTTTTCTTTTTAAGAGTATTTTCTTGATTGTTTTTCTACTTCTCCAGGTGTTCTAATTGTTTAATTAATCCATTATTTACTAATTAGTGGATCTGACGCTAAAGTACTTGCAGCCTTTGATTATTCAGTGCTGTTTTCCTGGGTGTCTGCTCTGCTTGTTTTTAATTGTCATTAATAAGATACAACAAAGAGAGAAAACTGCACAGAGAAAAGGCAAAATATTATGAAATCAACAAAAGAGAGTTAAACATTAAATCTATAGCAAAAACAGAAATATTTCTAAATGTCTTAAAATTGTAAAATTCATGCTGTTGTGCTTTTCTGAATGTCGAATAAAAGAAAAAAATACCAGCTAATTAAATGAGATCAGTGTTATTGGGTGTTGTAACTGATTGGGAATTTGGTTGAAGCAAAACCCTGCAGCCACAGGGGGTCCCCAGGACCCCTGCTCTAGAATATGAGATACCATAAGTTTGGAAAAATAAACATGCCATCCAAGCAGCAGTGGAAAGGTTTACGGGCCTCCAAATTCATCAGTACATTGCAGAAAACTATGACATGACTAGCATGGTGCTCGGAAACAATGCAAAAATATTTCCATCACCCATCTTTACTCGCTCCCAAGGCCTGTATTAAAATGCTAACCTTCTGTGTGGAGTTTGCATGATCTCCCCAGTTCTGTGTGGGTTTTCTTAATTCAATACACAGGATCATGGGGAGCTAGAATCTATCCCAGAAGGAGCACCAGAAGAAAAATTCAAGTGCAAGTTTATTGTCATGTGTACATGCAGCACATAGTGCACATACTAGAATGAAATTCTTACTTGCATGTCTCCGCAGAACAGTGGGCATTAATGCAATACCAATGAAAAGACATATGCATAAATAAAATTAAATAGTTTTCAGCGTATACTTATATATATTTATATGTGGGTGGGGCAAAAATTCCTGGAATTGCTAAAAAAAAAATACTTTATTATAAAACTTACAGCAATTCCCTTTTAGTCACCATCAAAATACTCTCCTTGAGGTGCAATACACTTGTCCCAGCGCGTCTTCTATTCCTGGAAACATTTCCTGTACTCCTCTTTTGTTACCAAGCCTAGTGCCTCATGTGCCTCATTTCTTCCATGGTAGCAAACCTTGTTCTGTTCAAACAAAAAGAAGTCACAGGGAGTGAGAGCTGGTGAATACAAAAAGTGTGAAGCAACAACCCCATTGTTTTTGGTCAAAAACTCTTTGACTGACAATGCGGTGTATGCAGGTGTTCTGTAATGGAACCCTAGAAATCCAGTTTTGCATGTGCCACTGCTCCAGTCTGTTTTTTTTCTGGTACTTTCCTGGGAATGCCTCAGCATTTCAATGTAATGTTACTGATTAATAGTCTGTCAGTGGGGAACAACCTCTACCAACAAGTCTGTCACTGTCAAAAAACGCGATCATCATTGTCTCTTGAAAATCTGCCATGGTGGCTTGGGTAAAACAAATTGCCAAAGTGACCTGCTTGATTGGAGAATAAATACCAGAAATGCACACTTCAGCATATAAATCCATGCAGCACATTTGATAACTACAGCTTACTCCCATGCTATTGACAGTTTACTAGAATTTTCAACCCCTTGTACATTAGCCTGGATGGGATACCAGTGCATCAGAGGGCAACATTTTCATAATAGCTTTCAAAATATATAAATGTTCTCCATAATGAAAGATTATAACTTCATTTACTGACAACAATTCCTGAAAAGGCTTAATAGAAAATAGAAAAGGCTTATCAAATTTTTTCTGATTTTTTATTTTTTTAATCACTGGATTAGTCCATTTTATTTTTTATCATTTGGATAGTTTTTCTTCAGCGGCCTTCTTGATAACTTCTTTAAATTGTTCCCATTCTCCCAAATGTTTGGAGATATAATTAATGTCTGTTTTAGCTATAAAGACACTTTTTTTCTCAGATCTACTGCACTTTGTTCAAACATGCCGTGTTACATTGTCTGCAGATTTGACAAGGCATGTGGAATGAAGTTGGCTGTGGTTCATAGATTAATGCAGGGGTTCCCAACCTGGGGTGTCCACATTCCCAGGGGGTATGAGAGAGCATTTCAGGGCGTGCGACAAAGAGGAAGGCAATATTGCGATTCGGCAAAATTGAGTGAGGTGATTTGTCTGACTTTATCATGGTGCATTTGGTGTCTGGCAGTGTGTTGTCACTTGTAGATCACTTATTTGTTACTGCTCCTGTTCAATGATATGAAAGGAATCGAGCATAGTGCACACAATTGTCACCAGTGAATGAGCCGTGAAATGCACATTCTCACAGGTTCCATTCTGCGGAGAGAGCATTTGTAAAGGTGAATAACTTTTATAGAGAATGAAATTTGGACCTTGCAACTTTTGTTTGAAGCATTTCTTCAAATTAAAGAAGTCTTAGGGTCATTTCTAGTAAATGTAACCAAAACTATATTCCTTAAAAATATGTCCCTGCAAATTGATTTTATTTGGAGTCAACAATCCAAGAGTGCCAACTTTGATTCGGATAGTTGATCTGGTAATAACTTATGTGTGCCACATGTACACTAGAAATGATCAGAGTGTATCTGACTGTGGCTAAAACTTTTCAATCTGTATAAAATTTAAACTCAAATTACAACTGTACTATTAAATGCTGAAAATAAAAAGCAGAATTAATCTCATCAAGAACAGAGACAATAGTATCTTGAATATTGGTGTGTGTGAAACTGCATCCTTTAGGAAAGGGTAATTTATCAGCAAAAGATGGAAACACCTAACAGTCAAACCCACCACAACAACCCAAAACAAGTGAATGAAAGTGATTTTCATCAAATGAATGGATAGCAGGATTTCTAGGGTTCAAGTACAAGAAATCTATCTTAGTGCAGATGGGGATGTGAGACTATAGTTCCTAACCAGGCTTAGTCCTGCTTTGTGCCTGTTGCTCTCTTTCAACACATAATAGAAAATAACTGGCTTCTAGAACATTTTTGGGGAATGGAGATTGATTGAGAAGACTAATTTGAACGGCTGAATTGATGGGAGACATAATTGACATTTTTAAATTTATGAAAGGAAAATATTCCAGTGGATCCAGGTGGTTACTCTAAAATAAGTTCAAGAAGGACATTGAGACACAAGTGGTAGCTAGTTAAAGGTAAATTTTTCATAAACATTAGAAAGAATTATGAACTTAGGCAGTTAAATTTTAAGATGTGTTAAAAAGTTGAGGGGACAGATGGGAGAAGATTTTAGATGCTGCAAGACATGTCCTTTAGGGAGTTGCTGACATAGTGGAGGGGATATACATATGTAAATGAATTTGTGCTGGTCTTTTGAACAGAAGACATTTCTAAACATCGGTGATTCTGTTGTAGGAAGTGTGCCCTTGCGTTTCGAGTGACAAGAGGTTATTGTGCGTCCAAGTAAGTGCTGACCTCATGGGGTTATAGAGTCTGACCTGAGAAGTGATTCGATTGCTTGGATGAAAGCAACTCCAAAAGGAGGTTCAACATCATTTGATCGTGAGATGACTTGGGAAAAGAACAAAGGCCAGAATCTTATACACTGTATGTGAGTGTGAAAAATAGAGATGAAGGTGATGAAAGAAAATACTTTTGATGGGTGCAGTTTCATAGGCTGCACCAAGGTTTCAATTACTGACCCTGGCAAAAAAGGTGGGGAGATATTGTGAGTGATGTGTGGAAGTAAGGGTCATAGAATATGTTTTACCCAGGTCACACTCTCAGTGGCGTAGAGCCTGCATTTTTACAATGAGAATAACAGAATTCTTCAACCTGTTTGACATGAGTAGACACTAAATTTATTTATACCCATGTGCAGGCTGAGAGGAAAGAAGTGAAGAGTGATAAAAGATAAATGAAGGAGTTAGATCAAGCAGTGTGGTCTAGTAGTTAATGAAATGGCCTATAAACCACAAGGTTGCTCATTCAATACATGACCCTATGCGAGTCATTTAACCTGAGAGCCTGCCATTTATAAAATACCTATATGCATTCTACTTGTAAAGCCCCTAGAGATGGCATATGACATAGTAATGTGGCATATAAAATATTTTTTGTTTGTGTATCTGCTCAGCCACCACCCTTTTTTTTTCAGAATGCAGATTTTAAAAGTGGGATCCTAATTCCAACTGCAATCCTGCAGAGTTGTCACAGACAGTTTTAAACATGCCTATCATCATAACCACAGATTACACACTTAATAGCTGAGCTGGAAACACAAGGCATTTTTTTTCCATGGAGATCATTTACCAAGCAGGCAACACTAAGAATTTGCATCTTGCATAACATTTTTAAGCTTCTTTCACTGGCTCGATAAGATAGCTACCATTTCTTCCTATATATAATTTATCTCCAGCATGAGTTTAAAACTCAAAAAACTAATGAGTGTACCAAGAGCAGACACACAGGAAAAAGTTACCAGAGGCAAGGCTTGTTAAATTTGGTTTTATTCCCACATACAATATTAGCTCACAAAAGCGTATATGTTAGCCGAATAACATGGCTTTAATTATAACTTTGCCTGTAAATATGCAATTTTATTCTTGTTGAAACAAGTGCTGCAGTGCTAGGAGCCAATAAATGGAAGAGAAACGTAGGTGGAAATTATGAGGTGTGCAGCTTGGAAAAAAAATTAAATGAAGATCTATATTTCAGAGTGTAATGGCTGTCTGGTTCTTCCTTTTCAGGTGACTACAGAAAGCAATAGCAATCTGTATTGAGTAGCCCTTGAGTCCAGTGTCACTTTTAAAAGTTGATTTTAAGGTTACAAAATTTTCCATAATTTTTTGTGAATTTCCTTCTACTTTTAAAATAATTGAATTGTTTTCTCATGTTTGCATTGTTTCTTTGTGTTTTTTTTCCACACCTCAAAGGTATGCTGTAATGACTGCTCAGACATAGTGAGAGGGTCAAGAGCAAGGAAGATAATTCATTTATTAGCCAAAACAACAGCTAAGAACCAAAGTCATCTATCCAAATAGAATCAAAACCAAGAAATCAAACTAATATAAGACATTTACAAAGTTTGAAGATACATGTATACTCAGACGATTCAGAACTGTGCAATGCTGACCATTATCTCATTGCGCTGATGATGTCATTTTGTTGAGCTGAAAAATCAACTGGCACGTGAGAAAGGAATAACCGGCTGGGAGAGGAGTTGTAGTCAGTTAACAAAACAAGACCTTAACCAGGAGTTGAAGGAACTGTCATCTAATAACCCAATAATGAAAACAAGAAATTAGATTTAAAAATAACTTAACCAGAAAAGTGAATAGGAAAATAAACAGAATAAAGTCTCTTAAGAAATCTGCAATCATGGATAATGACAGGACTTAAAGGTGACCCATTTATCCCACCACATAAGTGATGCGATGCGGGTTGTTACCAAAAAGGAGAAAACAACTAATAGTGGCGTCTGTGTAGAATAAGCATAAAAGACGGTACAAAGTAATGTTAAGTTATTCAAATAGCTGTTATTATAAACAACTACTAATGTTAAAGAATTCTCCACTATTCAAAACCTCATTGGGAGTAAAAAAAGTGATTAAGTATGCCAATAATTCCATAAATTATGATTGAAAGTAGTTTACAACACGCTTGCCGTGCGCCTTCGATCAGTAAGCCTAGCTAAAACATGCGCAAGAAAAATGGCAGCATTATACAAAAGTAATATGCCCTTGCAGCAGAAATAATTCCAAAACAAATGTTCATAAAAAAGGTATAAAAAAATAATGAAATCATTAATTAGCTTAATGATTTTTGAGGCCAAGTAATGGCTACAAAAATTAAAGCATGTTGGATAAAAGAGTGACCATAAATTGGCTATGTAAATATTGACTATATTGGACTTAGGCCTCATCCAGAATCATTTTTCTGCGTTGAACACAAATCCACCAGGTTAGACTGCAGCCTTTTGAATGAATTTAAAATGACCAAATATTCAATTGCCTATTTGTTCTTTTACATCTTTATTCTATTTGGTGTTACTTACATCAGCCAGACTGATACACATAATCAATAGATGGCTGGGTGATCAATCTTAGATTGCTTCTCCCACTGTCTAGTCCATCCCTGTACCCCTTTCATATGATATTCCAAATTATCTGACATGTATAAATACCAAATCTGGAGGTTCCAATAATTTGCAGAGCATCTCCTCTTTCAACAGTAAAGGTAGAAATCGGGTCCCAGAAGTTCAAATCTCAGATAAGAGCATGTCTGGAACTCCTCCAAGAGACAAGCCCATGGTAACGTCATGTAGCCCTGAGCAGTGCATGTGTTATAAAAAGAAATCTCATAATTTCTCCTTAATTTTCTCCACCTTGAAATTATACTTTGCCTGTTCCAAAAATGCAGTGTTCCTTTGTGGCATAGCTGCTGCCGGCATTTGGCGTGATTGTGGTGGCTCACAATCTTCTGAGTGCTGGCAGATGCCATATGCCAGTGAAAAGACTTAGAGATGTGTTGGGAGTGAGTGGTGGTTGAATCAGGGTTATATTTAGATTCATGAGGACCCCACAATAAGGAAAAACATTGCCCTCCTAGGGATCCTTTCAGTGCCAGACAGCTTGCAACAAGACTAAGGCCCACAGTCTTTGAAGTCGGCCTTCTTACCAAAAAACGCTGGTACTATTACCAAAAGATAGAGTTTATTGTAGTGAGTGTAGGGGATCACGTTGTTTAATAGACCAAGGTCAATTAAGGGCAGCTTGAAGCCTGATTGAGTGAAATGATGACTACAGCTTTATCAAGATTATGGATACAGGAAGGCAGAAAGGGGATGACTGAAAAATATGAAAGTATTGTGAAGGATCTGGGTCCAGATTTAATTGATGGGTTATCAGTGCTCTGGTACCTGTGCCATTATCTATTACGCTGCTACTTAGAAAGAGGTGCACAATTAATGAAGAGAGGATGGCGTGAGTGTTGTATCACCCATTCCCATTGGATCCTCACCAGTAGCACACATATGAGGTAGAAGCATATGCTTCCAACGCAATGGGAGCTTAAATCATTATAGCTAGAGTAGCCAAGATGACAATAACTGTTGTCGCTGATTTAGGCAATTCATTATTCACTACGCACTATTCATGCCATTCACTTAGGAAAAAAGTTGTTCAGGTCCAGACAGGAAGTATTTACATTCAATAATTCCTCATTTGTCTGCCTGTCATTTAGTGTTAAAATAAAGATCTCTAGTGAAAGAAAATAATGGGTTGTGCGCATATCCTCAACTAGGATAAGGTAGTTTCAATGTAACTGACAGTGGCAATTTTCCATGTGCTTAGTGTGCACAATGGTGCGTTGTACCGTTACTTCATATGGAAATTATAGAGCAAATCACATTTTTAAAAACTGTACTGCACTCCTTCATGGTGATTTTAATGAGAGGCAGGAATAGAATTGATTTTGCCAGTGTGGTAAACATAAAAGTAGGAATTAGAGGAAAGCCATATTCCTTGTTTTATGCCCGAAACAAGTTTAAACTCTTTAATAAGTTTATATTTTGCAATTGTGAAATTGTATTGTAATACAATTAATTTTAGTGTCACTTTTGTGAAACCTGCCTGTGTAATTCATCACCACTTCTCACTTAAAGATCTAAAATGGTATATTATTTTTTAATTTTCTTTATAATTGTTAATTGCAGTGTAAAATACCTTTTGCAGCACCATTGTCCATGTGGCTTTTTCCACCTTCTGAAGTTTTCAAGACTCCCATTCATGTCATCTGCGACTTTCGATTCTTTAATTTCAGTTGAAACTGTTGTGATCAAGTGTTATTTGCAATTACTATGATAAACAAAAAATGAAAAATAATAAATAATTATGCTTATTACTTTTTCATTTTTACACATCATCACTAGGGGCAGTCTGGTACTAGATGTCAACCAAGAATTTGCCAAATTCCTATGCACTGGTGCACCACTTTGCTTCGAACAAGAGCTTCTTGCAGTGCAAGTTTCTGTAGTTCCTTTGCCAGTTGGCTCTTGTGAAATCAGATATTCCACTGAATCCAGTTATTATGGATGTTCCTCTCATCCTTTATTGACAGAGCCTAAAACAACAGGTTTTGTTTTCTATATTCTACATCTTACTTTATTTTGTAGTTCTTTTGATGTTTTTCCTGTAGTCCTTGAGTTACGTTAATGTCTCTCATGATCATCACCTTGATGAGATTTTTTTTTTATTTATTTTTATTGTTCTTGCGGAAGTCACTATCAAGGCTGGTGTGTGACTTTTCATAAGCCACATTGCTATCCATTCACCAGTGTCACCCATTTTCAAACATCTTGCAGCCCTTTTTCAAATATCAGGATAGCTGGCTATCTTGTTATTCACTGGAATCTTTAGGTGGTACCACCACTTCACATCCATATGTAAGGTGCATGATGGTTCAAAGAGAGCATTGGAACCAATGGGATAAAACAACTCAAAATAAAACTGATGGTCAGTTCTTCGAAGAATCCAACAGACCACTAATTTAGTACTGGTGGACTCATTTAGACTTTACACTTGTTGTCAACATACTACTTCAAGATGCCGATGGCTTCATCCTTTGTTGTGGTAATATATAATAGTTTTCTATTTGCTTTGGGTCCTGAGATTCATAGCCATACTAGAGTTTTATTTGAATTGATTGAGACATTACCCACCCATTGTTTTTGCTTTGACATGTTTAGTCTTCCTGTCATCAATACTCTTTTTCAGCTCATGACCGACACTCCTGGCTACAACCTTCTAGTTATATATGATAATAATGAGAGCACTCCATTTTCTTAGCTTTATGTTACTATGCTATGGCTGTCAACATATCTTTACCTAACCGGGTGTTGTCTGCATCTAGACTCAAGATCTGTTTTGCACTGAGTGTTGTCTAGTGGTTTAGACATTATACCTTTAAACTCCATGGCCTGTTATTGACCTATTGTGTAACTCTGAGCAAGAACGTTACTTTGCCTTTGTTCCAATTATAAAAAATACTGTACATATAATAAGTTTTACATTTTTAATAATTTTTAATTATGTTTCTGTATTGTAAAGCACCTGTTTGTTACTTTAAAAAATGTATTATGTGAAGAATAAACATTCTCAGCCACCTAAACTTGTATACTATGCAATTGGGGAACTTTTCTTTAGATGATGATGTCTATGGCAAATGAATCACTTCCTTTTTAGATTAAGGATCCTTATTTGTTTAGAGATGCATGGCTTCTAACCATATATAGTTATGTGTATATAGGTATTTGAAACAGAAAAAATTAAAGCATTATATAAAACATTATGTTTTCATTTTCCACCCCATAAGCTGAGTTCCAGCCTTATGCCCATTACTGCTGGATTAGGCATCAGCTCTATGCAACAGTTTAACTAGATAACTGAAATGTAAAATATCCATTATTAGCTGTTATGGATAATGAAAATAATGTTGTCATCTTTCAACAGGTCTAAGTGTAAAACATACTCCATACTACCATGTTTTTATTTAAATATGCAGACATTAAACTCCATTTTTGCCTTTCATGCACACTATCTTGGTGTTTGCAATCCAAGAAAATTAAGACTTTTGAAAATGTTCTCCAGTACTGTATACTTCTGAAAAATGCAATCTCAGTATTGTACCTAAACCTATTGTAATGCGGACAAACTCAGAATCCCTTCCCTGATTGAATTCTAGTAACTGCCTCTGTGGTACAATAGACTCAGCCCCCGCTTGGGAATCAAGGGGTCACGTGTTCGATCCTGCGCCCTTCCTTTTGGGCGGCACGGTGGCGCAGTGGTAGCGCTGCTGCCTCGCAGTTAGGAGATCCGGGTTCGCTTCCCGGGTCCTCCTTGCGTGGCGTGGAGTTTGCATGTTCTCCCCGTGTCTGCGTGGGTTTCCTCCGGGCCCTCCGGTTTCCTCCCACTATCCAAAGACATGCAGGTTAGGTGGATTGGCGATTCTAAATTGGCCCTAGTGTGTGCTTGGTGTGTTTGTGTGTGTCCTGCAGTGGGTTGGCACCCTGCCCAGGATTGGTTCCTGCCTTGTGCCCTGTGTTGGCTGGGATTGGCTCCGGCAGACCCCCGTGACCCTGTATTCGGATTCAGCGGGTTAGAAAATGGATGGATGGATGATTGAATTCTACACATTACAATGTCTCATTCCCACATTAATAACCCTTCATGGAAGAAAAACATATTCTAGCATCATGGTCATGGAAGAGCTGCTTTCCATAGCTCTTGCTGTGTTGTTTACCTGTATATATCCAAATTGTGCCCTGTACAGTTTGATTGCTGCATACTGTCATTAAAATGAGTCAAAGACATCATAAAGGTTTGGGGCAGCCACCTGTATATTGTTTCCTGGCCTCAAAAAGTTGATTTGAAATAAGCACAATGTGCATAGAACCAAGTCCAAAACAGAACTGATCGTTGCCGCCAGAAATGATGCCATCAGTGGTGCCGGAATCAAGCAGGATTTTCCGGGAAGGGTCTGCAAGAGACTGAAAGAGACAGTTAGCACACTCCGCCACCCCATGGTCTGGCATAGAATTACTATTATTTAGGCCCTTTAGCAGTTTCCCCATGCGCACATGTGTAACAATACATACACAAAAGGTAAATAACTAAACGGTCCTTATAGTTTTGTAATAAATCCTGGGGCCAGTGGTGTTATCACCCCTTCAAGGATTTTTTGCTGAAACTCGAATGCCCAGTTTAGGCTAACATCTACATTGCTTGCGTTTTTTATTGTTTTGAAGTGGACAGAGATACTTTTGTAAACAATGTAAAAACACTAGTATGGGTAGAGATCGTTTAGTTTAAAAACACTGTTTTTACATGAAAATGTAGTAGTGTGGACATAATCTTATTGTCTGAGTTGGTGTGTATTTTCTTGGTTTTCAGCTTAGGTTTTGACACCAAAGCACAAGCACTGTTGGTAGGTTAGAAAGGAAAGTATCGTGGCATGGGATCCCCAGCAAACCCCTCCAAGCCTTCTCCAGCTTTATCTGTCATGAACACAGATCACTGGTTTTCTGATCTGAGTCCTTGTTCTTCAGAAAAGGTGAAGGCTTACTGCCCTGGTCAGTATGGGTCAGTCTTCAGTGTACTTTCCTTAATTCTTGCCTTAGCTGTCCTGTAGCAGAATGACTGCTTCTCATAAATGAGGGCCTCTCACCCAAAGCCAAATATCTGACAGCAGAAAAATGAGTATTTAAATCAGTTCTGACTGACAGCGTTTCTGGATGTGAGCCACATCCTGTGTTGAAGCCCATGTTTGAAAATGTTATTTTTTAAGAGCTGTTTATGCTGTATGCAGGGGGAGAAAGATTTAATCAAATTCCATTTTCAGGTGTTGCTAACAATCCAAGCCTTGTTCAAGTCTAGGTAGTTATTATTTAGAACAAAAGTTGCTGTTGTGGTCTGATGATGTATGCAAAATTTGTTAATTATCAAAAGTTGGCAAGGATAGTATATGACATAAGGAGGGTTTGTTTTACCGTGAAAGACAGCAAAGGAGGAACAACTTGGAATTCATCCTAAGTTCCCCCAGTTTAAGCATTTATATTTTTCCTGGGGAATTTACCTTTTTTTAACTCGGTCATGTACAAGCTGTGTTTATTTTAATTTAGGATCAACTGGGGGATTGAAGTACATGGGGGAACAGAGCAGTTGAGCCTTCAGTGCTGCTGCCTCATAGGTCCAGTAGCAGTGGCGCTGATCTGTGGTGTTTGTGTGTGCTTCCTGTGTCTGTGTTGGTTTGTTTGTCCCCACAACTTCAAGACACACAGGTTATGTTCATATCTGATTGGTATAGACTCAGCCGAGCCTATAATTTGCTTCAGCAGTTTTGGACAATGTGAGTTTTAAATAATGTGAAAAACTGAAAGTTTGTTTTCCTCTCCATCATGGGTTGTGATGAGTAAAATGATTTGCACAAAACTGAAATCACTGCAAAACTCAGTGTTTCACTTCACAAAACAACTCACACTTGTTTCTCCACCATTGGGAGTTCTCTGTGAAATGAAGTGAACCTCAGTGAGTCCATCCATCCATCCATTATCCAACCCGCAATATCCCAACTACAGGGTCACGGGGGTCTGCTGGAGCCAATCCCAGCCAACACAGGGTGCAAGGCAGGAAACAAACCCCGGGCAGGGTGCCAGCCCAACTCAACTCAGTGAGACCCTTTGAAGAAAAACAAATTAAATAAACTACATTTGATTCCAGCCAAATGCATGCCAGAAATGAAAAAGTATTTAGTTGCTGTCTGTCTGGAAGCATTTTTATGCATTAATCCTGCATATGTCTCTATGTCTTGTAGTATTTACATTAAAGTCTCTAGTAGGAAAAAGAAAATCACCAGGTGTGCATATCCTCATCTAGGATAAGGCAGCTGGGGTTAGCAGTGGAGGCTTACCTTGTACTGTACTGCGTTTTCTTGTATAAAAACACGATAATGTGCATGATGGTGCATTTTAGATTTTCTTCTTGTGGGAAAAAATGCAGCACATCACATTTTTAAAAAATGTATTGCACTCCTCTGCAATGAACAAGATACATAAATAGAATTCATGTTGCCAGTGTGGTATAGACTAATATGGCTATGTGGAGAATGCATTGCAATTGTTATTCTTGTCATATGTGCTCTGCATTGGCAACCCGAGTTTACTTCTACTCTGTGTTTAATAATGTCAGGACAGGTGCCAGCCCTGTGACCCTGTGAGTACAGAAAACAGATGTATGGATGGTCTTGTACTTGGAATAATACACTAGAAAGGGAAATGTCTAACCACCAGTAACTGTGCACTGCATGAATACACTTGACTTGAGCATTCATGGTTTTCATCCTCTTTCTCTGTATGTTTAGCATTCGTTTGCTCAGAGGTTGATGTGCCTGCTGCTTCCTGAGCAGCTCTTCTTTTCTCCACCCTAGCAGCCCATTTTTTCTCTTCTTCCGTCAGCATCTTTTTGCATTAAAATTGATTAAGTCAGTGTTTGCAATTACTTAGTAAGTTTTCCTTGATTTTTCACTTAAGTCTTCAATCTGCCTCAAGAATGATTTAAGATATGAAGAGGTAGGGGAAGTGACGGCGAAGATGGTAGGGATGAGAACAGCGCCTGTACAAATTCGCCCCACAGCCGCTCTGCTGGCCGCTGCTGATAGTTGATTCTGCAATAAAATAAAAATAAAAAGAGCACTAACCTTGGAGGTCAATCATCGTCCCGAAAGCAAATAGTATTGTATATTGTAGTACATTGTATATGTTTACCAAATTTCAGGTCAGTTGGTCAAATGGTTTGTGAGTTACAGGTGATTTAAAATCTATCTATCTATCTATCTATCTATCTATCTATCTATCTATCTATCTATCTATCTATCTATCTATCTGTCTATCTGTCTGGTGTATCCAAATTGTTGCTTTCTTTTGGGTGAATGTCTTGTCCAGCCAAGCTTTCTTATACTTTACATAACTGCTGCAGACAGTTTAATGATCAGCCTCTGTTAGTTATCAAAACCAATAATATTGGATTTCAGTAATTCATATATTATATGAGTGGCCATTAACTACATCACTGAGTATTTTAAGGTGTTACTTGGTTTTGTACTTTCATGCCCCTGTTTGTTTTTGTGCATTTTGGGCCTGTATACTGTATAATAATAAATAGTGTGACAAAATCAAAAGAAAGCCACAGAAAAGTTTGGAGCAGCCACCTGTATATTATTCTGTGGCTGCAAAAGGGTTTAAAGGTTTGTACTGATGTGTACAGATTAGAGTCCAGAACAGAACTGAGGAGATGGAGGAAACATGGCAGCTTTAAAGGCCAGTATAGAAAGTGACATCAAAGGGGCGGGAAACAGAAAGGTCTTCATCCATAGGCTCGCACCCGGAAGTGATGTTGAAGGGGCCGGAACCAGGAATGACGTCATCAAGGCCAGGTGGAATTTCCCATGAACGGTCTACAGAAAGCGAGAAAAAGAGTCAGTGCACTCTGCTATCTCCCAGTCTGGCCCGTAATTACTCTCTTTCAAGTCGTTTAGCTGCCTCCCATGCACACGGGTGTGACAATAGACTTAAGGTGATTTGTTTTGAACAGAGGTTGCATGCTGACTCATTACTCAGTTATTAGTGCTGCCACCTTACAGCTCCTAGGTTCAA